>NC_026003.2:30482640-30637708 GCF_000442705.2 Elaeis guineensis | reverse complement strand
GCCTTGTGGATAGCACAACAAGCTCAATAAGATCTTGACATACTCTATCAATCAAGTTTGAAGGAAGGCCTTTGTAGTATCTACATCACTAATCAACTGAGTTTGAAATTTAACAAAATCAAAATTGGCTAGGTCAGTGGGTGGGAGGCTCTTCGTAGCTTTTTCTTAGACACCAACAGAGTTGGCCAAGCTAGCATATGGACCTAATTAGAAAATCACCTATCATACTTTTTTAAACACCAATTGATCAAATGAACTCGACTTTTGATTTAAAAGTGAATCCTGATATACATCTAATATAATTTTAAGAGGATCTTTGAACTAACCTCGACACTCCTAACTACAACTACATAAAATATACTTTATATATTATGCAATTTGACATGCATCTCCAATTCATAATAAGCAATCATATTAATCATGTTAAAAATTAAATAAGGGTGCAATTAAAGTCATAACATATGACAAGTATATTCAAGTAATATAGCAAACCCTAATCATATTAGGCATGCATAACACCCTTAACTATGCATTAATTTAAGCATCAAGCTACCATTATAATAAAAATTCTAAATTATTATAAATTCATAATTATAATAATAAAATTTAAAATCATGATACATAAAAAGTCAAAAATATTTTTGAATTTATAAATTAATGCTAAAAAATCAATGCAACATTATTGCAGATATATGAACAGAATGATTCTATGCTACAACTTTGCACTTGTTTGATCGAATCAGACAAGGATGCTCTGATACCACTATTGGATTTTGGCCACACAGTGAAAGATAATTTTAAAAATAAATAAATTAATAATTTTATCAAATAAAACTATCGAGCCAGAATCTAAACTCTAGAATCACCTTGTCGATATCGATAAAAAAAAAAACAAGCATGCAAAAGAAAAAAAATATTTACTTTCACCAAAAAAAAAGAAGTGGCATGTAGTTATTCTCCATGAGACTCCAAAGTAGAAGTCCTCCAATGGTGATCCTTATGAAAGTTGGCCAAAGTCTTTCCTAATCGATACGCTGCCGCAGCTTGTCTCTTAAGAACACTGTCAGCTTCAAACTCATGGTACGATCGCACCAAAGCCCAATTGCTTCCGATCTTGCCTCCAGAATGACATCAAGAAGACACTCTTCAGATATCTCACAACCTAAGATTTTATTTTAGCTCCAACATATGAAAAAATCAAATCCTAGGCACACAAACAATACTTGCTAAAAATCTCACCACCTTCTTGCAACTTTTGCCACTCAATTTTCTCTTGCCTTTTCTCAGATTTTAAAAAAAAAAATATTTCAATGATTTCCACATCTCTCCTCTCTAGTTCCAATCCAAAATCATAAAAATAAAGAATAAAGAGATCCTCTCCTTTTCTTCCTGGATCCATGCATTAGATCTCCACAATAGAGATCAAGAGAAGAACCCTTTCTTCTCAATTCCTCCTACGCATAAGAGAACATTTCTCTCTTCCTTTCATGCCCTTAAGAAGAACTTTTCTTTTCTAATTTTTATGAAAAACTTAAATCTAATCTAATTTTTATGCTAAAAATTATATGAATTTTTAAGTCTTAGAAAAATTTAAAAGAGAGACCTAAGAAGAAAACTATTCTTCTCTCTTCTTCTCCCTTTTTCTCCTTGATTTAGAACTCTAAGAAGTCCCAAACACTCAACTAGATTTTTTTGATATTTTAGAAAAAAAATAAAAAAAATTATAAAAAATAATTCCTTCTCCAAGGCTGCGCACAAGAAACAAGACCCTTCTTTGGGAAGAACTTTTCCTCTCCAATTTTTTGCTGCAAAACTAACAAAGAAGCCTCTCTTTGATATCCAAAACCTAACAAGGAAAACCTTACAAAATCACACAAAGATGAAAGGAGAGGAGGAGTGGGCATGTGAAGCGTGGGGCGTCCAACTCTTGGATGCCCCAACCCTCTTTTCTTTTTGCGACAAAGGAGAAGGGAGGATGCCTCTTTTGCACGAAAGGAGAGAGAAGACGGGTGCACATCTAATGGATGTGAGATTTCTCACATTAAGAGGAAGTGGGCATGTGGAATAAATAGCATATGGGGGGTTTTAAGTTGGTTAAGTCCTATTCCAAATAGGGCTAATGAATCTTAGTTAAAATCTAACTAATTCTTGAACCCAATCCTAACCAATTTAAAAATAGTTATAATAAACTAACTAATTGAGTCTCAACCCATTATGAAACTAATTAGGCCTTAATCCAATTGAAAATTGATTAGATGAAAATCTTATTGATCCAAAGATTGTTTCTTAATGGATATCGGGGAAGCTATTTGATAATAGGGCTTGATCCAATCAAGCCTATTATCCAATAGGGTCAGATCCAATCCTAACCTATATAAAACTAATTGAATCATATTCAATTTAAAATTTGATTTGTATCCCTGAGATTAATTGAAACAAGTCTTGTTATCTAATAGGGATGCATCCATCAATCCAAAGCCATCTAATTGAATCCAATTCAATTAGATCTAATCCAATCTCCATTGCTCAATCAAATTGAGCCAATTAATAATTATATTATTAATTATTTATTTTTTTAATTTATCAACCATTAGTAAATAATTTATTGTCACCTTTGCAAGCCTTAATCATCAATCAAATTGATAACTAAACCTTCAATGATTCATAATCGTCGATCAGCCATTTGATCAGATAGGTACTTCTATGTGTGTGAATCTATAGGTTCGAACCTAAGTCGGTAGCATAAGAATAATTCTGTACTAATCGAATATTATCATCTAGCAATGATTTCTGATGTTCGGATAGGCTGAATGTATGCCTAGCAACACTCTAAAACCATATGGATATAGTTACCATATAATTCATCCTTTTGACACTTGATGCTCAAAGATGATCAAGGGTTAAACTGTCAATCCAGAAAGAGTGGTTCACATTGTGTCTCAACTATAAAAATTTTGTACTCCTCACTAGGACTACTTTGGCCAAAAATTTGTTGAATTGAAATACAGTGATGTATCATCTCTAATTTTACTTAGAGTAGTCAATCTCATCTTGACTCATACTCACACTTCACAAGTACTTAACTGTATCTAGAAATCTTCTGTCACTGAATTAAAAATTCAAGTAGTCCGCACCAAAGCACTGTGAGTTTCTTGCAAGTCACCAAGACAATCTCAGGTCAGAGAAACACATATACCCATATCCATCAGAGCAACCCTTGACAGTAGAGTACTCTGAAAGTGGTCTCACTTAGTGAAATTTACTCCTACAAATCACTCATATACCAACCCATTTTACCACACACCTTGGTTAAGAGGACAACCAATCAATATAGCATACAATGACCTACACTTGATACAATTATCATCCTTGTAACAATTGTATCATTTGATTATGAGCAGGATTTAAGAACCATATGATAAATTCTCTTTTATCATTTTAATAGTAGTTTTAAAGACTTCATCATAATATATGAGTTTATTTAGAAAGACATATTCCTTATGATGAATCTGTTGGGATGCATAGGGGTTTCATACATGCATTTCAAAAATTTTCAGAAAAAAAATATTAGATTAAACTATTTAATCTATAAATACATGTATAAGATTGATCTTAAAACTCCTACAAATAAAACTATAACATGAATTTATATGTATAAAAATCTAAATCTAAAATGACAAGCATTTAAACCAAAAGACAACATTTAGTAATAGATCTAATCTATCACTTCTAAGGTCCGAACCAAATACCTGAGCATGAGTAGTGAAACTTCATAATTGAGAATGTAGATCTAAAAGTCTTCTCTGATCGTTCATAGCCGCACAAGCATCCGACCTCTACAGATGTTCCACACGAAGCCTCTCGAACCGATCAACCCTCCACAGGAGTGCTAGCTCACGCAGTCGGCTTCTGATGACAGATCTGACATGATCTCTTTCTTCGATCATCTTGAACTTTTTTGATGTTGAAGATGGATAAGAGGAGAATACTGGATAGTGAAGAAAAATCAGATGAAAACTCTCTTCTATTTGATTTTTTCCTCACCCAAAAACCTAGAATAGTGCTAGGTCGCTCACCCGAGAGGAGAATGATCTCCTCTTTTGTTTTATGCCAAGGAGGAAGAAAAACCACCCAATCCTCACATCCCAAAGAAGTATTTTTGACTCTCTTTTCCTCTAGTATCTCACAGTGAAAGGCTCTCTCTTCTTGGTGCATAAAATTATGGCCTTTTTATGATTGTCGCACAAACTAAATAAAACAGGATAAGGGCTGGAGTTTGTTGCAATTCAAATCATTTTAAATTTAAATTAGACTCCAACTTTTTTTTACCCTTATCTAACTTAAAGAGGACTTATTAAAGAAAATTAGACATAAAAATCAATTGAAAAGATTTCTTTTTCTCATACACAATAGACCCCTTCAAAAGCAGCCAACATGTGGAAGGATATGGATAAGGTTTTAAGTTGAAATTCAAACTAATTTAAATTCTAATCAAAACCAATCAATTTTTATCCTTAATGGATGACAAAAGAAGGGTTATTTTTTTGTTTTCTTATATACAAACTAATTTTATACGGTGAGAAAAGGCATGAGAAAATTTAGGTGCACAAACGATAGAGTCTTATTATTTGGGGCTTTAGGATTTAACCAATTGAATTTCTTTCAAATCCAATCCAATTAGATCCAAATAAAATATAGAACCTAATCTAACTAAGCTCCTATCATTTTAATTAAACTTGATCAAATTAATAAATTAATTGAGCTATAGATCCGATCAATTAGGATCATTTCTTCTTTATCGATTAGGTCATCTCATAACCTAATCAGACTTAACCTGATTGAATCCAATTCAATCAAACTTGATCCAGACTTTAATCCTCAATTGAATTGAGCTAATTAATGATCTAATCACTAATTAATCTTGTATTAATGATAGAGTCCAAGTCTAGTGGGACTCTTCTCTAGAGTCTCCATCCAGTGGGACTCTTCACCAGAGTCTCCGTCTAGTGGGACTCTTCACTAGAGTCTCCACCAGAGTCTTCATCCACTAAGACTCCTCAGATTATCATGTGATCGAAGAGAAACTTCTAATGTGTGTGACCCCATAGGTTGAACCTAAGCCGGTAGCATAGGAATTGATCTTGTACCAATCAGAGTAACCATCTAGTAATGGTATCCGACATCCAGATAGGCTGAATGTATGCAAACAATACTCAAGAATCTATTTAGATATAGTTACCGTATAATTCATCTCTTGACCTTTGATGCTAGGATGACTTAGAGTTTTAAACTGTCAACTCTTAATGGTACATCCATTATGTGTCTCAACCTAATAAATCCTGTGACTCCTCACAAGATTGCCCTAGCCAAGGTCTTACTAAATTAAAATACAAAGCATTCTTTCTAATCTCTTGGAGTGGTCAATTCTATCTTGACTCACGCACCGACTTCACAAGTACTTGATTATGCCCAAAAACCTTCCAATCTTGAATTAGAAATTTAAGTAGTCTGACACCAAAGCACAGTGAGTTGCTTGCAAGTCACCGTAGTGATCTCAGGTCAGAAAAACACTTATACCCATATCCCTTCGGAGTGACTCTTAATAGCAGAGTGCTCCAGAGTTGATCACATTCAGTGAAATATACCCTTCCATTTTACCTGCACACCATCCCAGCATCTCCACGCTCCTTGATTAAGAGAACAACCAACCTATATGGCACACAACGATCTACACTTGATATATCTATCATCTTAGTAATAGCATATTATTTGATCGTGAACTCATTTAAGGACTAAATGATAAATCTTTCTTTATCGATTCAAAATAGTCCTAAGGACTTTTATCATAATACAGAAGTTCGATATAGAAGATGTACAAGCTTATGGATGAAAATTATCAAATAAATATTTTATTAATTAATTATATATAATTATATTAAATAGCACAACCGTCAACAGGCTGAGATTGACTTTGGAACATATTTTCCAACAACTCCCACTTGTACTAAAGCCAATCGGTACAGTATCGTATATCCATCTTCATTTTATGATCTTCAAACTCCTTTACCGCAAGAGCTTTAGTTAATGGGTTGGTCAGGTTATCCTTTCCATCGATCTCTTGAAGGTCGACGTCACCATAATCCACGATCTCTCGGGCAAGGTGGTAGTGACGCAGAATATATTTTATCCACTGATATACCTTCGGCTCTTTTGCTTGAGCTATGGCTTCAGTGCTATCGCAATAAAGCAGAACTGGACCATTGATGAAGGGTGCCACTCCAAGCTCGGTGATGAACTTCTCAGCCACAAAACTTCTTTTGCAGCATCGGATATCGCAATGTACTCTGCTTGCAAATAGAATCGACTATGGTGTGCTGCTTGAAATTTTTTCAGCAGACAGCTCTATATTTAGGGTAAAGATGTATCTCGACACACTTTTACTATCATCACGATTGGATTAAAAATTAAAATTAGTGTATCCACAAGTTTCAAGTCAGACTCTCCATAAACGAGCTACTGATCTTCAGTACTTCTCAAATACTTAAGGATGAATTTTGCAACCTTCCAATGGTTCTCACCCGGATCTGATTGGTATCTGCTCACTACTCCTTGTGAGTATGCACATCCGATCTTGCACATATCATAGCATACATTATAGAACCCACTGTCGAGGTATATAGAATTCTACTCATACGCTCTCTCTCTTAAGGGGTTGTCAGACAATCCTTCTTTGAGAAAAAATTTTATGGTCTATCGAAAGATAGCCTTTCTTGAAATTCTCCATGCTGAACTATTTCAGCATGGTATCTATGTACGTTGATTGGGAGAGTCCGAGCAGCCTCTTAGATCTATCCCTAAAGATCTTCATCCCAAGGATGTAGGCTATTTCTCCCAGATCCTTCATGGAGAATTGACGACAGCCATACTTTATTTTTCTATAATGCAGAAATATCATTCTCGATTAAGAGAATATCGTCAACATACAAAATAAGAATATAATTACTGAACCATTAGCCCACTTTATATACAGATTTCTCTCCATTTTAATGAAGCTATACGTTCTGATAACTTTATTAAAATGTATGTTCCAACTCCGAGATGCTTGCTTCAATCCATAAATGGATTTTTGAAGCTGCACACCGTGGACCATCTGTAGATGTGAACCCTTCGGGCTGCATCATATACACCTTTTCATTCAGCTCTCCATTTAGAAAAACTATTTCACATCCATTTGCCAGACTTATAGTCCAGGTATACCGCTATCGCAAGCATGATCCAAATAGACTTAAGCATTACCACAGGAGAGAATATCTTGTCATAGTCAATACCATAATGTCGATGATATCCCTTGACAACCAGACGAGCTTTTATAGTGTTGGAACAGATCTAGAGTTTCAGGGTTAGATCTTGAAATTTTTTTAAGATCAGGCAGCGAAAGACTAAAATAAATCAAAATTTATCTTATAAAATTAAAGAATCCCTAAATCTAAGATCCTATTACATGATTATTACATGATATTAAATTAAAAATTAAAATAAAGAGTAAGAATTACATGTTGATCATATCAACATGTTTCTATACTACATCTAATGTATATAAAATATAATAGATCAGATCTATTATCTTACAAGTTAGATGTTCTAACTTTATTGATCTAGGCTTGAGATGATGTTGTGAGCCGCACAGCATCTGACCTCTAGGATTCATCCACACGAGCCCACGAATCACTATCAGAAGTCCTGGTCCAGGAAATCAGCACAGTATGCTAGTACTGTGCTGATCCTTCTTCGATAGTCGATCAGATGCCTCATTCTTCTTGATTTGGACTCTTTCAAAGATGAGAAGTAGGAGAAAGAATTTTTGATGTAAGACACTCTCAGAAACTCAAGATGAAGGAAGAAAAGAGGTGAACTCAACAACCCTAGAAGAAGACCCTCTTCTTCTTCTCTTTGCTCTCACCTAGACACCTAGTTTTGTGTCTATTATATCTCCATGCCCAATCCCTTTCTCTATAATTTCACACACTCCAAAGGACTCTCAATGCTCTATAATCTACAAAAATTTTAAAAAAAAAATTCATCTTAAATAATAAGATATGAAGAGTCCTTGTCTAGGTTAAATACCTAGTCAAAGAAAATCCAAACAGGGCAAGACAAGTGGTGCCCAACTCTTGGGCACCCCCTCCTTCTTTTTCTACCATGGACCACCAGCAAAGGGTGCAAAATATGTGCCATAAAATTTATGAAAATATCAAAAAAAATTTGGATAAAATCAGTGCCATAAGGAAAGAGTTTTGGTTTCCTAAAATTCTATCTCATAGAATTGAAATCCAAACTAATTCCTACTTGACTTGGTCCACAACCACATTCCATGTAAGAGAGAAAAAGTGAAAAGCTTTGGGTTGTGCGTGAAGGTCTGGGAGAGAAGGTTTTTGGTTGCTCCTAGATTGATTTTGATGATTACAAAGCAGATTGAAGGGATACAAATAATTTTAAATTGAAAAAGTCCTTATGCTCTTCAAGGGCAAAATCATAATTTCACTAAAATCCTGATTTGATAGTATCATTTGATAGAACAAATGATTTGTAAACTATTGAAAATTTCATTATTTTTGGACTTATATTTTTGAAGTTATGAAGGTTTGAAGTGCATGAGTCGACTCATGAGTCAACTCATGGCACTATGAGCTGATTGGCACGCAAAAAATTCCCATGGCACGCTGGATTTTTGGCTTGGCACGACCTGTGAGTCGACTCATGAGTCGACCCACAAGGCATGAGTCGACTCATGAGTCGACCTCTGCTGATTTGAGCCAAAATCCAGAAATCGACTTCTGTCTGTGCAACAGAAGTCGACTCATGAGTCGACTCCTGAGCATGAGTCGACTCATGAGTCGACCCCTGCGACGGAAAATCAGCAACGGCTATTTTTTTGCCCATTTTAATTGCCTTTTATGCTTCCTAAAATTGCTCTAACGGCTCTTTATCTGCCTAAATTTTTTCTCTTTTCTAATGCTATAAAATTTAAATGGTGAAAGAAATTGCAGATTAAATAGCAGATCAAAGAAGAAAAAGAAGATCAATCGCAGATCAAAAGAAGATAAAATCTGAGATCAACGAGATAATTTGAGAGAAAAAGAAAAGAGGATCCAAAATCCACAGAGAGATTGTGAAAGAGATTCAAGAGCTTTCAAAGAGAGGATCTTTCAAGCCTATTGTTCAACCTTGATCTAGAGATCTTCAAAGCTTTCAAGAGATCTTCAATCAACAATCAACCTCTTCTCAAGCATTCGTTCAAGCGTTCATCCACTTTGAGAAAATCCGAAAAGGGTTCTTCATTTGAGTAAAGTTTTTATTGTTATATTCGCTCATTTAAGGAGCTGTTATTGTATTAATCTGTGCTCAAAATTTTCTAACTCTTTGTGAGTTTTGTTCTTTTTTTGGAGGATTTCCAAAACAAGGAAAGGTTGATCCGAACCTGAAATCGGAGTGTTTTGGGTTTACTTGTACCCGGAAATAAGTGATCTAGCTTGGGATAGCTAGTGTCGGAGTTTCCGACGTTTTGTATTCAGGTTGAATACAAGTATAGTGGATTGAAATTCCCAAGTAGGAGCTTGGGAGTGGATGTAGATGCAGGGTTGGCACCGAACCACTATAAATCCTTGTTTTGTGGTGTGCTTTATCGCTTCACTTATTTCTTTATTATATCCTTGCATTCCTGTTTTAGGTATTTAATATTGAATTAAAATCTTTGTCTTGTTCATCATAAGTAATTAATCAATTCTAAAATTTTTAGAAACCCAATTCACCCCCCCTCTTGGGTTGCATAGCTGGGCAACAATGGTATCAGAGCCCGGTGCTCTAGCCCTTCTTTGATCTAACAATCAAAGAGCCAAAGATCTATGGCAACCCATGTTGGTACTTCTCTAGCCGAGGGGCAATCAACAAACCGACCTCCACTTTTCAATGGTCTAATTACACCTATTGGAAAGCTCGGATGAAGATTTTCATACAAGCACTCGACTATGATATGTGGAGTATCATAGTGAACGGTCCTCACACACCCACCAAGATTATAGATGGTGAGGAGTCAACCAAACCCGAGAAAGAATGGGATGAGGTTGACAAGAAATTGGCACAATTAAATGCCAAAGCCATGAATGTTCTTTATTGTGCACTAGATGCAAGTGAATTCAATCGCATTTCTACTTGTGCATCTGCTAAAAAATATGGATAGGTTAGAAGTAACCCATGAGGGAACAAATCAAGTAAAAGAGTCTAAAATAAACATGCTTGTACATAAATATGAATTGTTTAAGATGGAGCATGATGAGTCCATAACTGCTATGTTTACTCGTTTTACTGATATAATTAATGGTTTGAAGAGTCTGGCAAATCTTATACTAACAGTGAACTTGTAAGGAAGATTCTCAGGTCACTGCCAAGAACTTGGAAAGCCAAGGTGACTGCCATCCAAGAAGCAAAGGACTTGAACACTCTACCTCTAGAAGAACTTCTTGGATCCTTGATGACTCATGAACTTAGCATGAAGCAACATCAAGAGGATGAAGTCAAAAATAAAAGAACCATTGCCCTCAAATCTACAACTTCGCCTGATTATGAAACGGATGACACTGAAGATGAAGAACAGGATGAAGAGATGGCACTCATCACCCGGAGATTCAAGAAGTTCCTAAGAAAAAAGAAACAGGGGATGAGAAAGAAGTCATTCACAAAAGGGAACAAAGCAAAGAGAAAGAGAAAGATCAACCCCTTATATGCTACGAGTGCAAGAAGCCGGGACATTTCAGATCCGAATGTCCACAACTGAAGAAAGGTCCCACAAAGTTCAAAAAGAAGGCAATGATGGCGACTTGGAGTGCGAGTGATGACTCAAGCTCCGACGAGGAAACCTCAACAGAACAAGCCAACCTGTGCCTGATGGCACATGAAAATGAGGTAACTTCTGAATCCACTAGTGAATTCACATTTGAAGAATTGCATGAAGCATTCTATGATTCAATTGATGAATTAAAGAAACTAGGAAAGAAAAACAAAGAACTGAAATTGGAAAATCAGTCCTTAGTGAAACAAACTGAAAACCTGTCAATTGAAAAATTCACCTTGATTCAAGAAAATCAAAACTTAAAGGATGAAATTAACAAGCTGAAATCTATAGTAGATAAGTTCACCTTAAGTTCAAACAAACTAAATATGATTCTTGATAATCAGAAAGCTATATATGATAAGGCTGGACTTGGCTATAAACCTCTGAAGAAACAAAAATTTCTGAAGGATATTTATGTAAATTATTCAAGTAACAAGTCTACAAATATTACTTGTTTCAACTGTGGTAGGATAGGACATAAATCATACACATGTCTTATTAACAAATATGCAAACACAAAGAAAATATGGGTTCCAAAAGGAACCATTCTGACTAACCTGAAAGGACCCAAGAAAGCTTGGGTACCTAAGACAGAAACTTGACCTTTGCTTGCAGGTGTGTCTAGCATCCCAAGAAGGAAACAGGAAATGGTATCTTGACAGCGGATGCTCGAGACACATGATGGTGATGAATCACAATTCATCACGCTTGATGCTAAGGATGGAGGGATGGTCACCTTTGGAGATAATGGCAAAGGAAAGATCATCGGGATAGGTAACATTGATATCACTCCCTCCAAATACATTGATAATGTTTTACTAGTTAAAGGTTTAAAGCATAACTTACTTAGCATTAGTCAATTCTGTGATAAAGGGTATAAAGTAGTTTTTGAATCATCTGTTTGCATTGTGACTAGTCCTATTAACGATGGCATTAAATTTATAGGACATAGGCATGGCAATGTTTATATGATAGATTTGAATGACTTAGCCAAATTAGACATGCAATGCCTAGTATCCTTGAATGCTAAAATCAATGAGACTAGTTGGCTGTGGCATCGTAGACTTGCACATATCAGCATGTATTCTCTTTCAAAATTAATTAAGAAAGATTTAGTTCTCGGTTTGCCAAAACTGAATTTTGAAAAGGATAGAATTTGTGATGCATGCCAATTAGGTAAGCAAACTAGAGTATCATTTAAATCCAAAAATACTGTTTCAACTTCTAGACCATTAGAGCTCTTACATATGGACTTATTTGGACCAACAAGAACCACCAGTCTAGGAGGAAAATGATATGGCTTTGTAATTATAGATGATTACTCTCGTTTTACTTGGATTTTCTTTTTGGCTCACAAAAATGAAACTTTTCATATTTTCACTAAATTTCATCGAAAAGTCTCTAATGAAAAAGGTTTTTCAATTCAAAATATTAGAAGTGATCATGGAACTGAATTTGAAAATCAAGATTTTGAAAATTTTTGTGATGAAAATGGAATTGGCCATAACTTCTCTGCTCCTAGGACACCCCAACAAAATGGGGTAGTTGAAAGGAAAAATAGAACCTTAGAAGAAATGGCCCGTACCATGTTGTGTGAAAGCAACCTTCCAAGATATTTTTGGGCGGAAGCAATTAACACAGCATGTTACATTTTAAATCTGCTTTAATTAGACAATTTTTAAAGAAAACCCCCTATGAACTTTGGAAAGGAAGAAAACCAAATATTGCATATTTTCATGTTTTTGGTTGCCGATGCTTTGTATTAAATAATGGCAAAGAAAAACTTGATAAATTTGATGCAAAATCAGATGAAGCAATCTTTCTAGGTTACTCCTCTACTAGTAAAGCATTTAGAGTTTTCAACAAAAGAACTTTAGTAGTTGAGGAGTCCATACATGTTGTTTTTGATGAATCTAACGATCTTCCTTCAAGGAAGAATGAGGGTGTTGATGATGCAGATCCACTAATAGAAGGTATGAAGGAGATCACTCTGAAAGATTCAGCAACTCCAAAAACAAGGATCAAGAAGACGAACAAAATGAAAGAGGTGAAGAAATTCAAAACAACTCAAGGTACAAATGACCTACCCAAGGAATGGAGGTATGTTCACAACCACCCTAAGGAGTTAATTATTGGTGACCCTATGCATGGGGTAAAAACCCGTTCTTCACTAAGAGATGCAGTTAATCATTTGCTTTTGTATCTCATCTTGAACCTAAAACTTTTGAAGAAGCTGAAAATGATCATAATTGGATTAATGCTATGCAAGAGAACTTAATCAATTTGAAAGAAATAATGTTTGGACCTTAGTATCAAAACCTAAAGATTATTCAATAATTGGCACAAAATGGGTCTTTAGAAACAAATTAGATGAGCATGGAAATGTAATTAGAAATAAAGCAAGACTGGTTGCTAAGGGATATAATCAAGAAGAAGGAATTGATTTTGATGAAACCTTTGCACCTGTTGCTAGATTAGAAGCTATTAGACTTCTACTTGCATATGCTTGCTTTATGAAATTCAAATTATTTCAAATGGATGTTAAAAGTGATTTTTAAATGGATATATCTCTGAAGAAGTATATGTAGAACAACCACCCGGATTTGAAAATCATGCTTTTCCTAATCATGTCTTTAGATTAAATAAACCTTTATATGGATTAAAACAAGCACCTAGAGCATGGTATGAAAGGCTAAGCAAATTTCTAATGAATAATGGTTTTTCAAGAGGTAATGTAGATACAACCCTATTTATTAAAAGAAATCAAAATGATATGCTAATTATACAAATTTATGTTGATGACATAATTTTTGGGTCTACTAATGAATCCCTTTGTCAAGACTTTGCTAAGCTTATGCAGGGGGAGTTCGAGATGAGCATGATGGGAGAACTCACCTTCTTCCTCGGACTCCAAATCAAACAATCAAAAGAGGGAATCTCCATCACCCAAAGCAAGTACACCAAGGAACTACTCAAAAGATTTGGAATGGAGAACTGCAAACCAATTGGCACACCAATAAGTCCCTCATGTAAGCTTGACAAGGATGATGAAGGTAAATGTGTAGACTTAAAATACTATAGAGGTATGATTGGCTCATTATTATATTTAACTGCAAGTAGGCCTGATATCATGTTTAGTGTTTGCTTATGTGCTAGATATCAATCTAATCCTAAAGAATCTCATTTGAATGCTGTTAAAAGAATCCTTAGATACTTAAATGGTACACAAACTCTAGGTTATGGTACTCTAAGGACTCACAAATTAATTTATTAGGATATTCAGATGCTGATTTTGCTGGATGTAAATTAGATAGAAAAAGCACAAGTGGAACTTGCCAATTTCTTGGAGTTAACCTAATCTCATGGTTTAGCAAGAAACAAAATTCGGTGGCTCTGTCTACGGTGAGGCCGAATACATTGCAGCCGGAAGTTGTTGTGCTCAAATCTTATGGATTAAGCAACAACTCGAAGATTTTGGAATCAAACTTAATGAAACACCAATAAGATGTGACAATACAAGTGCCATAAATCTATCTAAAAATCCAATTCAACACTCAAGATCTAAACATATTGAAATAAGACATCATTTTATAAAAGAACATGTTCAAAACAAAAATATAATTCTTGAATATGTTTGCACTGAAAATCAATTAGCTGATATCTTTACAAAGGCCCTTAGTGAGGATAGATTCTGTGAAATTAGGAGAAATCTAGAAATTCTAGATCCATTTGCCTAAAATTTCTCAATTTCCAAAGATTTGATTAGAGCTTAATTTTCAACATCTATCCTGGTCTCAAAAGCTCAAATTTATCATTCTAAAAACTTATCATTGAGCAAAATTCCTTCACTCAAAATTTCAAATTTTTCTAGAATTTATTCATATTTTTCTTGATTTTCTGAACTTCATGAGTGACCCCTATGAGTCGACTCAATGGCAAACTTGTAAATCCCACTAACTTTCAACGGGTTCATTGTTTTTATACTGAAACCCTGTTCTTGAGACGACTCATCTTCCCATCGTTCTTCTTCCAAAAGCCATCTTCTCCAACTCTTCTTGCTCCAAATCCAAGGATTAATTTCGAGGCAATTCTCCCTCCTCCTCTCCACCAAAAATCGCCTCCTTGAAAAGGATTTTCTGTGCTTTCTCGCATTGCTTGGCGCGGTTGGAACGTGCCCTAGCACTTTACCGATCTTCCAAAATCCACTTCTTTTCTCCACCAAAATCCTTCTTCACTCTCTTGTGATCCCTCCTCCACTCAATTCAAGTCTCCTTGTCTGCTACTATAGTGGATATGGCTCCAAAGATGAAACTTCCCCAAAGAAAAAAATCAATCCGTGAGCCTGAAGAAATTGTCAGAAAGAAAAGGCAAGCCGCTCAATCTTCAACTGCTCCCACTCCAGTTTCAGTACCTACTCAAGGTCCCTCTCAATCCCTCCTAAGCCCCAGTAAGAATCCTCTTTCCGATAGAAAAGTAGAAACCGGGAAAAATATAGATTTTCGGTTCTTTGAGGAAGAAGGATTTACTTTTGCTACCAAAATTAAAAACCAAGGATGGAAACTCTATTGCTCTCTTAAGGAAGTCACCTATGTTGACCTTGTTAGAGAATTCTACCAAAACCTACTTTATGGAAGTGGGTCAGTGACTTCAACTGTAAAGGGAATTGATATCTGCCTGGACTCTAGGATATTGGGAGAAATACTTCAGTTGCCTAGTGAAGGATATTCATATATGGAACTCCCAATTAAAGAAGAGGGGATCAGAATTATTTTAGGAGAAACTTATTCAGGAAATTTAAACAAATTGGAAGCAAAGATTTTGTCCATTGAGATGAGGGTCCTGCGTCAGATAGTAACAAAGCTCTTCTTTCCTAGGAGTGGTAGACATGACTTACTTTCCAGCAGAGATGTATGTGTCATGTTTCATGTCATCACTCAGACCCCCCTGAACCTCCCTGCACTTATGATAGAGGCCATGAGAGAAACTTTGAATAGATCCAAGGCACACTTGCCTTATGGTATGGCCCTTACTAGAGTATTCAGGAGGTTTGGAGTTAGTTGTGAGGGGGAGGCTGCTACTAAGCTCTCTCATGTGGACACTTTCAACCAACACAGCCTGCACCGAATGGGATTTGCAAAGACTGATGGTGGTTGGATCAAGGGATCTGAGGAGAGAGTTGAGGAAAGAACTGAAGAGAAAACTGAAGAGAGAACTGAAGATAGAGCTGAAGTCAGAACTGAAGGCAGAGTAGAAGAAGAAGATCCATCATCTCCTGTCCATGACTTCAGGGCAGCATCATCGAATATCCAGTTCATTCCTGATACAGAGGTTGGCCCTTCAGAGTTTACTAGGATGCCCACACCAGTGTATCAGCCAGAGAGCAGAGCACCTCATTCAGAGTTCAGACTGGCTGACGATCAGATCAAGCATATATCACAGCGTGTGGCTTCTTTGCTGTCTAGCCAGTGGGGTAGTACTTCTTTTGCACCTGGAGCCACCTCTTCTGATCAGACCATTACTCCCCATATCTCCACTGTGTTTCAAATGATATCAGATCAGTCCATCAGGATCCAGCAGCTTGAGGACACAGTCTGGAGACTTACTGGCAGAATTCTTGACTTGCAGGGGCAAGTCCTTGCTTTGGCCCATCCCAAGCCACAGGAGTCAACCATTGAGGTCACAGACCTCACTGCAGAGGCTGGTAGGCTCAGAGGAGCACTAAAAGGTGGATATGAATTGCTGAGGAAAGAAATCCAAGGATTGAGTGAGCATGCTACCACTCAGTTCACTGCTCTACTTCAATCTGTTTCCAGAGCACTGAACGTACTTGATTCTATCAGACTCACCCTTTCTGTTCAGTCTTTGGCCTCTCAGCGTTCTCAGCCACCCAGTTCATCTCGCTCTCCTGCTCGTGCCAGCACCTCCACTCGTGGCAGAGGCAGACGGGGTAGAGGACGCACTTCTGATCCATCATCTCCTCACCCTATATCTGATGACTCCGATCATTGACTTATCTTGATCTTTACTAGATCCTAGGTGTTAGTATTTTGTTCTAGGATCTATACCTTGGGGCTATGTATTGACAATTAGCTGGTTGAATTTTATTTTTAAGAACTATGTATTGAAACAATTATGTTTTTAATGGAATCATTTTTCTACCTTTTGTAATGATATTGATCATATTTTGGTTATATATATTCTTCTTGTGAAAAATTGTCTTCTCTTTGTTGTTGTTTGCTGTTGAAAATTGCTATATTAAGGGGGAGCAAACTTCTATGATAAACTCTAAAAGGGGAGAAATTAAAGAATATTTAAAAAAAAAAAAAGAAGAGTTAACCATATTTGATGATGTCAAAAAGGGGGAGAAATTAAACAAAACAAAATTGAAGATATTAAACAAAAATTGGAGAAATTAAACAAAAATTTAGAAATTAAATATTTGGAGAAATTAAACAAAAATTTGAGAAATTAAACAAAATTTGAGAAATTAAATAAAAATGGTATTTTGAGAAATTAAACAAAAATTTGAGAAATTAAACAAAACAAAATTGGAGATATTAAACAAAAATTGGAGAAATTAAACAAAAATTTCAGAAATTAAATATTTGGAGAAATTAAACAAAAATTTGAGAAATTAAACAAAATTTGAGAAATTAAACAAAAATGGTATTTTGAGAAATTAAGCAAAAATTTGAGAAATTTGATATCAGACAGAAATTAAACAAAAAGCCATCCATCAAAAGCAAAATCATAAGTACAATGCAAATAAGTAATTTTTTATATGCTCTGATATATTTCAAAATTCAAACTTGCTCTGATATATCTTTTGAAATTTACCTTGATACATCTTAAGAAATTTGATTTACTCTGATACACCCTAAAATTTCTTTTAACTTGCTCTGATACATGATAAAATCTGATACAGTGTGAAAGTTTCTCTGATATTTGCTCTGATACAGTGTGAAATTTTCTCTGATATATTATAACATTTACTCTGATACATTGTAAAATCTTTTCTGATAACATTGTAAAAATTATTGTTCTTGCTCTGATACATTGCAAAATTTATTTCTTTTCTCTTGCTCTGATATATCTTAAGCTCAAAATGAGTTAATACACTTAAGCTCAAAATCAACTTTTAAACATACTTTGGCACACATAATTTTTTTTTTAGGCACATAAGTATTTTTTTTGCTCTGATGCTAAAACTAAAATCAAATGAGAATGGAATTTTCAAAATAGAGCTCAATCTGATAACAAAAATAAGTTTTCTGCTCTAACACCAAAATCACATAATCAAATGAGCATATCTTCAAATCCTTAAGCAAATGGACAAATTATTTTTGCATATGACTATTTATATTTCATGCCAAAAGAATCATACTCTTTTCAAGCATATACACCTATAATGTATTCTTTTGAAATTAATGCATTCACATAAATATTTTTGTTCAAATATTTTGTCATCATCAAAAAAGGGGAGATTGTTGCTCCTAGATTGATTTTGATGATTACAAAGCAGATTGAAGGGATACAAACAATTTTAAATTGAAAAAGTCCTTATGCTCTTCAAGGACAAAATCGTAATTTTACTAAAATCCTGATTTGATAGTATCATTTGATAGAACAAATGATTTGTAAACTATTGGTGAAAATTTCATTGTTTTTGGACTTATATTTTTGAAGTTATGAAGGTTTGAAGTGCATGAGTCGACTCATGAGTCACTCATGGCACTATGAGCTGATTGGCACGCAAAAAAAATTCCCATGGCACGCTGGATTTTTGGCTTGGCACAACCTGTGAGTCGACTCATGAGTCGACCCACAAGGCATGAGTCGACTCATGAGTCGACCTCTGCTGATTTGAGCCGAAAAATCTAGAAATCAAGACTGTCTGATCTGTGCAACAGAAGTCGACTCATGAGTCGACCCCTGCGACGGAAAATGTCAGCAACGGCTATTTTTTTGTCCATTTTAATTGCCTTTTATGCTTCCTAAAATTGCTCTAACGGCTCTTTATCTGCCTAAATTATTTTCTCTTGCTTTTAATGCTACAAAATGCTTGAAATGGTGAAAGAAATTGCAGATTAAATAGCAGATCAAATTGGAGAGAAAACAGAAGATCAATCGACAGATCAAAAGAGAGATAAAATTCATTGAGAGGATCCACGAGATAATTTGAGAGAAAAAGAAAAGAGGATCCAAAATCCACACGAGAGATTGTGAAAGAGATTCAAGAGCTTTCAAAGAGAGGATCTTTCAAGCCTATTGTTCAACCTTGATCTAGAGATCTTCCAAAGCTTTCAAGAGATCTTCAATCAACAATCAACCTCTTCTCAAGCATTCGTTCAAGCGTTCATCCACTTTGAGAAAATCCGAAAAGGGGTTCTTCATTTGAGTAAAATTTTTATTGTTATATTCGCTCATTTAAAGGAGCTGTTATTGTATTAATCTGTGCTCAAAATTTTCTAACTCTTTGTGAGTTTTTGTTCTTGTTTTTGGAGGATTTTCAAAACAAGGAAAGGTTGATCCGAACCTGAAATCGGAGTGTTTTGGGTTTACTTGTACCCGAGAAACAAGTGATCTAGCTTGGGATAGCTAGTGTCGGAGTTTCCGACGTTTTGTATTCAGGTTGAATACAAGTATAGTGGATTGAAATTCCCAAGTAGGAGCTTGGGGAGTGGATGTAGGTGCAGGATTGGCACCGAACCACTATAAATCCTTGTATTTGTGGTGTGCTTTATCGCTTCACTTTATTTCTTTATTATATCCTTGCATTCCTGTTTTAGGTATTTAATATTGAATTAAAATCTTTGTCTTGTTCATCATAAGTAATTAATCAATTCTAAAATTTTTAGAAACCCAATTCACCCCCCCCTCTTGGGTTGCATAGCTGGGCAACAACATGAGATGTGGACAAAATGTAAGCCAGTACTCTCTCACCTTAGGATTTGGGGGTGTCCAGCTTATGTCAAATATTTGAAAATAGATAAGCTTGGATCTAGGTCTGACAAATATTTATTTGTTGAGTACCCAAAAGAAACTAAGAAATATTACTTCTACCTTGCTGATGAACATAGGACAGTCTTTTTGAAAAAGAAGTTATCCAAAGAAGGAACTAATGCCACTAAGGTTGAACTTGATGAATTTTGATAGATAGAAGAATTGACACAAACAACTGAATCTACTGAATCGGATTTGATTAGATCAAATTCGGAGCCTATTGTAGAGGCACTATTGAGGAGATTTAGTAGAGTACCACATCAGTCAGATAGATACTATAGTTTCTTAGTCCAAGATGGTGATCCTGTTGAAATCAATAAGAATAATGAGGATTCGATCATCTACATGGATGCCATGCAGAGGTCTAACTCCAATTAGTGGCTTGAAGCTATGAAGTCCAAAATGGAGTCCATGAAGATCAATAATATATGGACACTCATTGATCCACCCGAAGGGATAAGATCCATGGGATATAAATAGATTTTTAAAAAGAAAAAGGGTGGATATAGGAAAGTACAATCTTATAAAGCCATCTGGTTGTCAAGAAATATCATCAACATTATGGTATTGACTATAATGAGATATTTTCTCTTGTGGCAATGCTTAAGTCTATTTGGATTATGCTTGCGATAGCGGCATATTTTGACTACGAAATTTGGTAAATGGATGTCAAAATTGATTTCTTAAATAGAGAGCTGGAAAAAGAGGTGCATATGATACAACCTGAAGGGTTTATATCCATAGATGAATTAAAAGTATGTAGGCTTCAGAGATCTATTTATAGATTGAAGCAGGCATCTTGGAGTTGAAACATGTATTTTAATAAGGTGATCAGAACGTATGGCTTCATCAAGAATAGAGAAGAACCCTGCATATCTAAATGGGCCAATGGTTTTATAGTTATATTTCTTATTTTGTATGTGAATGATATTCACTTAATCGAAAATGACATTCCTACATTACATGGAATAAAAGTTTGGCTGTCATCACAGTTCTCCATGAAAGATTTGGGAGAAGCATCCTACATCCTAGGGATGAAGATCTATAGAGATAGATCTAAAAGATTTCTTAGGTTGTCCTAGTCTACGTACATTGATACCATGCTGAAGCAGTTCAACATAAAAAATTTCAAGAAAGACCATCTCCCGATAGGCCATAGAATTTCTCTCTCTATGAGGAATTATCCAATAACTTCTCAAGAGAAAGAGCATATAAGTAGAATTCTATATGCCTCGGTAATAAGATCTATTATTATACCATGATATGTACGAGATCAGATATGGTATACTCACTAGGGGTAGTGAGTAGATACTAGTCTGATCCAGATGAGAACCACTAGAAGGTTGTAAAAATCATCTTTAAGTATTTGAAAAATATTAAGGACCACTAGCTCATTTTTGGAGATTTTGACTTAAAAACTTATGGGATATACTAATTTTAGTTTTCAATCAGATCATAATGATAGTAAAAGTGTGTCAGAATACATATTTATCCTGAATGATTTAATAATCTACTAGAAAAATTTCAAGTAGCATACTGTGGTCTGCGAGATGGAGAACATCATGACATCCGATGCTGTCAAAAAGCTATTTTGTTGTAAAGTTTATCGATGAGCTCAGAGTGGCACCATCTATTAATAGTTCTATTCTACTGTAATATGATAGCACTGGAGCCATAGCTTAAGTGAAGGAACCGAAGTCCCATCAGTATATCAAGCATGTTCTGCATCACTTTCATCTTGTTCGAAAGATCGTAGATCGAGGTAACATCGAGCTTCAAAAGATTGAAGGAAAAGAGAACCTAGCTGACCTATTTACTAAAGCCTTTGGGATCAAGGAGTTTGATTATCATAAGTGAAAGATGGGTATTCGATACTATTTCAATTGGTTTTAGTACAAGTGGAAGTTGTTGAAAAATATATCCTAAACCAATCATCAATCTGTTGATGATTGAGCTCATTGTAAATTGCATATGAATTATTTATTAATAAAAATTATTTAATATTTTTATCATAAATTATGCATCTTCTTTATTGAACTTCTGTGTTATGATGAAGTCCTTAGAACTACTTTCAATTGATAAAGAAAGATTTATCATGTAGCTCTTAAACTAATTCTTGATCAAATGATGCGTTATTAAGTAGGATGATAATGTTCATCAAGTAGAGGTCGTTGTGTGCCATATGAGTTGGTTGTCCTCGTAATCGAGTATGGAGACACTGATACGGCATGCAGGTAAAATATAAAAATACATTTCATTGAATGTGATCCATCTTAGAGTACTCTGCTGTCAAGAGTAGCTTGCGAAGGATATTGGTTTAAGTGTCCCTCCAACTTGAGATCACCATGGTGACTTGCAAGCAACTCACTGTACTTTGGTACCAAACTATCTGAATTTTTAATCAGTGATAGAAGATTTTTGGATGCAGTCAAGTACTTATGAAGTCAGTGTATGAGTCAAGATGGGATTGACCGCTCTTGGTTTTAGGAGTTAGTGCTACCTTGTATTTCAATCAGCAAAATCTTTGCTAGGATAGTCCTTATGAGGAGTCACAAGATTTATGCGGTTGAGACATATTATAGATGCACTGATTAAGAGTTGACAGTTTAATTTTGAAGTCATCTTAAGCATTGAGGGTTAAAGAGATGAATTATATGGTAACCATATGCCAAAGGTTCTTAAATGCTGCTTTGCAATCATTCGACCTATTCAGATGTCGAGTACATTACTAGATGGTCACTTCGATTAGTATAGAAATTTATTCTTATGCTACTAGTTTAGGTATGAATCTATGGGTCACATCCAAAAGAAGTTCCTGTCTGATCAAATGGCTGATCAATAATTAAAAATCGTTCAAGGGTATAATCATCAATATGATTGATGGTTAATCTTATGCAAAAATTATGATAAAATAATTTTCTAAGGTTAGTGAATTATAAAAGAATTAATTAACAATTAGATTATTAATTAGCTCAATTTGATAGAGCAATGAGGTTCAGATTAAGTCTAATTGAATTAGATTCAATTAGATCTTCTCGATTAGGTTATAAGATGACCTAATCATTAAAGGAGATTGATTTCTGATTTGATTAGGACTTAGATTTGATTAATTTTTGATTGGATTAAAATTTAATCGAGTTGGTTTGATGCCTAATTAAATTAGATTTAGTCTAATCTAATTTAGTCTGGATGAGAATCAAATTGGATTGATTAGAAATTCAAATGAGTTTGAATTTCAAACCCTAACACCACCTCATCCCACCCCCTACTCTTCTCCATGCAGAAATTGGTTTTGTGTGATGAATTCCCACACCAAAGAGATGTTTGTCACCCACTCTCAAAGCTCCACGGATGAGAATAGATTTTGTTTCAAGCTTGAGTTCAAATCTGGCTTGAATTCAAGTTTGAAACAATATAGGGATAAACCTAAGTTTGAATTCAGGTTTGCAATTCAACTTTGTTCCTATCCATTCATGGATGCTGATTGTTAAAACCCCTTTGGTTTCATGCATGAAAATAGAGTGTCTTTTCACCAAGAGAAATTAGATAAGGGGCATGAAAAATTTTGAGAGTCTCATCTCTACCTTCTTCCACCATCTTTTCATCCTCCTTAAAGCTTTCTTCTCACATTCGGAAGAGTCCATGTGATCCAAAGAAGAAATACATTCAGCTATCAAGAAAGGTCTTCACACGAGCTAGCACTCTCGGGGAGTCGATCAGTACTAGGGCTTCGTGTGGATTTGCTGTAGAGGCTAGACATACTGTGCGGCTGCTATGAGGCTCAGAAAGAACCCTATGCCATGTTTACTCAGTTACGAAGATCATCAATCCATGCAAGGTATTGAGTTCTAAACTCAGATTTATCATAGATATAATCTACAATATAGCTTTGATCACATAGATTTGATCTGTGTTTCCGATTTTCAGATTTTTATGCATAATTTTTCATGTCATAGATCCTAGCATAGGTGGTTTAATGATCAGATCATATGCATGATTAGATTAATATGATTAATCTATAGTTATTCTATAGTAATTTTTTTTAAAAGTTTTTGAAATACATGCATGAAAACCCTATCGATTTTCTTCACTTCATTGTAGGGTTTAAGAAAAGGTAGAGGGCTGAGAAAAGGTGTACTAACTCTTCGAGTCGGCAATGGAGCAAGAGTTGCTGCTGTGGCCGTAGGCACCTATCCTTTGTGACTACTGTTTGGATTTAGTTCTTAGAGACAATCTCTATCATTTGCATGGTGATGCATCTATGAACTTATTTAAGTAAGTAGTGAATACCATTAAATCTAAAAAATTCAGAGTTAAGACAAACGTAAAGTACATGTGGCACTTTAGGCTAGGTCATATTATTAGGAAATATGTCCTAAAGTCAATCATTTGGATAATTATGTTCTTTATAATTTATATATAAATTATAAAATAATCAAAGTTTATTTGATATTTTTTTCATCACAAGGTGTACATTTTCTTATTAGAACTCTTGTATTGTGATAAAGTCTTTAAAACTATATGATAATCGATAGAGAAGGATTTACTGAATAGTTCTTAAACATGTTCACGATCAAATGATACGTCATTAAAAGACAATGATGTTCTCTTAATCAAGGAGTATGGAGACACTGATATGGCATATAGATGAGATATAGGAGTATATCATCACTGAATAAGTGACTTACCTACAGAGCACTTTACTGTCAAGAGCAACTTATGAAGCATATGGGCATAAGTGTTCCTCAGATCTGAGATCACTATAATGACTTTCAAGCAACTCACTGTATTTTGATGTTGGACTATCTGTATTTCCAATGCAGCGATGGAAGGCTATTTGGTACAGTCAAGTACTTGCAAAGTCTATGTGTGGATCAAGATAAGATTAACCCCTCTAGATTACATGAGTTAATGTATCACTGTATTTCAATTTAGTAAACCCTGAGCCTGGGTAATCCATGTGATGGATGAGAAATGTGGAAATACAATATGGATGACTCATCCAAGGTTGACATTTAAACCATAAGTTTTTCTTGAGCATTTGTGGTCAAAGGGATGAATTATGTGGTAACCATATACGTAGGTTCTTGAATATTACCTTGTATATATTCGACTTATCCGAATATCGAGAACCATTGCAAGATAGTAACTTCGATTAGTATAGAAAATGGTTCCTATACTACCGACTTAGTGTTCGAACCTATGGAGTCACGCATAAAATCAAGCAACATAGAAAAGAATTGATCTAAGTCTATATGTTCAATATTGAAAGTACATAACTTAATTGAATAAATAGATTCACTTAATTGAGAATTAAATTGAGGGTCATACAGGATTAAATAGTTGACTATGTCTAGCTAGCACTAGACATGAGGTTCAAGTTCAATTTTGAGGATTAACAAGACTTGATCTATGATCCATGGAGTCTATGAGAGATTAAATTTTAGTGCTAATTAATTTTATATTAGATCTAATTTAATTTGACTTTCTTGAATTGAAAATCCAAGTTAGACTTGATCCTAAAATCCTAAACTATTTGGGATTGATAGTCTATTCAAAATTGATTTGAATCAGGTTTGAATTAGATTCAATTTGACCCAAAATTGGATTGGATCCTTAGAGTATAAAATTACTAAGACTCTCTCTCTTCATGGCTGACCAAGAAAGGGTGGGGGTGCTGCTTATGTTGCCCCTCCTCTTGGGTGTAGGTGTTGGTGCATGGGGGTGCCAAGTTAGGCGCCAATCCTATCTCCATTAGGACTCCTCATATGATAAGAGGTGAAAAAATTCAAAGATGATTTGAATTAGGACTCCTAGTCTAAAGGGTTATAGAAAATCATCTATAAATAGGAAGGACCTCTAACCATCAAAGCATGCCAATTTGATTGAGTTCTAAGGTAAGAGTAGAGAGGTGTGGGCATCCCAAAGGAGTGTTGTCCTTCTCCTTGGCGTGCTGATGTGGGGCTGATCTCTTCTCGGTGTGAAAAGGATTTTGGCATTCCAATTGCCGGTGTGAGGCATCACGTCAGAGGCTCTATTCCTCCCTCTCTTGCTGCCTTCAGAAGATGCAATGATTCGAGGCTTCATCTGTCCTTCCAATGAGGTTTGGTGTGCGCATGAAGTAGAGGACCTATGTTTTCAGGCCTCGCGAGGCATCGGATTTAAGCAACCTCTGAGAATTTCATCCCTATTCTACTATAACCAAGATAAATATAAATATTATATTTTCACTAGAATAGAAAAATTTTCAAATCACATCCTGATGATCCGATCAGATCGAAGAATTTTTCCTTCAACTAGTATCAGAGCCAAGTCTGTATGTTATGATCGCATAGTCTAATTTTAAGATTTTTTTGATTTTTTCTGATCTGATCATGAATCAAATTTTTTAATATGATTAAATTTTGATTTTCTTTGATATCTTTAGTTTATTTTTAATCTGATTTTGATCAGAGTATCGGATTGAAATTAGTCTCAAAATCTAGTCTACTGAAAATCTATTTTAGCAGAAATTTTATGTGCAGATTTTTATGCTGAATAAAAACTTGATTATACAAAAATTTAGATCTATTTTTGATAGATTTTATAATATAATTCAATTAGAGAATTAATGTTTGAATTAGGCTCAGATCTGAATATATTTGACATAGCTTCAGATCTGATTTCAGCGACACATCTGCATATGTTTGATCATATCTCAAACTAAAATTTTTTTTATGCAATCATACATATATTTTAAATAGATTTCTATATAATTTTAGATTTTAATTAATTAATTTATGTGCTATATAAATTTAGTTTCAGATTTGAAATAAAATATATGTCTGATGCCATGATCTAATTAGATTAGATGCATGTCATATTTGATATGATCATGTTCCTATATGCATGCTTAGAGTATTTGACAATATATATATTGATGTAATTAGTATTTGAAATTAGATTTTTAGTCTTAGTAGTCTAGTACTCGGATTGGGTTGATCACTAGGCCATCCGATCATAAGAGCAAGTAGGGTTTAAAGACCCTTTTTTCCTATTCAATAGGGTACTCTTATGACGTGTAGGGATGCCATGTGATTAAATTTTATGAAGAAGAATAGTGAAAAAAAATTTAAAATTATTTTAATCATAAATATATTTAGGTTAGATCTAAAGTGATTTATGATTAATAATAATTTTAATGAAATAAATTTAGATATGAATATTATTTTAAGCTCTGAATTGTATGTTGCATATGATGTAATTGGTTTGATCTAAAAGTGGTCATAACACATGTGATGTATATATGACATTTAGATTAGATTTATGTATGTTTAATTGTTAAACATAAATTTAAAAATTAGATTTTAGGATCTAAAAATTGTATGATATATGATATATATCATATTTAAAATTCTAGTAAAATAGTTTTGCAGACTGAAACACATGTTTCACATACTTAATTTGAAATTAAGTGATCTAGAATTGAGAACTGAAAGATGTTAAGACACCTCATAAATCGATTGACCATGGGTTAGCATGAGTGAGTTTTCTAATTGTGTTAAACCTAGGGTTAGAAATAAATAAGGATCAATTAGAAAAATTGATTAAATCTAATCAAGATTTGAGTTAGATTAGGTCAGAATTTTTCTAAGATCAATCTCATTAGTTGTAGCTTGATCAATTCTATATTTTTGACCATACCAAATGGACCTAATTGTAGCTCAATGGTTTAGTCCGAGTCCTTTGGTTGATCAAATCAAAACTAATCGATCAATTGGTATCTAAGATAAGTTTGACAATATTACTTGTCAATATAATCGATAGTTTTTAATTGACTGTCCACTTACCTGATCATTTCAATGGTGTCTAAGGCAAGCCGAGGCAAATCCTCCCATCGATCTCACTTACCTGACCAATTTGATAGATTATATTTTGATTAGGTCATCAATTGATTCGAGCTGATCATCCAAGCCATTAAAAAAAATTAGTGTGATTAATTTAGATTTCTTTAGACCAGCTTGTCTATAATCCTCTTTATGACTTAGTGAAGTCAATGAGAGGATTTGTGACTCATCGATTAATCTTTTTTTTATTTTTAAATCATTAAATCAGTTCAACTGAATTAGGTGTCCTTTTGACCAGTTTGTCTCTAATCCAATTCTTTGACTTGATGAAGTCAGTGGGAGAATTTAAGACTCACTGATCAATTACTTCTCAAATCATTGAAATCAAAATCTTTAAATTATTAGATTTTTAAAATGAGCTAGTTATAGGGATAGCTAGATCATAGTCTTCCATTAAGATGGATGATAATACGTCCAATAGTTTTGGTAAGCATTGCAGACCCATAGGCCTGGTGTTTATTTGGATATTGAAATTATCATTCATTATATGATGGTTCAGTCATGCCTCTCTGATGGATGGTCAGATTGACCGACCATAGTCAGGTCGGATCATTTATTGGTTAGATAGGCTGAGGATGGTCATGTTAATAGTTGCACCTAACCAAGACTTTTAGTGGAGATTTTAGTCTACTGAAAAAAAAACTGGAGCAAAATTAACTATTAGAAGTTATTTAGAGAAATAATTGGTTAAGAACCTACACATAGATGCATATGGGTTGGCCGACCATAGTCGGACTCATGTGCAGTCTGTGTGGATTTTAGTACCTGCTAAAGAGTTAAAGTAATTCTTTAAATTAGAGGTAGAGGCTATTAATTCATATAAAATAGTGGAAGGACCTTTAGACTAAAGTTCAAGTCTTTAGAATTAAATAATTTATATGCTAATAGGTCTTTTTTTTTTCTTTTAGTGATGTCTAGTAGTTTATCGCTCTGCTCACTGTTGGACAGTGATAAGTTTATGAGATCCAATTTCGATAATTGATATCAAAAGTTGAGAATAGTTCTCGAGCATGAGAGGATCCTATATGTGACTACGGATCCAGCATCTGAAGTACCAGCTCCCAATGCAGATGCGATAGTTGGAGATACTTATTAGAAGTGGCTAAATGACTGTATGGCAATACGTTGCATAATGAGAGCTACTATGAGTGATAAATTTAGTTGTAAATTCATAGATGCTCAACTAAAGGAGATGCTTCAAATGTTGAACAAGTCTTTTGGCACCTTGATGATTTATTCTCAATAGGGCATCGGTCCTCTGAGAAGGAAAAGAAAAAGATGGTGCATAAAGATCATGCTAGGACTTCTAAGTCCAATCAAACTAACTAGTCTAAAGCTGATCAGAGTCAGACAGAATACTTCTTTTACAAGAAGCTAAGGCACTGGAAGAGGAATTATCCTCTATATCTAGCTTTTCTTGATTCGAACAAGCCTAAGAAGAGAAATCAGTAAATGATTACTGGACAAGGTACTTATATGATCACATCTTGTAATTTCTCTATCTGTGATACTACTATCTGGATATTGGATATCGAAAGTCCAATTCATATCTGCAATTCATTGCAGGACTTCAGGTTAGTAAAAAAATTGAGAAGAGCAAATGATTCCTGAATATTGGAGATGGAAGAGCTATTCTAATTCTAGCTATAAAAAAAGTTCAGCTTACTCTTAATTCAAATATCATTATTTTAGATGACTGTCATTATTATCCATCTCATAGTCTGCTAGTGTAATGTACACATCAAACAAACACCCTATAATAGATAATGTCATGGATGCCTACTTTTGGCATTGTCGGCTCAGTCATATAAATAAGAATAGGATAAATAGGTTATTTAAAGAGAATATCTTCAATATCAATGATTATGAATTATTGTCAATCTATGAGTCCTGTCTTCTTAAAAAGATGATCAAGTCACCTTTTACTAGAAAGGATGAACAAACTAGTGATGTTCTAGGTCTAGTACATAGTGATGTATATGGTCCTATGAACATAGACGTCAGAGGAAAGTATTACTACTTCATTATATTCACTGATACCTATCGAGGTATGGGTACGTCTATCTTACGAAGCACAAGTCTGAATCATTTAAAATATTTAAATGATTCCGTAATGAGGTAGAAAAATAAATTGAGAAGAGTATTAAAACTCTTTGATCAGATCGAGAAAGTGAATATCTTTTCAATAAATTTTTGACATATTTAGGAGAGAATAGAATTCCTCACAATGGACTCCTCTTGGGACACTGCAGTATAATGACGTCTTGAAAAAGAGGAATCGAATCCTGTTGGACATGGTTCGATCCATGATGGGGTTTGCAAATCTATCAATTTTTTTTTGGGGCTATATACTTGAGACTGCATGCTATGTTCTAAACAACATTTTGAGCAAATCAATCACAAAAACTCCATATGAAATATGTACTGGATGTAGGCCAACACTCTCTCACCTTAGGATTTGGGATTGTTCGACTTATGTAAAATGTTTACAGACTGACAAGCTCGAGCTTAGGTTTGATAAGTATTATTTTATGGTGTATCCAAAAAAAATTAAAGGATATTATTTCTATCTTGCTGAAGAACAAAAGTTATTTATCAGCAATAAGGTAGTTTTTTAAAAAAAAGAGTTTCTTAATGAAGAAATCGATGCCTCTAAGGTTGAACTCGATGAAGTTCGATAGATAGAAGAACCAACATAGACCAGTGGTAATATAAAACTAGATTTGATTAGATCAAATCCAAAGCCTATTGTTAAGGCACCTTTGAGCAGATCTGATAGAGCACCACGTCAGTCAGATAGATACTATGATTTTTTGATCCGAGATAGTGATCCTATTGAACTCGATGAGAACGACGAGGATCTGATCACCCACATGGATGCCATGCAAACATCTGACTCTGAGAAATATCTTGAGATCATGAAATTTGAGATGGAGTCTATGGAGATCAATAGTGTATGGATACTTGTTGATCCACCCGAAGGGATTAAACCCATAGGGTGTAAATGGATATTTAGAAAGAAAAAGGGTACAGATAGAAAGGTGGAGACCTATAAAGTCTGTTTGGTTGTCAAAAGATATCGTCATCATTATGGTATTGACTATGATGAGATATTTTTTTTGTGACAGTGCTCAAGTCTATCCAGATTATGCTTACGAAGGTAGCATACTTTGATTATGAGATCTGACAAATGAATGTCAAAACTGTTTTCCTTAATGGAAAGCTGAAAAAAGAGGTGTATATGATACAACCTAAAAGATTCACATCTACAGATGAATCAAAAGTGTGCAAGCTTTAAAGATCATTTATGGATTGAAGTAGGCATCTCGAAGTTGAAACATGCATTTTGATAAGGTGTAGTTATGACTCTCCACATATCATAATTAATATTTAAAAAATTCTCATACGTGCTTTCCAAAACTTGTAATTTATCCCATTAAAAAGTTGTGGTCTAGAAGTTGATTGTCCTCAAGTAAATAGAGGATCAATCAGGGTTACCATAATCTTTAGCTCAAGATCGCTAGGTCAACAAAGATACAAGAGCACCTGCTCTGATAACAATTATTGCCCAAATGTAAATAACCCAAGAGGAGGGTGAATTAGATTTTTCAAAAATTTTTACGATCTTAAAACAACTATGTGCACAATTAAAGTAAACTAAGTGAGTATGCAGTAGAATCAATAAATTAAAAAAATATATATATTGAAGTAAATAAGAGTAAAGAAGAAATAAACAAGAGCACATACAAATACAAAGTTTTATAGTAGATTGGTGCCAAACTCAGTGTCTATGTCCACTCTCCAAGTCACCTACTTGAGAATTCTACTATAATCACCCTGATTATAATGTAATTATTTTATCTAGGCTCACAATCAAATCTAGTTGATTTTCTGAACTCACCAACTAAATCTTATGTAATTATTTTTTGAAATAACAATTCGATCCAATTGATTTTTTGAGCTCACCAACCAAAATCATATAAAGTCTAATTTTGGACTTGGACGGGCCTAACATAAGTTTCTTTCATCCCAAAAAAATTTGTAAAGAAATCCAAAATACAAGAGATAAGAATTTTAAGCATAAATAAAAAGATAAAAGAAAAACTCTTTTAAGCTCAAAGAAGTCGATGATGAGTTGCTCTATTAAGGCTTGAACTTCTCTTCTTTAATGCTTGAGAGGATATAGCCGATGAAGTTGAAGATTTCTCTCGAATGCTCACTGAAATCTTTATACAAACAATTCCTCTTTTTCTTTTTTTCAAGGATATTCAATGATGGCTCTCATAAATGATATATTTCTCTTGCTAAATCTCTTCTTTTTTCTAAATAATTCTCTAGCTTTCAATAGGCTTTGAAGTGTCTAGAGAATAAGTTTTATACATTGGAAGGTTTGAAATAGCCATTAGAGTGGTGAAATAGCCATTGAAAAAAGATAAAAAAACTAGCCATTAGAGCTGTCCCCATATTAGGAGTTGACTCTAGCTCTTCAAGAGTCAATTCGAGTTGTCCATGAGTAGACTCATCCTCTTCAAGAGTTGACTCACCCTCAAATCTAAAAAATTCTATGTTTTATCCTCTTGAGAGAGTTGGCTCATCTTGTTCATGAGTTGACTCAACCTGTTTAGGAGTCGACTCATCTTTTTCATGAGTCAGCTTAAGTAGGAATTCTAAAAATACAGTTCTCTATCTCAACTGAGAGAATCGGCTCTTGCTTTACAAGAGTCGACTAGCAGCTTGTGCTAGTCAACTGCAGGAGTACCAAAGTTAGCTCTATATTCTCTAGGTCAACTCTCTTGGCCAAATTTGTGAAAATTTATTCTTTAAAATACTTTGGCATGATATCTTTAAGAGAATTTCTTCCATGGATAATTTTTTCATTGTGAGCCTTTAAAAAACTCTACATCCATCTTTAAAATATATGATTAGTACCATTTTTATTCAATATTTTATTATCATCAAAATTAATTTTAGAATGAGTAGGTCAACAAAGAATGTCTAGAATACCAGAACCAATATTTAAGTATCCCCTAAGTTTACTTGATTTTGATGATGAAAATTTCTTCTTTGGTTTGCTTGATTTAGAGTTTGAAAGGGAGATTTAGTTCTTCTATTATGCTCATCTCAAACTCTTTCTGTATAAACTTGATAAACTCGTGACAAAGATATTCAGTAGTAGCACTAAATATAACATCATCTACATAGATTTATACTACTAATAAGTCATCATTTCTTTGAAAAAATTATGCCCTACAAGCCAATCACATATGGGATGCGATAGAGTATTTTTCTATAAATTATCTTCCAAACTCATGTATTTGACATTGTTAATTAATAAAATAGATATTTTGATTCATTATATACTACATCTTATTATTATTTTAAGATTATAATTAGCCCCATAGGTTCAAACAATGATTTTAGGGTCATGATGAGATCATACCAGTAAGACCTAAATCTTTGATAGTCCTGATCTAAAATATTTTCAGTCATTAGTTTATTGGGTTGGAGATCAATGATACCGATAAGATTGGCACATCTTATATATGCTCAGTGGTAAGGATGGTTGATCTCGCAACCACTTGTGTGGAGATACTAATACAAGGATGTGGGTGCTTATTAGAAAATGAGTTCACTGAATTGATCTATAAGAGAACATCTAATGCAGTCTTATTTATATGTCAGCTGATTATTCTTTAGTGGGAGTTGTGCAAGTGATCTTTTGACCTGAGATCACCATGGTACCTTGTGTGTATGAATCCATATTTTGCTTCACTTTCTAACTTTATTGTTTGATCCTTGAGTGGGGTGTTCTATATATGATGAAGTATGCATGGAGGTTGTAAGTGATCAATAAGAGATCGGTCACTCCTAATAAGAGGAGCGAGCATCCTATGTGATCTCATAGGTAGATGATTCTGAACATTTTTGGCCAAAGTAAGATAATAATTAAAAAAAGATTTCTAATGTATCATCAACTAAATCATCACCTTCTAATTGAGATACATTTAGATAAGTAATTGGGCTTGACATGATTTCATGTCCAAAGTACATCTGGGATGTTGTTTGACTGAAGGATTGAATTACAGGATAACTTGCCATTGAAAGATATTTTTGATATTTTTACTAAATTTTATCTCTTTCAGATAGTCATGATACATTACTAGATGTCAATCTTGACTTGTATACTCATAAGAATTAAAAGAGTTTAATTCAAAAATTAATTAGAAAGAGTCTTAGTTAATTGGTGCAATTGGACTGACCTAGTTTAATCGGATTTGGGTTAGGTCAAGAGTCTGAGTCTACTGCTGGCTAGATTTAAAACTTAATGGGTCACATACTTTGAGATTTGATCTTGATCTAATTTAATTAAAATTTATTATAAATTTTAAGGGTTAATTTGATATGCTAGTACATTATGTAAATCCAAGTTCCCAAATGGATTAAGTTCAAAGTGTTTGAGCTAAACCAAGCCCGTTGCCTTTGACCTAATTAGATTGGATCTAAATTAATTAGTTTCCTACCTATCTTGGAAGTGCTCCAAGTGTAGAAGGACTCCTCCATGCTATCAGGTTGCCCATACCAAAAATAAATGCTGCCCACTCTTTTTAGCATTACAGAAGATGGAGAGTCCTCCTTTAAGACTCTTACCTATCTCTTCATTTCCACTGATTTTCTTTATTATCACACACCAAATAAATATAAAAATTTATGGGGCATAGAAAAGAAGGAGTCCTTTTGTATGAAGGCTCTTCTACACCATTTAATTCATTAAAGAATTATTTCTCCATGTGCGAAAGTGGAGCGCTAAGAGTTGGTGCCCCTTGGTATTCCTTGCCACCTCTTCATTCCCTATTTAAATGGGATGCCCCCTATGGGACAATGCTGAGAAATTTTGAGATTTTGGCATGTGATAAGAGAGAAAAAAGATAGTAAAAAAATCAAAAAAAATACAAAAAAATTGAGTCGAGAAAATAGAAAGAAGAGAGGTGAGAAAAAAGGCAAGTGTGGTGTGCTTGTCCTAGGGTGTGATTTTTTCATGTGTTGGAGTACAAAATCAAATCTTAAATTATAAGATTTTTGGAGAAAAGTCTCTTGATATGGTCCTAATGGAGGAATCAAAGGTAAAAGTATGTTGGTACGACTATTCTTTGAGAAAGAAGCCAGCAGTATTCTTATAAAAAAAAGACTGCAGTGCTGCACCGGTTGGGAAGGATCTTGATCATTTTTTGTGTGGATCACCATTGGAGGACTTCTACTTTGAAGTCTCATGGAGATCATCATCTGACCATATTACTCATTTTAGTAAGTATGAGTTTCTAACTCTTTGCATGCTTGGTTTTGGTTTGTTCGATATCTATAAGGTGATTTCAGGATTTGAGTTCTGATTGGATAGTTTTAATTGTTAAAGCTTTCAATATGCATGTTAAAATTTTTTAAAATTTATATTTTATTACATGGCCAAAATCCAACTATGGAATCAGAGCCACTGTTATTAAATTTGATCAAATAGGTACGTAAGTTGTAGTATAGATTTGATCTGATTCATATAATGTCAATATGCTGTATCGATTTCTAGCATCGATCTTAAAATCAAAAATTATTTTTAACTTTATTTGAACCATGAATTTAAATTTAAAATTTGCTATAACATAAAATTTAATGGTTCATGGTTGTTTGATGCTTAAATCATTTTTGATTAAGGGTGTATTGTATTTACATGCCTAATTCGATTAGGATTTTGTAAGTTGACTGAACTTGTTATATGTTAAGTCAAAATTATTTTGTACACCCTTTGTCATTCTAGTAATCCTTTTTGGCATGATAATATGAATGATATTATGACTTAAAAAGTATATTGTATAACATGAAATGTAGTATGTATGTTACATATTATGTAGAAGTTAGGATGTACTGAGACCAGTCTAAGACCCTCTATAAAAATTAAATTAAGTTGTAGTGTCGGGATTCATTTACAAATCGAATGTCGAATTTATTTGATCAATTGGTATCCAGATAAGTGTTATAGGTGATTTTTTAATTAGATCCATATGTTGGCCTGGCCAACTATATTGGTATCAAAGAAAAGCTATGGGAGCCTTCCACCTACTTACCTGGCCAATTTGATCTGTTGCCCAGCTATGCAACCCAAGAGGGGGGGTGAATTGAGTTTCTAAAAATTTTAAGCCCAACAGATTACTTATGAAGAATAAAACAAAGACTTTAATTCAATATTAATTACCTAAAGTAGGAATGCAAGAATATAATAAAGAAATAAAGTGAAGCGATAAAGCACACCACAAACACAAGGATTTATAGTGGTTCGGTGCTAACCTTGCACCTACATCCACTCCCCAAGATCCTACTTGAGAATTTCAATCCACTATCCTTTGTATTCAACCCGAATACAAAACGTCGGAAACTCCGACACTAGCTATCCCAAGCTAGATCACTTATTTCCTGGGTACAAGTAAACCCAAAACACTCCGATTTCAGGTTCGGATCAACCTTTTCTTATTTTGGAAATCCTCCAAAAACAAGAACAAAAACTCACAAAGAGTTAGAAAATTTTGAGCATAGATTAATACAATAACAGCTCCTTAAATGAGCGAATATAACAATAAAAGCTTTACTCAAATGAAGAACACCTTTTTCGGATTTTCTCAAAGTGGATGAACGCTTGAATGCTTGAGAAGAGGTTGATTGTTGATTGAAGATCTCTTGAAAGCTTTGAAACGATCTCTAGACCAAGGTAGAAACAATAAGCTTGAAAGATTCTCTCCTTGAAAGATCTTGCTTTTCTCTTTCACAATCTCTCTGGTATATTGTGGATCCTCTCTCTTTTTCTTTTTAGATTTTTCGTTGATCTCAGCTTTTTCTTGCAGATTTCGGATCCTCTCTTCTGTTCTTCTCATTTTTGATTTCATGTTTGATCCGCTATTTAATCTGTAATTTCTTTCACCATTTTAAGCATTTTGTAGCATTAGAAGCAAGAGAAAACAATTTAGGTAGATAAAGAGCCGTTAGAGCAATTTTAGGAAGCATAAATGGCAATTAAAATGGGCAAAAAAATAGCCATTGCTGACATTTTCCGTCGCAGGGGTCGACTCATGAGTCGACTCATGCTTCAGGAGTCGACTCATGAGTCGACTTCTGTTGCACAGACCAGAAGGTCTGATTTCTGGATTTTTCGGCTCAAATCAGCAGAGGTCGACTCATGAGTCGACTCATGCCTTGTGGGTCGACTCATGAGTCGACTCACAGGTCGTGCCAAGTCAAAAATCCAGCGTGCCATGGAATTTTTTGCGTGCCATTCAGCTCATAGTGCCATGAGTTGACTCATGAGTCGACTCATGCACTTCAAACCTTCATAACTTAAAAATATAAGTCCAAACACAATAAAATTTTCACCAATAGTTTATAAATCATTTGTTCTACCAAATGTACTATCAAATCAGAATTTTAGTGAAATTATGATTTTGCCCTTGAAGAGCATAAGAACTTTTTTATTTTAAAATTATTTGTATCCCTTCAATCTGCTTTGTAATCATCAAAATCAATCTAGGAGCAACAATCTCCCCCTTTTTGATGATGACAAAACATTTGAACAAAAATATTTATGTTAATGCATTAATTTCAAAAGAATCCATTATAGGTGTATATGCTTGAAAAGAGTATGATTCTTTTGGCATGTAATATAAATGCAAAAATAGTTTATCCATTTTCTTAAAGATTTGAAAAGGGTATTAGATCATTTTGAGTTTAAGATATATCAGAGCAAGAGAAGAGAAATAAATTTTGCAATGTATCAGAGCAAGAAAAATAATTTTTTACAATGTTATCAGAAAAATTTTACAATGTATCAAGCAAAAAAAATTATAATATATAGAGAAAATTTCACACTGTATTAGAGCAAATGTCAGAGAAAATTTACACTGTATCAGAGCAAATGTCAGAGAAAATTTTACACTGTATCAGAGCAAATGTTATAATATATCAGAGAAACTTTCACACTGTATCAGATTAAATTTTATCATGTATCAGAGCAAGTTAAAAGAAATTATAGGGTGTATCAGAGTAAAACAAATTTCTTAAGATGTATCAAGGTGAATAAAATTTTAAAAGATGTATCAGAGCAAGTTTGAATTTTGAAATATATCAGAGCATATAAAAAAAATACTTATTTGCATTGTACTTATAATTTTGCTTTTGATGGATGGCTTTTTGTTTAAGTTTTGTCTGATACTAAATTTCGATACCAAATTTCTCAAAGTTTTGTTTAATTTCTCCAATATTTGTTTCCCAATAATTTTTTTTTAATCTTCCAATTTTTGTTTAATTTCTCAAGTTTGGTTTAATTTCTCAAGTTTGGTTTAATCTTCCAATTCTTGTTTTTGTTTAATTTCTCCCCTTTTTCTCATAATTTAGGGTTTTGCTTTTTGTTTAATTTCAATTTTTGTTTTTGTTTAATTTCTCCCCCTTTTTGACATCATCAAACATAGTTAACTCTTCCTTTTTTTTTTTTTTTGAAATATTCTTTAATTTCTTCTCCTTTAGAGTTTTTCACAGATGTTTGCTCCCCCTTAATATAGCAATTATCAACAGCAAACAACAACAAGGAGAAGACAATATTTCAACAAGAAGAAAATATATAACCAAAATATGATCATTACAAAGAGGTAGAAATATAGGTAAAAGATGATTCCATTAATATCATAATTATTTCAATACATAGTTCTTAAAAATAAAATTCAACCAGCTAATTGTCAATACATGGCCCCAAGGTATAGATCCTAGAACAAGACACTAACACCTAGGATCTAGTAAAGATCAAGATAAGTCAATGATCGGAGTCATCAGATATAGGGTGAGGAGATGATGGATCAGAAGTGCGTCCTCTACCCCATCTGCCTCTGGCACGAGCAGGAGAACGAGATGAACTGGGTGGCTGAGAACGCTGAGATGCTAGGGCTGATACCATGAGTCTGATAGAATCAAGTACGTTCAGTGCTCTGGAAACAGATTGAAGTAGAGTAGTGAACTGGGTGGTAGCATGCTCACTCGATCCTCGGATCTCTTTCCTCAGTAATTCATATCCACCTTCTAGTGCTCCTCTGAGCCTGCCAGCCTCTACAGTGAGGTCTGTGACCTCAATAGTAGACTCCCGTGGCTGGGGATGGGCCAATGCAAGGACTTGCCCCTGCAAGTCAAGAACTCTGCCAGTCAGTCTCCAGACTGTGTCCTCAAGCTGCTGTATCCTGATGGACTGATCTGAAATCATCTGAAATACAGTGGAGATGTGGGGAGTAATGGTCTGATCAGAAGAGGTAGCTCCAGGTGCAAAAGAAGTACTACTCCACTGGCTAGACAGCAAAGAAGCCACACGCTGAGATATATGCTCGATCTGATCGTCAGCCAGTCTGAACTCTGAATGAGGTGCTCTGCTCTCTGGCTGATACACTGGTGTGGGCATCCTAGTAAACTCAGAAGGGCCAGCCTCAGTATCAGGAATGAACTGGGTATCTGGTGAAGCTGCCCTGAAGTCATGTACAGGAGAAGATGGACCTTCTTCTTCTACTCTGCCTTCAGTTCTGTCTTCAGCTCTTTCCTCAACTCTCTCCTCAGCTCTTTCTTCAGAGCCCTTGATCCAACCACCAATAGTCTTTGTAATTCCCATTCGGTGCAGGTTGTGTTGGTTGAAAGTGTCCACATGTGAGAGCTTGGTAGGTGCCTCCCCCTCACAGCTAACTCCAAACCTCCTAAATACTCTAGTAAGGGCCATACCATAAGGCAAGTGTGCCTTGGATCTGTTCAAAGTTTCTCTCATGGCCTCTATCATAAGTGCAGGGAGGTTCAGGGGGTCTGAGTGATGATATGAAACATGACACATACATCTCTGCCAGATAGTAGATCATGCCTACCACTCCTAGGAAAGAAGAGTTTTGTTACAATCTGATGCAGGACCCTCATCTCAATGGATAATAGCTTTGCTTCCAATTTGTTTAAACTTCCTGAAAAAGCTTCTCCTAAGATAATTCTGATCCCTTCTTCTTTAATTGGGACTTCCATATATGAGTATCCTTCACTAGGCAACTGAAGTATTTCTCCCAATATCCTAGAATCCAAGCATATGTCAATCCCCTTTACAGTTGAAGTCACTGACCCATTTCCATAATTTAGGTTCTGGTAAATCTCTCTAACTAGATCAACATAGGTGACTTCTTTAAGGGAGCAGTAAAGTTCCCATCCTTGATTTTTGATCTTACTTGCAAAGGTAAAGCCTTCTTTCTCAAAGAACCAAAAATCTATGTTTTTCCCGGTTTCTACTTTTCTATCAGAAAGAGGATTCACACTGGGGCTTATGGAGGATTGAGAGGGACCTTGAGCAGGTACTGAAACTGGAGTGGGAACACTGGAAGACTGAACATGCCTTTTCTTTGGACAATTTCCTCAGGCTCACGGATTGATTTCCTTCTTTGGGGAAGTTTCATCTTTGGAGCCATATCCACTAAAGTAGCAGACAAGAAGACTTGAATTGAGTGGAGGAGGGATCACAAGAGAGTGACGAAGGATTTTGGTGGAGAAAAGAAGTGGATTTTGGAAGTTCGGTAAAGTGCTAGGGCACGTTCCAACCGTGCCAAGCAAAGCGAGAAAGCACAGAAAATCCTTTTGAAGGAGGCGATTTTTGGTGGAGAGGAGGAGGGAGAATTGCCTCAAAATTGATCCTTGGATTTGGAGCAAGAAGAGTTGGAGAAGACGGCTTTTGGAAGAAGAACGATGGGAAGATGAGTCGTCTCACAAACAGTAACCCTTATAAAAACAATGAACCCGTTGAAAGTTTATGGGATTTACAAGTTTGCCATTGAGTCGACTCATGGGGGTCGACTCATGAAGTTCAGAAATTCAGGAAAAATGCAAATAAATTCCAAAAAAATTCGAAATTTTGGGAGAAGGAATTTTGCTCAATGATAAGTTTTTAGAGTGATAAATCTGAGCTTTTGGGACCAGGATGGATGTTGAAAATTGAGCTCTAATCAATTCTTTGAAAATTGAGAAATTTTAGGCAAATGGATCTAGAATTCCTAGATTTCTCCTAATTTCACAGAATCTATCCTCACTAAGGGCCTTTGTAAAGATATCAGCTAATTGATTCTCAGTGCAAACATATTCAAGAATTATATTTTTGTTTTGAGCATGTTCTCTTATGAAATGATGTCTTATTTCAATATGTTTGGATCTTGAATATTGAATTGGATTTTTAGATAGATTTATGGCACTTGTGTTGTCACATCTTATTGGTGTTTCATTAAGTTTGATTCCAAAGTCTTCGAGTTGTTGCTTAATTCACAAGATTTGAGCACAACAACTTCCGGCTGCAATGTATTCGGCCTCAGCCGTAGACAGTGCCATCGAATTTTGTTTCTTGCTAAACCATGAGATTAGGTTTACATCAAGAAATTGGCAAGTTCCACTTGTGCTTTTTCTATCTAATTTACATCCAGCAAAATCAGCATCTGAATATCCTAACAAATTAATTTGTGAGTCCTTAGAGTACCATAACCCTAGAGTTTGAGTACCATTTAAGTATCTAAGGATTCTTTTAACAGCATTCAAATGAGATTCTTTAGGATTAGTTTGATATCTAGCACATAAGCAAACACTAAACATGATATCAGGCCTACTTGCAGTTAAATACAATAATGAGCCAATTATACCTCTGTAGTATTTTAAGTCTACGCTTTTACCTTCATCATCCTTGTCAAGCTTACATGAGGGACTCATTGGTGTGCCAATTGGTTTGCAGTTCTCCATTCAAATCTTTTGAGTAGTTCCTTGGTGTACTTGCTCTGGGTGATGGAGATTCCCTCTTTTGATTGTTTGATTTGGAGTCCGAGGAAGAAGGTGAGTTCTCCCATCATGCTCATCTCGAACTCTCCCTGCATAAGCTTAGCAAAGTCTTGACAAAGGGATTCATTAGTAGACCCAAAAATTATGTCATCAACATAAATTTGTATAATTAGCATATCATTTTGGTTTCTTTTAATAAATAGGGTTGTATCTACATTGCCTCTTGAGAAACCATTATTTAGTAAAAATTTGCTTAGCCTTTCATACCATGCTCTAGGTGCTTGTTTTAGACCATATAAAGCTTTATTTAATCTAAAGACATGATTAGGAAAAGCATGATTTTCAAATCCAGGGGGTTGTTCTACATATACTTCTTCAGAGATATATCCATTTAAAAATGCACTTTTAACATCCATTTGAAATAACTTGAAATTCATAAAGCAAGCATATGCAAGTAGAAGTCTAATAGCTTCTAATCTAGCAACAGGTGCAAAGATTTCATCAAAATCAATTCCTTCTTCTTGATTATATCCCTTAGCAACCAGTCTTGCTTTATTTCTAATTACATTTCCATGCTCATCTAATTTATTTCTAAAGACCCATTTTGTTCCAATTATTGAATAATCTTTAGGTCTTGATACTAAGGTCCAAACATTATTTCTTTCAAATTGATTAAGTTCCTCTTGCATAGCATTAATCCAATTATGATCATTTTCAGCTTCTTCAAATGTTTTAGGTTCAAGTTGAGATACAAAAGCACAATGATTAAGTACATCTCTAAGTGAAGAACGTGTTTTTACCCCATGCATAGGATCACCGATAATTAACTCCTTAGGGTGGTTGTGAACATACCTCTATTCCTTGGGTAGGTCATTTGTACCTTGAGGTTGTTCTTGAATTTCTTCACTTCTTTCATTTTGTTCGTCTTCTTGATCCTTGTCTTTTGGAGTTGCTGAATCTTTCAGAGTGATCTCCTTCATACCTTCTATTAGTGGCTCTGCATCATCAACACCCTCATTCTTCCTTGAAGGAAGATCGTTAGATTCATCAAAAACAACATGTATGGACTCCAACTACTAAAGTTCTTTTGTTGAAAACTCTAAATGCTTTACTAGTGGAGGAGTAACCTAGAAAGATTGCTTCATCTGATTTTGCATCAAATTTACCAAGTTTTTCTTTGCCATTATTTAATACAAAACATCGGCAACCAAAAATATGAAAATATGCAATATTTGGTTTTCTTCCTTTCCAAAGTTCATAGGGAGTTTTCTTTAAAAATTGTCTAATTAAAGCACGATTTAAAATGTAACATGCTGTGTTAATAGCTTCTGCCCAAAAATATCTTAGAAGGTTGCTTTCACAAAGCATGGTACGGGCCATTTCTTCTAAGGTTCTGTTTTTCCTTTCAACTATCCCATTCTGTTGGGGTGTCCTAGGAGCAGAGAAGTTATGGCCAATTCCATTTTCATCACAAAAATTTTCAAAGTCATAATTTTCAAATTCTGTTCCATGATCACTTCTAATATTTTGAATTGAAAACCCTTTTTCATTAGTGACTTTTCGATGAAATTTAGTGAAAATTTGAAAAGTTTCATTTTTGTGAGCTAAAAAGAAAACCCAAGTAAAACGAGAGTAATCATCTATTATTACAAACCCATATCATTTTCCTCCTAGACTAGTGGTTCTAGTTGGTCCAAATAAATCCATATGTAAGAGCTCTAAAGGTCTAAAAGTTGAAACAGTATTTTTGGATTTAAATGATACTCTAGTTTGTTTACCTAATTGGCATGCATCACAAATTCTATCCTTTTCAAAATTCAATTTTGGCAAACCGAGAACTAAATCCTTTTTAATTAATTTTGAGAGAGAATGCATGCTAATGTGTGCAAGTCTACGATGCCACAGCCAACTAGTCTCATTTATTTTAGCATTTAAGGAAACTAGGCATTGCATGTCTAATTTTGTTAAATCATTCAAGTCTACCATATAAACATTGCCATGCCTATGTCCTATAAATTTAATGCCATCGTTAATAGGACTCGTCACAATGCAAACAGATGATTCAAAACTTACTTTATACCCTTTATCACAGAATTGACTAATGCTAAGTAAGTTATGCTTTAAACCTTTAACTAATAAAACATTCTCAATGTATTTGGAGGGAGTGATACCAATGTTACCTATCCCGATGATCTTTCCTTTGCCATTATCTCCAAAGGTGACCATCCCTCCATCCTTAGCATCAAGCGTGATGAATTGTGATTCATCACCAGTCATGTGTCTCGAGCATCCGCTGTCAAGATACCATTTCCTGTTTCCTTCTTGGGATGCTAGACACACCTGCAAGCAAAGGTCACGTTTCTGTCTTAGGTACCCAAGCTTTCTTGGTCCTTTCAGGTTAGTCAGAATGGTTCCTTTTGGAACCCATATTTTCTTTGTGTTTGCATATTTGTTAATAAGACATGTGTATGATTTATGTCCTATTCTTCCACATTTAAAACAAGTAATATTTGTAGACTTGTTACTTGAATAATTTACATAAATATCCTTCAGAAATTTTTGTTTCTTCAGGGGTTTATAACCAAGTCCAGCCTTATCATATATAGCTTTCTGATTTTCAAGGATCATATTTAGTTTGTTTGAACTTAAGGTGAACTTATCTACTATAGATTTCAGCTTGTTCATTTCATCCTTTAAGTTTTGATTTTCTTGAATCAAGGTGAATTTTTCAATTGAATGATTTTCAGCTTGTTTCACTAAGGACTGATTTTCCAATTTCAGCTCTTTGTTTTTCTTCCCTAGTTTCTTTAATTCATCAATTGAATCATAGAATGCTTCATGCAATTCTTCAAAAGTAAATTCACTAGTGGATTCAGAAGTTACCTCATTTTCATGTGCCATCAGGCACAGGTTGGCTTGTTCTGTTGAGGTTTCCTCGTCGGAGCTTGAGTCATCACTCGCACTCCAGGTCGCCATCATTGCCTTCTTTTTGAACTTCTTTGGACCTTTCTTCAATTGTGGACATTCGGATCTGAAATATCCTGGCTTCTTGCACTCGTAGCATATAGGGGGTTGATCTTTCTCCTTTTCTTTGCTTTGATCCCCTTTTGTGAATTTCTTTCTCATCCCCTGTTTCCTTTTTCTTAGAAACTTCTTAAATTTTTGGGTGATGAGAGCCATCTCTTCATCCTGATCTTCATCTTCAGAGTCATCCGTTTCATAATCAGGCGAAGTTGTGGATTTGAGGGCAATGGTTCTTTTCTTTTTGACTTCATCCTCTTGATGTTGCTTCATGCTAAGTTCATGAGTCATCAAGGATCCAAGAAGCTCTTCTAGAGGTAGAGTGTTCAAGTCCTTTGCTTCTTGGATGGCAGTCACCTTGGCTTCCCAAGTTCTTGGTAGTGACCTGAGAATCTTCCTTACAAGTTCACTGTTAGTATAAGATTTGCCAAGACTCTTTAAACCATTGATTATATCAGTAAAACGAGTAAACATAGCAGTTATGGACTCATCATGCTCTATTTTGAACAATTCATATTTATGTACAAGCATGTTTATTTTAGACTCTTTTACTTGATTTGTTCCCTCATGGGTGACTTCTAACCTATCCCATATTTCTTTAGCAGATGCACAAGTAGAAATGCGATTGAATTCACTAGCATCTAGTGCACAATAAAGAACATTCATGGCTTTGGCATTTAATTGTGCCAATTTCTTGTCAACCTCATCCCATTCTTTCTCGGATTTGGTTGACTCCTCACCATCTATAATCTTGGTGGGTGTGTGAGGACCATTCACTATGATACTCCACATATCATAGTCGAGTGCTTGTATGAAAATCTTCATCCGAGCTTTCCAATAGGTGTAATTAGACCCATTGAAAAGTGGAGGTCGGTTTGTTGATTGCCCCTCGGCTAGAGAAGTACCAACATGGGTTGCCATAGATCTTTGGCTCTTTGATTATTAGATCAAAGAAGGGCTAGAGCACCGGCTCTGATACCACTTGTTGCCCAGCTATGCAACCCAAGAGGGGGGGTGAATTGGGTTTCTAAAAATTTTAAGCCCAACAGATTACTTATGAAGAACAAAACAAAGACTTTAATTCAATATTAATTACCTAAAGTAGGAATGCAAGAATATAATAAAGAAATAAAGTGAAGCGATAAAGCACACCACAAACACAAGGATTTATAGTGGTTCGGTGCTAACCTTGCACCTACATCCACTCCCCAAGATCCTACTTGAGAATTTCAATCCACTATCCTTTGTATTCAACCCGAATACAAAACGTCGAAACTCCGACACTAGCTATCCCAAGCTAGATCACTTGTTTCCCGGGTACAAGTAAACCCAAAACACTCCGATTTCAGGTTCGGATCAACCTTTTCTTATTTTGGAAATCCTCCAAAAACAAGAACAAAAACTCACAAAGAGTTAGAAAATTTTGAGCACAGATTAATACAATAACAGCTCCTTAAATGAGCGAATATAACAATAAAAGCTTTACTCAAATGAAGAACCCCTTTTTCGAATTTTCTCAAAGTGGATGAATGCTTGAATGCTTGAGAAGAGGTTGATTGTTGATTGAAGATCTCTTGAAAGCTTTGAAACGATCTCTAGATCAAGGTAGAAACAATAAGCTTGAAAGATTCTCTCCTTGAAAGATCTTGCTTTTCTCTTTCACAATCTCTCTGGTATATTGTGGATCCTCTCTCTTTTTTTTTTGGATTTTTCGTTGATCTCAGGCTTTTTCTTGCAGATTTCGGATCTTCTCTTCTGTTCTTCTCGTTTTTGATTTCACGTTTGATCCGCTATTTAATCTGCAATTTCTTTCACCATTTTAAGCATTTTGTAGCATTAGAAGCAAGAGAAAATAATTTAGGTAGATAAAGAGCCGTTAGAGCAATTTTAGGAAGCATAAATGGTAATTAAAATGGATAAAAAAATAGCCGTTGCTGACATTTTCCATCGCAGGGGTCGACTCATGAGTCGACTCATGCTTCAGGAGTCGACTCATGAGTCGACTTCTGTTGCACAGACCAGAAGGTCTGATTTCTGGATTTTTCGGCTCAAATCAGCAGAGGTCGACTCATGAGTCGACTCATGCCTTGTGGGTCGACTCATGAGTCGACTCACAGGTCGTGCCAAGTCAAAAATCCAGCGTGCCATGGGAATTTTTTGCGTGCCATTCAGCTCATAGTGCCATGAGTTGACTCATGAGTCGACTCATGCACTTCAAACCTTCATAACTTCAAAAATATAAGTCCAAACACAATGAAATTTTCACCAATAGTTTACAAATCATTTGTTCTACCAAATGGTACTATCAAATCAGGATTTTAGTGAAATTATGATTTTGCCCTTGAAGAGCATAAGGACTTTTTCATTTTAAAATTATTTGTATCCCTTCAATCTGCTTTGTAATCATCAAAATCAATCTAGGAGCAACATGATCTAATTGAATTTTGAACTTAGATCGATTAGTGATATAAACACTACAACGGTTTTCCTTCATGCTTAGTCAATAGAGTATATTAAGATCTTAGTGAGCTTATTGTGCTATCCATAAGACTTACTATAGAAATTGATATGATGTTCACTAAGTGCATACTGATGCTTATGGCATGTTTGAATAGTGTTGTCTTGTTGTGCTGTCCACAAGGGCAGCATTATTTGAATAGGACCATATAGGAATGAAGGATTAACTTAACTAGAATACTATAGTTTGTTGTGCTATCTACAATACTATGAGTGATCTAGAGGCAAGAAAATATTGAAAATTATATGAAGTATAATTGATAAAGAGTTACCTACTTTTGAACTCATGAATGCTTGTTGTGCTATCCACAAGGTGTTTATAAGGAATAGAGATCTCAACCCCACTTAAAAATATGATGATATTTCTCATTTTTCATACTTGAGAGTTATAAAATTTATTAAAATATTGAAAGACACAATTAGACAAAAGTCCTAATCTAATTGTGCATGTCATCATGAGTTATCCACTTATACTGTGTTCTTATTATTGTAGATTAACTGTATTATGGCATCCTCACTATTACTTCGTGGCATACTAGATGCAAACAAATTGATCAGACCAAATTATGCAGATTGATTGAGAAATTTGAGAATAATTCTCACACAGGAGAAAGTTTCGTATATACTGGACACCCCTGCACCCAATACAATAGGAGAAGATGCATCCGAAGAGGAAAGGGCCACATAAAATATGGAAGGATGACAATGTGACTGTCAAATGTATCATACTTGCCTCCATGAATAATTAGCTTTAAAGGCAACATGAAGGCATAGATATTCCTTCTATACTCCTTAATCTAAAGGAGTTATATAGAGAACAAAGCCGAACTGCTAGATATGAAATATCTAAGCAGTTATTCTGTGCCAGGATGAGTGAAGGCACGTTCATGCAAAATGATGTCCTTAAGATGATTGATCTAATCATTCATCTGGGATAATTGGATTTCATCATGGATGGTGAGCTCTGTCAGGATTTGATCCTGTAGTCACTTCTTGATTCTTTCTCATAGTTTATCATTAACTACCATATGAACAAATTGAATATTAGCTTGCCTGAACTGCTGAGTATGCTTAAAACAACAAAGAGCCATTTCAAGGATGAAAAGGCTTCAATTCTTCTTATAGATAAGATCTCCAAGAAGAAAGGCAAGAAGGGTTCTAAGAAAATAATAAACCCTAAGGCTAGTATCTTGAAGAAAAAGGTAAAGAAGATCTTTGCCAAGGATACTTGCTATCATTGCAGCAACAACAGGCACTGGAAGAAGAATTACAAAGAATACCTTGCAACTTTGAAGCACAAGGAAGCAAACATCGCTAAAAGTTTTTATATGATAGAAACAAACTTATCATTAAATACTTCAACTTCAGATTTTTAGGTATTGGATATGGCTTGTGGCTCACACCTTTGCAAATCGTTGCAGGGTCTGTAGGAAATAAGGAGTATGAATAAATGTAACTTCGTACTGTTTGGTGCTAGTGGAGAGTCCATCCTGACTGAAGCCGTAGGAACCAAGATGTTGAAGTTATCTTCGAACAAAGTTTTAGAATTGAAGATCTGTTATTATGTTTCTAAAATTATTAAAAATATTATTTCTGCATCTTTATTATTAGATCAAAGTTTTGAAATAAAAGCTAAGAATAATAGTTGTTCTATTTATCTTTCTTATGAATTTTATGAAAATGCTTACATTGATAATGGTCTTTTATTCTTATCACTTAATGATAATGTATTTCATATTATGAAGAAATGAAAGAAAGAAGATGTAAATGTCACATACCTCTAGCACTGCTAACTTGGTCATATAAATAAGTCAAGAATTAACAAGTTATATAAAGATAAATTTTTTGATCCTTATGATTTCAAATCATATGAAACTTGTGAATCTTATCTCATGGATAAGATGATCATGTTGTAAATTTGAGTGCAGGGGTAAAACGATAATTTTAAAATTTTTTCAAAATTATAATTTTACAGTAAAAATTATTAATTAATCTAATTAATTAACATGTATTAATCTTACACAAAGATCTAAATATGATATATATAGCATGCATTTAAATTTGAAATTTTGAATTGTTTATAGTAAATATTTTACTGTTATGTGTTCAGAACATATTACCTTCGTGCAGGTAGTCGATCGCTGCAGTCTGATCATTACAATACAGCCACACAGTATGTCTGGCCTCTACGGATCATCCACACGAAGCTCTCGATCTGATCGGCTCCTCACGAATGCTAGTTCGTTGCAGAACCCTTTCGACGGCTGATGTTGATCGAACTCCTTTGATCTTGATTTGTCGACTCTTCAGATGCTTCAAATCATCAATAGATGTACTTAAGAGGTTGATGAAGCTCTCCCTAAAGTTTGGTGGGCTCATGACACTCTTAGCTCACCTTCTCACTTTCCGAACCCCAGGCAGAAACCCTAGGGTACTCACTGAAAACCCTGCACCCACTTTTTTTTCTTTTCTTTTCTTTTCTCTCAGAAGTTTTTGAACTTTCAACTCATGCACAAGGCTTCCTCACACTCACTATTCTCTCTCAAAAAAATTCTATGCACGCCCCACCTTCTCTTCTCTTCTAAAACAGTGCAAGACGCGTCTTATCCGCATGAGAGGATAAAGATAGGTGGTTGCTCACTTGAATTCAAATCGAATTTGAATTCAAATGCAAACCATCCCATCCTTATCCACTCTAGGCGAGAGAAGAGAGGAGGCATGGGTTCTTTGTGCATGGAGAATTTACACGAGAAACTCTTTCTCATGTAGATTAAATGGCGCACAAGATAAGGTGGGTGGTGCATGAATTACTTGCCCATTCAAATTCAAACATCCTTTGAATTTGAATGGCCAACAAACCAATCTTTATCCAGATAAATGGTGCACAAGGGAGGGCGTGGGAAGGCTTCTGTGTGGGAGAAAATTCATGAGAAGTTATTTCTCATGAATTCAAATGGGCGCAGATAAGTGAGGTGGCGCAGGGAGATGAGGTCAAAGTGGTTTCAACCTAATTGAGCCAACCTAATCAAAATAGGTTAGGCACAATTAGACTAAGTTAAACCCAACATAATTATGCTTAATTAGGCTCAATAAAATTCTAATCAAATTAGAAATTGACTAAGCCCAACTTCTGATCAGATCAGGGACCAAACCACCTTGGTGATTAGGTCAACACTTAACCTAATAGGTCAAACCCAACTGAATCCAATTCAATTGGACTTGATCCAAAAATAATTACTCAATCAAATTGAGTTAATTAGCAATCAAATCACTAATTAAATCTCTCATAAATACTGAGTCCAAATTTGATGGGCAATCGGGCATCAGAGTCCATCGATATCAAACCCTGATCAAAAAGTCCCAAACCAGTGGGACTCTTAACTCCGGTACCCAAAATGTGTGGAACTCGTGATTAGAGAATCTTGATTCTTGATCACAGAGTTCTAGACATGTAGGACACAAAGTTCATGAGCATTAAGACTCTTTACCAGCCATCAGATCAGATAGGAACCTCTAATGTGTGTGACCCCGCAGGTTCGAACCTAAGCCGATAGCACAAGAACCAATTTCTGTACTAATCGAAGTGACCATCTGGCAATGGTACCCGATGTCCAGATAGGTCGAATAGTCACAATCGTAACATTCAGAACCTACATGAATATGGTTACTGTATAATTCATCCCTTTTGACCTCTATATTTAGGACGACTCAGGGTTAAACTGTCAACCCTAATTAGATCATCCGAATTGTGCTCAACTCAATCAGTCCTGTGACTCCTCACTAGGACTACCCTGGCCAAGATTTTCCTAAATTGAAACACGACTGTACACAGCTCTTGAACTGGAGTGGTCAATCCCATCTTGACACATGCACCGACAAGTCAAGTACTTGACTACACCTAGCAGCCTTCCGTCACTAAATTAGAAATTTAGATAGTCCAGTGCCTAAGTGCAGTGAGTTGCTTGCAAGTCACTGTGGCGGTCTCAGGTCAGAGGGACAGTTATACCCATATCCCATCGGAGCAAATCTTGACAGTAGAAAAAGCTCTAGAGTCGGTCACGTTCAGTGCAGATGTACCCTTACATCTCACCTGTATGCCATACCAGTGTCTCCACACTCCTTGGTTAAGAGGACAACCAACCATATGGCATACAATGACCTATACTTGATAAACGTTGTTGTCCTTGGTAACAACGTATCATTTAGTCGCGAACAGGTTTAAGGGCTAAATGATAAATCCTCCTTTGTCTAGTCTAAATAGTCTTAAGGACTTCACCGCAACACAGGAGTTCATTAGAAGATGAAATAATTTATGATGAAAAATACCAAAATAACTTTTATTTATTTATAATTCATATATTAATACAAGAAAGAGCATAATCATCAATAGACTGACGATTGGCTTTGGGATACTATTCCCAACAATCTCCCACTTGGCCTAAAGCCAATCGGTGCAGTATCTAATACCCATCTTCGACTTGAAGTCATCAAACTCCTTCACCGCAATGGCTTTAGTGAATTGGTCGGTCAGGTTCTCCTTTCTGTCGATCTTCTGAAGGTCGACGTCACCTCGATCCATGATTTCTTGGATGAGATGGTAGTGGCGCAGAATATGCTTCGTCTGCTGGTGTGCCTTCGGTTTCTTCACCTGAGTAATAGCTCCAGAGCTGTCACAGTAGAGCAGAACTGGACCAACAAGGGAGGGTGCTACTCTGAGCTTGGTGATGAATTTTCTCAGCCACACCACTTCTTTGGCAGCATCTGATGCAGCGACATACTCTGCCTCGCAAACTGAATCAGCCACTGTGTGCTGCTTGGAACTCTTCCAGCAGACAGCCCCACCATTAAGGATAAAAATAAATCCCGACACACTCTTGCTGTCATCATGATCAGACTGAAAACTGGAGTCTGTAAACCCCATAAGTCTCAAGTCTGATTCACCATAAACAAGCCACTGGTCCTTAGTATTTCTTAAATACTTCAGGATGGTTTTAACAACCTTCCAGTGATTCTCCCCTGGATCAGATTGGTATCTACTCACTACCCCTAGTGAGTATGCCACATCTGATCGTGTACATGTCATGGCGTACATGATAGATCCCACTACCGAAGTATATGAAATTCTACCCATACGCTCTCTCTCTTGAGGTGTTGTCGGACAATCCCTCTTCGAGAGAGAAATTCCATGGCCTATCAGTAGATAGTCTTTCTTGAAATTCTCCATGCTGAACCTCTTTAGCATAGTATCAATGTACGTAGACTGGGATAAGCCAAGCAACCTTTTAGATTTATCCCTATAGATCCTCATCCCTAGAATGTAGGAAGCTTCTCCCAGATTCTTCATGGAGAACTGTGACGACAGTCAAATCTTTATTCCCTATAATGCAGGGACATCATTCCCGATTAAGAGAATGTCATCCACATATAATTCAAGAAATACCACTACCAGACCATTAGCCCACTTATAAATGCAGGGCTCTTCTCCGTTCTTAACGAAGCCATACGTTTTGATCGTCCTATCAAAATGTATGTTTCAACTCCAGGATGCTTGCTTAAGTCCATAAATGGACCTCTGTAGCCTGCGCACCTTAGACTCATTTGTGGATGTGAACCCTTCAGGTTGTATCATATATACCTCTTCGTCCAGCTCTCTGTTTAGGAAAGTGTTTTCACTTCCATCTGCCAGATTTCATAGTCCAGATGGGCAGCTATCGCAAGCATAATCCGAATGGATTTGAACATTGCCACAGGAGAAAATATCTTGTCATAGTCTATACCATAACGTTGACGATATCCCTTGGCAATCAGACAGGCTTTATAGGTCTCCACCTTTCCGTCTGCACCTTTCTTCCTCTTGAAGACCCACTTACACCCTATGGGTTTTACTCCTTTGGGTGGGTCAACCAATGTCCACATATCGTTGACCTTCATGGACTCCATTTCAGATTTCATGGCCTCTAGCCATTTTCAGAGTCAGGTCTCTGCATTGCATTCATGTAGGTGATCGGATCCTTATCATTTTCATCAAGTTCGACAGGATCATCATCCTGGACCAAGAAACCATTGTATCTGTCCGATTGACATGGTACTCTACCAGACTGCCTTAAGGGTGCAGGAACAATGGGCTCTGGATCTGATCTAACCAAATCTGATTCAGGTTCAGCAACTTGTGTCGATTTTTCCACCTATCGAACTTCCTCAAGTTCGACCTTAGAGGCAACAGTCCCTTCATCAAGAAACTCCTTTTCCAAAATGATTACCTTAAGGCTGACAAACACCTTTTGCTCATCAACTAGGTAGAAATAATACCCTTTGGTCTCTTTTGGGTACCCTATGAAATAACACTTATCAGACCTAGGTCCAAGCTTATTCATAATTAGATGTTTAACATAAGCGGACACCCCCAAACCCTAAGGTACGAGAGTACTGGCTTATGTCCTATCCATATCTCATATGACATTTTGGTTACAGACTTATTCAGAACCCTATTTAGAAGGTAACAAGTCGATTCGAGTGCATATCCCCAGAGGGAGATCGACAGACCAGCAAACCCCATCATGGATCGAACCATATCCAACAAGGTCCGATTCCTCCTTTCAGACACACCATTATGCTGTGGTGTTCCAGGAGGAGTCCATTGAGAGAGAATCCCATTCTCCCCAAGATATATCAGAAACTCATTGGAAAGGTATTCACCTCCTCGATCAGATCGAAGAGTTTTAATACACTTCCCAATTTATTTTTCTACCTCATTTCGGAATAGTTTGAACATTTCAAACGACTCCGACTTATGCTTCATTAAGTAGACATACCCATACCTCGATAGGTCATCTGTGAAGGTTATGAAGTAGAAATATCCACCTCTTGCACTTGAGCTCATGGGTCCACATACATCAAAATGTATCAAACCCAAGAGTTCACTGTCTCGCTCACCTTTTCCAGTAAAAGGTGATTTGGTCATCTTTCCAAGAAGATAGGACTCACAGGTTGGAAGTGGTTCTCAATCACCAACTTCAAGAATTTCTTCTTGAGCCAACCTGTTTATCCTGTTCTTATTGATATGACCTAGCCTATAATGCCAAAGGTAGACTTCTGACATATTTTCCATTCTAGGGCATTTACCAGAGGTTTGAACCATATTAACAGGCTGTGATAGTAAGTAAATTCTATTATTTAGTTGTCTAACAGACATTATAACACCATTCAAAATGACATTGCAAATATTTTCTTTTATTAAAAATTCATAACTGTACATGGCCAAAAGGCCTACAAAAATAATATTTAATAAAAAGCTTGGATAATAGTGACATTTACTCAGAATTACATTACGAGAGTTGATTATAAGATTTATGATTCCTAAAGCTAGAACTGAAACTTTGCTTCTATCTCCAATATTCAGGAACCTCTCACCTTCATCAAATCTCCTACTGACCTGTAGACCCTGCATCGAATTACAGATATGATAAGGGCTTCCGGTATCCAATACCCAGGCAGTAGTATCACAAATGGAAAAGTTGCAAGGTGTTATCATATAATTACTTTGCTTCTTCTTCGGCCTATTCGGGTCCAGGGAGGCAATGTATAGAGGATAGTTCCTCTTCCAGTGTCCCTGCTTCTTACAAAAGAAGCACTCCGCCTGGCTCTGGTGGTCAAGCTTGTGCTTCTTGGTCTGGCCCTGTGCAGATGTCCCAGCATGCAACTGCACCTTCTTATTCTTCTTCTTCTTGTTCTTCTTTTCTTTCTTAAAGGGTCGACATCCAGAAGAAGACCCTCCCACAACATTCACCGACTCCTTATGGAGCTGGTGGTCCTTCTCAAAGTTCTGCAGCAACCCCAACAAGCCGTGGTAGTTTACTGCAGGCTTTGTCATCTGAAAATGAGTAAGGAAGGGGAGGAAGGACTTGGGCAAAGAATTAAGGATCGCATCTTTAGCAAGCTGCTCGTGCAAGGGAAAGCCCAGTTTACTTAGGTGCTCAATCATTTCGATCATGTACAGTACATGATCGGTGACTGAGGCCCCATCCCTTATCTAAGCATTGAAAATGGCACAACTAGTTTTGTGCCTTTCAACATCGTCAGGTGTGCCAAAGGAGTCGTTCAACATTTGAAGCATCTCCTGTGGTAAGGCATTCTCGAACCTGTGGCTGAACTCATCATTCATTACCGCCAGCATTATGCACCAAATGGTGGTGCGATCATTGAGTCACTTCTGATAAGTGTCTTGGACCGTCCCTCTAGCGTTCGGGACTGGCTCCTCAGGTGCCGGATCCATTACTACATAAAGGATCCACTCATGCTCAAGGACGATTTTCAATTTTTGATATCAGCTATCAAATTAGGTCCCATGAGCTTGTCATTATCTAATAATGACTGGAGCGACAGGGTAGTGGCCATAGCTGCATAAAGAAAAATCAGACCTTTATTAGTATATAAATTATTAATACTAAAGACTTGAACTTTAGTCTAAAGTTTCTCCTAGTATTTTTATGAACTGGTAGCCTCAACCTCCAATTCGAGGAATTACTTTAATTTCTTAGTGGGTACTAGAATCCACACAGACTACACACGAGCCCAACTTTGGTTGGTCAACCAATGTGCATCTATGGGTAGGTTCATAACCAGTTGTTTCTCTAAACAACTTCTAGTAATTAATTTTTCCCTAGAACCTAATCAGTAGACTTTGGCCACCATTGAAAAGATCTAGTTCGGTCCAACCATTAACATGACTTGATTTGATGAATCGGACCAATAAATGATCAGGCCCGACTTTGGCCGGCCAACCTGACCACCATCAAAAAGACTCAACCAAATGATCATATTATGAATGATAATTCTATTAGTCAATAAGCACCAGGCCATTGGGCCTCCAGTGATTATTAAACTAATGTACTCATTATCACTCACTTAATGAGAGGCTATGACTTAGTTATCAGTATAACTTAATCATTTTTAGAGACCTAATAATTTTTAAAGATTTTATTAAAGGATAGAAGAGAAGAAATTAATCAGCCAATTTCAATCCTCCCACTGACTTAATCAAGTCAGATTAAAAAGAATTTAATTAAAGCCAGCATTAGGAGCACCTAAATCAGTCACACTGATTTACCTAATGACATGGGTGAGTCCTAATCACCAAGTGATCTAATCAAAATCTAACTCACCAGGTTGGCTAGGTAAGTGAGATAGTGGTGAGGATATGCCATTAACTAGTCAAAGATCGAATCAATGCAAATAGCTCCCACTTAAAAACCACTGGTCAGACTGTCGAACTTACCTTAGACACCAACCGGTTCATTAGTTTTAATTTGATCAACTTAGTAAATAGGGTTCTACCATGTAGCCATGAATTAAGTCCATCTTAGTCTAGTTAAAGACATGGACCATTCAACTACAACTATTGGAGTTGAGTCTAGAGTGTCCTTGACCTAATCTAATTCAACTTTTGATTAGATTTGACCAATTACTCTAATTTATTCTATTTCTTTAAGCTAACCTTAGGTCTAACCCAATTATGGACCTAATCCATCTAACCCATTGACCCACAAGTTTATGTAATTGTCTTAGGTCTTAATTCATAATTCTAGATCAACTAGACAATACTTAATTCTTTTAATTAAGTATTTGAGCTGATGTGTTAGGGTTTGGCATTTCAAAAATAATTTTCAAATTTGAAAGGTTTTATTTTCTGTTCACCAAATATGTTGACTCATTTCACAAACGGATCAGCATATTTCATAATAAAAAATAACTCAATTAAAATAAATTATGAATATTTCTTTAGATCTAATCTAACACATTCATGATAAATTTTACAATTGAACCTTTACAATAAAGTCTTTTCGATGCTTCGTCTGCATGGGATATAATCACATCGGCACCCCTACCGCCATAGGAGAACCCTATCGAATGGGAGGAGAGGGCCTTTAAACCCTTCTTTTCTCCTATGACCGGACGACCATGACTACCAACCCAATTAGACTACTTGCTACTTAGATCAAGTATATCTAAATATACCAATTTTAAAATTTAAATTTCAAATTTCAAATTTCAAATTTCAAATTTTGAATTTTAAATTTCAAATTTTTGAATTTCAAATTTTAAATTTTAAATTTTGAATTTTAAATTTGAAATTTCAAACAAATTTCAAATTTCAAATTTTAAATTTCAAATTTTTAAAATTTAAATTTCAAATTTCAAAATTCAAAATTCAAATTTCAAATTTTGAATTTCAAATTTTTGAATTTTGAATTTCGAACAAATTTCAAAATTTAAATTTTAAATTTTGAATTTTAAATTTTAAATTTAAACTTTTACATTACTACTTAATCTACGCATGCAAATGTATATCATATTTAAAAATCCACTCTGATACCATTTGTTGTGAATTTGAGTGTAGGGGTAAAATGATAATTTTAAAACTTTTTCAAAATTATAATTTTACAGTAAAAATTATTAATTAATCTAATTAATTAGCATATATTAACCCTACATAAGGATCTAAATATGATATATATAGCATGCATTTAAATTTAAAATTTTGAATTCTCTACAGTAAATATTTTACTGTTATGTGTTCAGAATACATTACCTTCATGCAGGTAGTCAATCACTATAGTCTGATTATCCTCAAAAGGTCTGATCATTGCAATACAGCCACACAGTATGTCTGGCCTCTACGGATCATCCATACGAAGCTTCCGATCTGATCGGCTCCTCACGAATGCTAGTTCGTTGCAGAACCCTTTCGATGGCTGATGTTGATCGAACTCCTTCGATCTTGATCTACCGACTCTTCAGATACTTTGGATCATCAGCAGATGTACCTGAGAGATTGATGAAGCTCTTCCTAAAGTTTGGTGGGATCACGACACTCGTAGCTCACCTTCCCACTTCCCAAACCCCAGGCAGAAACCTTAGGGTACTTATTGAAAACCCTGCGCCCACTTTTTTTCTTTTCTTTTCTCTCGAAAGTTTTTGAACTTCCAACTCATGCACAAGGCTTCCTCACGCCCACTATTCTCTCTCAAAAAAATTCTACGCATGCCCCACCTTCTCTTCTCTTTTAAAACAGTGCAAGATGCGTCTTATCCGTGTGAGAGGATAAAGATAGGTGGTTGCTCACTTGAATTCAAATCGAATTTGAATTCAAATGCAAACCATCCCATCCTTATCCACTCTAGGTGAGAGAAGAGAGGAGGCATGGGTTCTTTGTGCATGGAGAATTTACATGAGAAACTCTTTCTCGTATAGATTAAATGGCGCACATGATAAGGTGGGTGGCACGTGGATTAATTGCCCATTCAAATTCAAACATCCTTTGAATTTGATTGGCCAACAAACCAATCTTTATCCAGATAAATGGTGCACAAGGGAGGGCATGGGAAGGCTTCTATGTGGGATAAAATTCATGAGAAATTGTTTCTCATGAATTCAAATGAGCGTAGATAAGTGAGGTGGCGTAGGGAGATGAGGTCAAAGTGGTTTCAACCTAATTGAGCCAACCTAATCAAAATAGATTAGGCACAATTAGACTAAGTTAAATCCAACTTAATTAGGCTTAATTAGGCTCAATAAAATCTTAATCAAATCAAAAATTGACTAAGCCCAACCCCTGATCAGATCAGGGACCAAACCACCTTAGCGATTAGGTCAACAATTAACCTAATCGGGTCAAACCCAACTGAATCCAATTCAATTGGACTTGATCCAAAAATAATTTCTCAATTAAATTGAGTTAATTAGTGATCAAATTACTAATTAAATCTCTCATAAATATTGAGTCCAAATCTGATGGGCAATCGGGCATCAGAGTCCATCAATATGAAACCCTGATCAAAAAGTTCCAAACCAGTGGGACTCTTGACCCCGGTACTCAAAATGTGTGGAACTCATGATTAGAGAATCCTGATTCTCGATCACAAAGTTTCAAACATATAGGACTCAAAGTCTATGAGCATTAGGACTCTTCACTAGCCATCAGATCAGATAGGAACCTCTAATGTGTGTGACCCCACAGGTTCGAACCTAAGCCGGTAGCACATGAACCAATTTCTGTACTAATCGAAGTGACCATCTAGCAATGGTATCCGATATTTGGATAGGTCAAATAATCACAATCGCAATATTCAGAACCTATGTGAATATGGTTACTGTATAATTCATCCCTTTTGACCCCTGTGTTTAGGATGACTCAGGGTTAAACTGTCAACCCTGATTAAATCATCCGAATCATGCTCAACTCAATCAGTCCTGTGACTCCTCACTAGGTCTACCCTGGCCAAGGTTTTGCTAAATTGAAACATGACTGTACATAGCTCCTGAACTGGAGTGGTCAATCCCATCTTGACACACGCACCGACAAGTCAAGTACTTGACTACACCCAGCAGCCTTCCGTCATTGAATTAGAAATTTAGGTAGTCCAGTGCCTGAGTGCAGTGAGTTGCTTACAAATCACCGTGGCGGTCTCAGGTCAGAGGTACAGTTATACCCATATCCCATCAGAGCAAATCTTGACAGCAGAAATAGCTCCGGAGTCGGTCACGTTCAGTGCAGATGTACCCTTACATCTCACCTGTATGTCTACCAGTGTCTCCACACTCCTTGGTTAAGAGGACAACCAACCCATATGGCACACAACGACCTATACTTGATAAATATTGTTGTCCTTGGTAACAACATATCATTTGATCATGAACAAGTTTAAGGACTAAACGACAAATCCTCCTTTGTCGAGTCTAAATAGTCCTAAAGACTTCACCACAACACAGGAGTTCATTAGAAGATGAAACAATTTGTGATGAAAAATATCAAAATAACTTTTATTTATTTATAATTCATATACTAATACAAAAAAGAGCACAATCATCAATAGGCTGACGATTGACTTTGGGACACTATTTCCAACAGATCAAGACTCCATTTACTGGACATGGAGAAAGAGCGAGTGATATTTTGGACCTAGTACATACTAATATTTGTGGTCCAATGTCGATTCAGGTCAGAGAAGGATGCTCCTATTTTATCACATTTATTGATGATAAGTCAAGATTTAGATATGTGTATTTAATAAAATATAAATTTAAAATCTTTGAAAGTTTAAAGAGTATCAAAGAATGATTGAGAGATAAACTGGAAAAGTATTAAAGCTCTTCGATCTGATCGAGGAGGAGATACTTAACTGGTGAGTTCATCAATCATTTAAAATAAAATGATATTCTCTCTTAATGGACACCTCCTTACACTCCATAATTAAATGATATTATGGAAAGGAGGAATCATATCTTATTAAATATGATGTGGTCCATGATGTGCTTCATGGATCTTCCGATCTCTTTTTGGAGATTTGCTCTTGAGACCGCAACATATATTTTGAACAAAGTACCATCAATATTTGTCTCTAGCACTCCATATGAGATATGAAAAGAGAAGAGGTCCAGTCTTAAATATCTTAAGATTTAGGGTTATCTTGCTTATGTGAAAAATATTGATGGACATAAACTTAGTGCTAGATCACATAAATATAGGTTTGTAAGTTATCCCAAGGAGAGTATAGGATATTACTGTTGAGAATTGTGTCTTAAAATCAATCGTATGACGATTGAGTTTCTCTTTGTATATAAATTATTGATTATTGAATAAAAATTATTCTAATATTTTTCATCACAAAGTGACATCTTTCTTGAACTCTTGTACTGTGATAAAGTCCTTATAACTATGCTAGTGTGCGATAAGGAGAGGATTTATCATATAGTTCTTAAACATGTTCGTGACCAAATGATACATCATTACAGGACAATGATGTTTATCGAGTGGAGGTCATTGTGTGTCATATGGGTTGGTTGTCCTCTTAACCAAGGAGTGTGGTGACACTGGTATGGTATACAGGTGAGATATAGGGGTACATCATCACTGAACAAGTGACTCACCTACTGAGCATTCTGCTGTCAAGAGCTGCTCGGAAACACATGGGTATAAGTATCTTTCAGACCTGAGATCACCATAATGACTTACAAGCAACTCACTATACTTTGGTATCGGATTATCTGGATTTCTAATACAGTGACAGAAGGCTACTAAGTACAGTCAAATACTTGCAAAGTCTGTGTGTGGTCAAGATGGGATTGACCCCTCTGAATTATTGGAGTTGACATATCGCTGTATTTTAATTTAGCAAAGCCTTGGCCAAGATAATCCATGAGATGGATTTGAAAGGTTGAAATACAATGCGGGTGAAGCAATCTCGATTGACAGTTAACCTGAGACCATCCTAGAACATCCAGGGTTAAAAGGATGAATTATGTGGTAACCATGTGTATGGGTTCTAAAATATTCTTTTGTAATAATTCAATTTATCTAGACATCAGGAACATTGCTAGATGGTATTTTGATTAGTGCAAAAATTGATTCCTGTGCTACCGGCTTAGTGTTTGAACCTATGGAGTCACGCACATAAGTTAGACAAAGTAGAAAAGAATTAACCAATATTTATATATCCAATTTGAAAGTACTTAAGTTGATTGAACATATAATCTAATTTGATTAAGAATTAAGTTATGGGTCGAACGGGATTGAAGAGTTGCCTATGTCTAGCTAGCACTACACATGAGGTTCAGATTTGATCCCAAGGATGAACAGCTTCTGATCTATGATCCATGGAGCATATGAGAGATTGAACTTAAATACTAATTATTTTTAGATTATAAATTAATTGAGCTTAATTGGGTCTAACATTCTAAGTTAAACTTGGTATAAAAGTCCTCAAGAGTTTGTGATTGACAGCCTTTCGAAATTGTTTCGAACCAGCTTCGAATTATATTTGAATCGGATCTGTTTTGATGAGATATAAGACTTTCTACTTACACTGAGATTTTTCTCTCATGTGGGCTAATCAACGCCTAGAATGGTGCTGATTTTGGGGCATCCCATGTGGGTGAGGGAGTGGGTGCAAATTGGTTGTCATATGTGATGGCAATTCTATCTCATGTAGAAATTCTTCTTTCATGAGTATTGGACTAATTCAAATTAGATTTGAGTTAGAACTCCTATACTTATTAGATCATGGGATTTATCTATAAATAGAGAGGATCTCTACCTATGGAAGCATAGCAAACAAATCAGATTGAGAGAAGAGAGAAAGAGAGAGAGAGGCATGAGAAGAGAAGAGCCTTCTTCTTCCTTTAGTCTCTTCCCTTTTGGTGCCGCCCCTCTTCCCTTGGGTGAGGATCCTTCTTGGACATCCCATCTTCTGGTGTAAGGTGTCACACCAGCATATCTTTTCCTTATTTGATTGGATTATGAAGGTAATTGGATTGAAGTTCATCCTGCTTTCCTGCGGCGTCTGACGTGCATGCGAAGTAGAGGGTCTGTACATCCAGGCCTCCATAAAAGTTTATATCAGATTATTTGAGATTTAATCTTTGATTTTACTACTATTCAAATAGGTATTTGATTCTTAATTATGTAGATGAATAGAAAAATTTTTAGATGCAACCTAGGCCTTCTGAAGAGATAGTTTTCCTTCCCTTCAACTGCTTTTAGAGCAGGTCTGAAATATATGCATATATAACTAAATTTTTTGATATTAATTATATAAGATATAATTAAATTTTTTTGTGAGATATTAAATCTGATTTAAATTTATTTATATAAAATTTTTGATTTGATTTTGATTGGATTAGAGGTGCCTAATCAATAGTTGATTAAGATTTTTATAAGTTTGTTGTAACAGAATTCTACTAGCATTGAATTTTTGAAAGATTAATAATATGAATTAAAATTTATTTTAAATTTATTTTAAATTTATTTTAATAAAATTTTAATATTATTATTTATCTTATAATATGAAGATTATTTTAGATCTGGATTGGATCCATTTCGATGGATATTTTGATCTGAATCCTATCAGAATTTAGCATTACGCAAAAATAGATTTTATCAAAAATTTATTCCTTATGCATTCATATTTGTATCTAATTAATTTTTTATATGATATTAAATTTAAAATTAATATTTTATAATCAGTATAAGATGTGTTTAGATATGATATAATATATATGATACATCAAATCTAATTAGATTAGATGAAGAACATAATTGATAAGATCAAGGATATATTTATGACATAAAATTATTTTATCAATAATTATATATTGATGTAATTATATATGAAATTAAATTTCAGATCTTAATAGTCTAGTACTCAAATTGATGAGATCATCAGACCGTCCGGTCATAGAAGATTGAAGAGATTAATCTCTCTTTTGCCTATTCGATAAATTCTCTTATGATGTATAGGGATGTTATTATGATCTGATTTCATGAAGAAGAAAAGTGAATAAATTTTTATGTATTATTTTGATCATAAATATATTTAGATTAGATCTAAAGTAATTATGATTCATTATAATAGGATAAAATTTAGATATAAAATTATTTTAGATCTAAATTGTATGTTACGTATGATGTAATTGATATTGATCTAAAAGTTATCATGATCTATGAGATGTATGTATGAAGTTTAGATCATACCTATGCATGTTTAATTATTAAACATATTATAAAAATTTATTTTCATGTATTGAAACATATGGTATGCTTCACCTGAAATCTTTGTAGAATAGTTCTACAGACTGAAACACATATTTCACACACTTAATTATAAATCAAGCTTTAAATAATCTAGATTTGAGAATTGAAGATTATTAAGACACCACATAAAATAATGGATAAAGGGTTAGCATGAATTAGATCCTTCTAATGGGTTAGACCAAGAGTTAGATACACATATGGACCAAGTAGAGAAATTAATTAAATCTAATCAAGTGTTGAATTAGATCAGGTCAGCATTTCTCTAAGTCAATCACAATAGTGTTGGAAATTGTATCATAAAATCAATTATGTGATGATTGAGTTCATCCTTGTATATGAATTATTGATTATTGAATAATAGTTATTTTAGTATTTTTTATCATAAAGTGACATCTTCTTTGAACTCTTATACTGTGATGAAGTCTCTAGAACTATGCTAGTGTACGATAAAGAGAGAATTTATCGTATAGTTCTTAAACAAGTTCGCGATCAAATGATACGTCATTACAGGATGATGATGTTTATCGAGTGAAGGTCATTGTATGCCATATGGGTTGGTTATCCTCTTAATCAAGAAGTGTGGTGACACTGGTCTGGCATACAGATGAGATGTAAGGGTACATCATCACTGAACAAATGACTCACCTGCTGAGCATTCTGCTGTCAAGAACTACTCGTGAAACACATGGATATAAATGTCCTTCAGACCTGAGATTACCATAGTGACTTACAAGCAACTCAATGTACTTTGGTGCCGAACTCCCTTGATTTTTAATACAGTGATGGAAGGCTACTGGGTACAGTCAAGTACTTGCGAAGTCTGTGTGTGGATCATGATGGGATTGATCCCTTCGATTATTGGAGTTGATGTATCACTGTATTTCAATTTAGTAAAGTCTTGGTCAGGGTAATCCATGAGATGAATTTGAAAGGTTGAAATACAATATGGATGAAGTAATCTCGGTTGACAGTTAACCCAAGACCATCCTAGAGCATCCAGGATCAAAAAGATGAATTATGCAGTAACCATGAGTATGGATTCTGAAATATTTTTTTACGATAATTCAACCTATCTGAATGTTGGAAACTATTGTTAGATGGTATCTCGATTAGTGCAGGAATTGGTTTCTATGCTATCAGCTTAGTGTTTGAACCTATGGAGTCACACACACAAGTCAGACGGAATAGGAAGAAATTGACCTATATTTATATATCCAATCTGAAAGTATTTGATTTGATTAAACATATAAGCTAACTTAATTGAGAATTAAGTTATGGGTCAAACGAGATTGAAGAGTTGACTATGTCTAGTTAGCACTACACATGAGGTTTAGGTTCAATCCTGGGGATGAACAATTTCTATCTATGATCCATGGAACATATGAAAGATTAGATTTAAGTACTAATTAATTTTAGATTAGATCTAAATTAATTAAACTTAAATAGGTTCAAAATCTAAGTTAGACTTGGTATAAAAGTACTAAAGAGTTTAGGATTGATAGTCTTTCAAAATTATTTCGAACTGACTTTGAATCAGACTCGAATCGGACCTGTTTTGGATGAGATATGAGTATTTCTACTTACACTGGGAATATCCACTCATGAAGCACGACCAAAAATTGGTTTGATGCTTATTTGGGGCATCCCAAGTGGGTGTGGGAGTGGGTGCAAAGTGGATGTCATAAGTGATGGCAATTATATCTCATGTAGGAGTCCTTCTTTCATAAGTATTGGACTAATTCAAATCAGATTTGAATAAAGAGTTCTACTTTCATTGGGTCATGAGAATCATCTATAAATAGAAAGGGTCTCTATCTATGGATAAAAGAAGAGAATAAAATAGCAAACAAATTAAATTGAGAGAAGAGAGAAAGAGAGAGACAGGCGTGTGAAGAGAGAGGTCCTTCATCTTCTACATCTCTCCCTTTGTTGCCTTCTCCTCTCTTTGGATGTGGATCCTTCTTGGGCATCCCACCTACTAGTGTGAGATGTCACATCATTATATCTCATCCATCAATTGATTGAGTTGCGAAGCCAATTGGATTAGAGTTTATCCTGCTTTCCTACGGCATCTGACGTGTATGCGAAGTAGAGGGTCTACATATCCAGACCTCTGTGAAGGTTTATATCAGATAATTTGAGATTTGATCTTTGATTCTACTATGATTTAGGTAAGAATTTGATCCTTAAATAAGAAGAATATTAAAAAAAATTCTTAGATGCAACCTGGGCATTCTAGAGGGATACTATTTCCTTCCTTCAACTGGTATCAGAGTAGCCCTGAAATATATACATATAAAATTAAATTTTTTATGATTATTTATATGAGATATAATTGATTTTTTTTTGTAATATTAAATCTCATTTAAATCTATTTATATAAAATTTTTGATCTGATTTTGATTGGATTAGAGGTGCCTAATCAATGGTTAATTGAGATTGTTATAAATCTGTTATAACAGAACTCTGTTGTTGCTGAATTTTTGATGAAAAATAATATAAATTAAAAATTTATTTTAATATAATTTTAATTTTATTATTTTTCTTAGATTATCTCAGATTTAAATTTGATCTGTTTCGATGGATATTTAGATCTGAATCCTATCATAATTTAGCAGTGTGCAAAAATAGATTTTATCAAAAAAATAATTTCTTATGCATTTATATTTGCATCTAATTATTTTTTTATTTGATGTCAAATCTAAAATTAATATTTTATAATTAGTATAAGATAAATTTTAGATTTGATATGATGTATATGATACATCAAATCTAATTAGATTAAATAAAAAACATAATTGATGAGATCAAGGATATATTCATAACATAAAATAGTTTTATCAATAATTGCATGTTGGTGTAATTATATATGAAATTAAATTTCAGATCTTAGTAGCCTAGTACTCGGATTGATTAGATCACCAAACTGTCCAGTCAAAGAGATTGAAGAGATTAATCTCTTTTTTGTCTATTCGATGGGTCCTCTTATGACATGTACGGGTGTCGTTATGATCCAGTTTCATGAAGAAAAAAAGTGAATAGTGTTGCCCAGCTATGCAACCCAAGAGGGGGGGGGTGAATTAGATTTTTAAAAAATTAAAAATTAACTTACAACTATAAGGATTATTTAACAATAAGCAAGATAAATGTGGAGAGTAAAATTTATGCAAGATGTAGAAGTTGGATGCAAGAATGCAAGAAGATAAGAAAATTTAAAAGGAGAACAAGTAAGCACAACACAAACAAAAAGATTTATAGTGGTTCAGTGCCAACCTTGCACCTACGTCCACTCTCCAAGCTCCTACTTGAAAATTCAAATCCACTAAACCGTATTCAACCCGAATATAACGTCGGAACCTCCGACTCTAGCTATTCCAAGCTATAATACTTATTTCTCGGATACAAGCTAATCCAATACAATCTGATTCAAGGTTCGAATCAACCTTTTCATGTTTTAAAACTCTTTCAAAATAAAAAATCAACTCAAAAATAGAGTATAACAGTTAATCACATGGAAATACAGATGTAGCTCCTTTAATGAGCGAATAAAGCTTTAAATACACTTTACACAAAGAGAAGCAAGCTTTTCTGATTTCCCTCAAGGTGGTTGAAGATTTGAATGAGCTCTTGAGGGGTTGGTGAACTTGAAATAAAAGCTTCTTTAACTTCAAGAGGGCTCTTGCTTAGGGTTGAAGTGAATGCTTGAAGAACCTTTTCAAAATCTTTTTTGATTCTCTCCTTTAAGTACCTTTTATAACTTCAAATGATGGTGGAGAGTAATCTGGACTGAAATAGAGCTATTAGAGCACATTAAATGGGCATTAAATGCAGTCAAAATGAGCTAAAAACTAGCCATTGTGGAGTTTTTTCATCGCAGGGGTCGATTCATAGGGTCGACTCATGCACAGGGGTCGACTCATAAGGTCGACTCATGCACAGGGGTCGACTCATGGGGTCAGCTCATATGGCGCAGAACAGAAATTGACAGTTCTGTATCTTTGGCTTGCTCAGCAACAGATGTCGACTCATAGGGTCGACTCATGCACAGGGGTTGACTCATGGGGTTGACTCAATTGAGTGTGCCAACTAAAAATAATGTGCCATTCTGCCCCTTTTGACATGAGTCGACTCATGGGGTCGACTCAAATTTATAAACATGATTTTCTTTCAAAATATACATCCAAAAATATTAAAATTGCCTCCAATAGATTACAAATCTTCTGCTCTTGCTCTTGAAGCTTCTGAATCAGAACTTGGTAAAATTATGATTTTGCCTCTGAAATACAATAAATCTTTTTTCAAACCAAAATCATTAGTAACCCCCTTAAATACTTTGTAATCATCAAAATCAATTCAAAGAGCAACAATCTTCTCCTTTTTGTTGATGACAAAATACTTGAGCAAAAGCATATATAAAGCATTGAATATGAATTTCAAATTTATGAAGATGCATCACTTCAATATCATAACCAAGAATTTGAACGAAATACATCATAAGCAGTTTGAAGATCAATTTAAAATTTGCTTATAAGTTCATTTGCTTTGAAAAATTAGATAAAAAAAGGAGCTGACGATTTTGATTCTTTGACACATTTGCTTAACAATTTTGCTTATTACTAATTTCTTTATTGCTTATTGCTCATTTTTTTATTGCTTATTGCTCAAATTCGATTTTTATTCTCTACTTCTCCTTTTTGACAGCATCAATTAAGATTCTCTACTCCTCCTTTTAAGGAATCTTGAAAGGATAAATTTTCTTTACTTCCTCTTTTTGATAGCATCAATTAAGATCTTAAGGGATTTTAAGGATAGAGAAAAGAAAAGAAAGATGACAAAAAGGACATATTTTCTTTACTTCCCCTTTTTGATACTATATTTTACTTCTTTAGCCCCCTTCTTTGATTGCTTATTTCTTTACTCCCTCTCAACATAGCAAACATAAAGGATATATCAATTTGCTCATTTAGAAGATATTGCAATTCATAGTATTTCTCAGCACTAATATGAGTTATTTTTTATATCTCATAATTAAAATAATTCAATTTGATCACATTCATAGACATTCATTGAAAGTCAAAGCACATATATATATATATTTAAAAGTGACTGAATACAAAAGGTATCCCAATACACATGAGTCAACTCAAAATACAAAAGTCATGGATAGAAACTATCCAAGAGTTAATTAGCCAACAAATGCAAGGCCCATAAGATAGATCCTAGATATAAAAGACTAACTAATCTAGATCTAATAGAGGTTATGGCTAGAGGGATTAGAGTCTGAAGAATTAGAGATAGGGTGAGGAGATGTAGGATCAAGTCCACGAGCACGACTTCGACCACGTCTGCCTCCACCACGGATAGAGGTACCAGCACGAGTAGAGAGGTGAGAGGATCCTGGAGCCTGAGAAGCTACAGACTGTGCAATAAGAGAAAGTCTGATGGTGTCCAAAAGATCCAAGGCTCTCGAAACAGACTGCATCAGGGTACTGAACTGAGTAGAAGCATTCTCACTGAATCCTCTGATCTCTCTCCTTAAGAAGTCAAAGCCACTCTCTAAAACTCCTCGAAGTCTAGCCACCTCTGCAGATAGATCTGAGACCTCTGTTATATCTTCATGTGGCTGGAGATGGACTAAAGCTAATACTTGCCCCTGCAAGTCTAATACTCTGTCTGTCAATCTCAAAATACATCCCTCAAGCTGCTCAATGCATACCGACTGATTAGTAAGCATCTGAAAAATAGAAAAAAATATGAGGGATCAAAGTCTGGTCTGAGTCACCCTGAGATGTTGATCTCTGAGCAAAGATTGAAGTGGCAAACTACTGAGATAGAATAGAGGCAACGTGCTGGGACATCATCTCAATCTGATCATCTGCTAGTCTGAACTCTGAAAGATGTGCCCTGCTCTTTGACTGTGGAACTGAAGCATGCCTCCTTACAGACTCTGAAGAACCAACCTCGTGATCAGATATGAACTGAATATCTGGGGATGCTCTGTGATCACGAAAAGGTGAAGATGATCCCTCCTCATCTGCTCTATCCTCTGCTCTCTCCTCAACACCCTTTGTCCAACCGCCATCAGTCTTAGAAAAACCCATGGATGTAATGTGTGATGGTTGATGGTGTCAGAATGGGATAGTCTAGCAACTGCCTCCCCCTCAAAACTGACTCTGAACCTTTTAAAAACTAAGGTGAGTGCCATACCAAAAGGCAAGTGAGCCTTGGACCTATTCAGGATTTCTCTCATGGCCTCAAATATCAATGTTGGAAGGTTCAGGGGGGTTTGGGTGATCATATGGTACATAATGCAAACATTCCTACCAGATAGAAGGTCGTGTCTACCACTCCTAGGGACAAACAGTTTGGTTACCAAGTGATGTAACAGCCTCATCTCAACAGAAAGAATTTTTGCTTTCAATTTATTTAGACTTCCAGTATAGGTTCTCCCTAAGATAACATTAATTCTTTCTTCTTTAATAGGGAGCTCCATATTGGTATAGCCTTCACAAGGTAAATATAGTATCTGTCCCAAATGTACTGGATCAAGAATAACATCAATACCTTTTACTATAGATTTCACTGTTCCATTGCTATAGCTCAAATTTAAGTAAAATTTTCTGACTAGATTGACATAAGTATTTTTCATTAAAGAGCAATAAAATTTCCATCCTTGATACTTAATCTTCGATCCAATAGTGAATCCTTCTTTTTCAAAAAACTTGAAATCAATATTTTTTCTGAATTCCACTTTTCGGTCAGAGAGAGGTACCTTGTTTGGGCTAATTGGGGACTGAGTGGAAGCTGAAGCAGGACCTGAAGCAGGGATTGGAGCAGGAGAGGACTCGACTGCTAATCTCTTTCCATGCACACTCTCTTTCAACCCACGAACATATTTTTTCCTCTGCAGTGGCTTCATTTTGAAAGCCATTAGGTTAAGAGAGACTTGAAAGGAGCTTAGGAGACTAAATGTGAGGCAGAGAGAAAAGGATTTTGGAAGGAAAAAGGCAAGGATTTGAGGAGTTAAATCATCGATTTGGAGAAGAGGGGATGATTCTAGGGCAAGCTCGAACCGCCCCAAATGAAGAAGGAAGAGGAGAGGAACTTGGTTCCTAAACGGGTGATTTGAAGAGTGAAAATTGGTGGGAGGAGATATTTGAGAGAAATCTTTGGTTTGAGGGAGAAGAGATGGAGAGCTTTTGGTTCGGTGGGAAAAAGAAGACGAAGGGCTGAGTCAGCTCAAGAAAAAATTCTCAATAAGAAGTGAGCGCCTGAAAGGTTTTGACAAAATTGCACGTTTACCTTAGGGTCGACCCTGGGGGTCGACTCATGGCACAGAAAAATTCAAAAGAAAGATGGTATAATTTTGAAAAAATTTAAAACTCTGAGAGAAGGATGTTTACCCAAGTATTGATCATGTGAGTGATAGTTTTGAGCTTTTGAGCTCTTAAGAAAAATGAGAATTGAGCTCAATAGATTTGGTTCAATAAATTTTTGGCATTAAGAATTTGGAATCAGGGAGATACTTAAGCTGATGGATCAAGGATTCCTAGTTCTCTCCTAATTTCACAAAATCTATCTTCACTTAAGGCCTTGGTAAAGATGTCAGCCAATTATTTTTCAGTACAAACATAATCAAGAATTATATCTTTATTTTGGACATGTTCTCTTATGAAATGATGCCTAATTTCAATATATTTTGATCTAGAATGCTGAATTGAATTTTTAGTTAGATTTATAGCAATAGTGTTATCACATCTTTTGGAAGTTTTATTGAGTTTGATGCCAAAGTCTTCAAGTTGTTGCTTAATCCATAAGATTTAAGCACAACAACTTCTGGCTGCAATATATTCGGCCTCGGTCGTAGACAGTGCTACCGAGTTTTGCTTCTTGCTAAATCAAGAGATTAAGTTAACTCCAAAAAATTGGCAAATTTTACTAGTACTTTTTCTATCTAATCTACATCCAGCAAAATCGACATCTCAATATCCTATCAAGTCAATTAATGAGTCCTTAGAATACCATAGTCCTAGAGTTTGTATACCATTTAAGTATCTAAAGATTCTTTTAACTGCATTCAAGTGTGATTCTTTTGGATTTGATTAAAAGCAAGCACAAAGATAAACACTAAACATAATATCTGGTCTACTAGTAGTTAAATACAATAGAGAACCAATTATGTCTCTATAAAATTTTAAGTCTACATTTTTACCTCCTTCATCCTTGTCAAGCTTACATGATGGGCTCATGGGTGTATCAATTGCTTTAGAGTTCTCCATTCCAAATCTTTTGAGTAGTTCTCTTGTGTACTTGCTTTGGATGATAGAAATTTTTTTCTTGGTTTATTTGATTTGGAGTTTGAAGAAGAATATAGGTTCTTCCATCATGCTCATCTTGAACTCCCCCTGTATGAGCTTAGCAAAATCTTGACAAAGAGCTTCATTAGTAGACTTAAAAATAATGTCATCAATATATATTTGTATAACTAATATATTATTTTGATTTCTTTTAATGAAAATGATTGTGTCTATATTTTCTCTTGAAAAATCATTATTAAGCAGAAATTTGTTTAGCCTTTCATACCAAGCCCTAAGTGCTTATTTCAAACCATATAATGCTTTGTTTAATTTAAAAACATGATTAAGAAAAGTATGATTTTCAAAACCTGGAGGTTGTTCTACATAAACTTCTTCAGCAATATATCCATTTAGAAAAGTACTTTTGACATCCATTTGGAATAACTTAAAATTCATAAAGCAAGCATATGCAAGTAGAAGTCTAATTGCTTCTAATCTAGCAACAGGTGCAAAGGTCTCATCAAAATCAATTCTTTCTTCTTGATTATAACCTTTTGTAACTAATCTTGCTTTATTTCTTATCATATTTCATGTTCATCCAATTTATTCTTATATTTATATTTTGTGCCAATTATTGAATAATTTTTAGGTCTTGAGACTAAAGTCCATACATTATTTTTTTCGAATTGATTAAGTTCTTCTTGCATTGTATTTATCCAATTATAATTTTTTTCAGCTTCATCTATGGTTTTAGGTTCAAGATGAGAGATAAAAATAAAATGATTGAATGCATCTCTAAGTGAAGAGTGAGTTCTTACACCATGTGTAGGATCACCAATGATTAGTTTCTTGGGATGATTGTGATCATACCTCCATTCTTTGGGTAGATCATTTATACCTAGAGGTTGTTCTTGTTGTTCTTCACCTTTCTCATCCTGTTTGTTTTTATGTTCTTCATCATCTTGAATGGTTGAGTCTTTTAGAGTGATCTCCTTCATCCATTCTATAAGAAGATCTGTATCATCAATACCTTCATTCTTTCTTGAAGGAAGATCGTTAGTTTCATCAAAAACAACATGTATTGACTTCTCTACTATTAAAGTTCTTTTGTTGAAAACTCTAAAAACTTTGCTAGAAGAGGAGTAACCAAGAAAAATCGCTTCATCGGATTTAGCATCAAATTTTCTTAGTCTTTCTTTACCATTGTTCAAAATAAAACATTGACAACCAAAAATATAAGAATATGCAATATTTGGTTTTCTTTCTTTCCAAAGCTCATAAGGAGTTTTTTTTAAAATTGGTCTAATTAAAGCACGATTTAATATGTAACATGCCATATTAATTGCTTCCACCCAAAAATATCTTGGAAGGTTGCTTTCACATAGCATGGTATGGGTCATTTCTTCAAGAGTTCTATTTTTTCTTTCTACTACCCCATTTTGTTGGGGTGTCCTAGGTGCTGAAAAGTTATGGTCAATACCTTTTTTATTTGTGACTTTTTGATAAAATTTTGAGAAAATATGAAAAGTTTCATCCTTATGTGTTACGAAGAAGATCCATGTAAAATGAGAGAAATCATCAATAATCACAAAACCATATCATTTTCTACCTAGACTAGTAGTTCTAGTGGATCCAAATAAATCCATGTGTAATAGTTCTAATAGCCTAGAAGTTGAAACAATATTTTTAGATTTGAATAAGACTCGTGTTTGTTTACCCATTTGGCATGCATCACAAATTCTATCCTTTTCAAAATTCAATTTGGGTAAGTCGATAACTAATTCTTTTTTAATAAGTTTTGAGAGTGAATGCATGCTAATATGTGCAAACCTACGATGCCAAAGCTAGCTAGTCTCATTAATCTTGACATTCAAGGCTACTCAGCATTGTATGTTTATTTTGAAAAGATCATTCAAATCTACCATATAAATATTACCATGTCTATACCCAACAAATTTAATGCTTTCATTAATAGGACTAGTTACAATACAAACTGAAGATTCAAAAATGACTTTGTATCTTTTATCACAAAATTGACTGTTGCTTAATAAATTATATTTTAAACCATCTACTAATAAAATATTTTCAATATACTTGGAGGGAGTGATACCAATGTTACCTATACCGATGATCTTTCCTTTGTCATTATCTCCAAAGGTGACCATCCCTCCATTTTTAGCATCAAGTGTGATGAATTGGGATTCATCACTAGTCATGTGTCTTGAGTACCCGCTATCAAGATACCATCTCCGATTTGCTCCTTGGGATGCAAGACACACCTATACACAAGAATCAAGTTTTGACTTTAGGTACCCAAGTTTTCTTGGATCCTTTTAGGTTAGTCATGATGGTTCTTTTTGGAATTCATATTTTTTTTACATTAAAATTTTAGATTTGTTAAAAAAATATGAATAGGATTTGTGTCCTATTCTACCATATTTAAAGCAAGTTATATTTGAAAACTTATTGTACGATGAGTTTATAATGATATTTTTCAGAAATTTTTATTTTTCTAAAGGATTATATCCAAGACCGATTTTATTATAAATGGCCTTTTGATTGTCAAGTATCATGTCAAGCTTATTTGAACTTAAAGTGAACTTCTCAACCATTAGTTTTAACTTGGCAATCTTAATTTTTAAGTTTAGATTTTTTTGAGACAGGATTGATTTTTTATTTGAAATATTCTCATTTTTTTAAGTAAAAATTGATTCTTTGATTTTAATTCTTTATTCTTTATCTCTAGCTTTTTTAGTTCATCAATTAGATTATAAAACACATCATGAAGTTCTTCAAAGGTAAAGTCAATAGGGATTTCAGTATTTACCTCATTTTCATATGCCATAAGGCACAAGTTGGCTTGTTCATTTGAGTCTTCTTCTTCAAAGCTTGACTCATCACTTTCACTCCATATAGCCATCATGGCCTTCTTCTTGTACTTCTTGGGATCCTTCTTCAGTTGTGGGCATTCAGACTTAAAATATCCCGATTTCTTGCATTCATAACAAATAAGAGGTTGCTCCTTATCCTTCTCTTTGCTATGTTCTCCTTTTGTAGGTGGCCTCTTCCTCATTTCTTGTCTTCTTTTCTTTAAGAACTTCTTAAACCTTCTAGTAATGAGGGCCATTTCTTCATTTTGCTTTTCATTTTCTATATCATCAGATTCTTCATCAGGTTGAGTAATAGATTTGAGGATGATTATCTTCTTCTTTTTGACATCTTCTTCTTGGTGTTGTTTTATGCTTAGCTTGTAAGTCATCAGTGATCCTAGAAGCTCCTCTAAGGGTAAGATATTTAGATATTTGGCTTCTTGGATTGCGGTCACTTTGGCCTCCCAAGTCCTTGATAAAGACCTAAGAATCTTTCTTATAAGATCACTATTAGAATAAGACTTATCAAGACTTTTTAGACCATTAATAATATCAGTAAAATGAGTAAACATCTCAGTTATTGATTCATCATACTCCATTTTAAAAAGTTCATATTTATGCACAAGCATGTTGATTTTTGTTTCCTTCACTTGATTAGTTCCTTCATGAGTTCCTTTTAATCTATCCCATATTTTCTTAGCTGACATGCATGTTGAAATATGATTAAATTCATTAGCATCTAGAGAACAATACAAAATATTCATGGCTTTAGCATTTAGTTGAGCCATTTTCTTATCAATCTCATCCCATTCTTTTTCAGATTTGGTTGATTTCATACCATCAATTATTTTAGTGGGTGTGTGTGGTCCATTTACTATGATTCTCCATATATCATAATCAAGTACTTGAATAAAGATTTTCATCCGAGCTTTCCAATAGGTATAATTTGATCCATTGAAAAGTGAAGGTCGGTTTGTGGACTGTCCCTCGACTAGTGAAGTACCAACTTGAGTTGTCATAGATCTTTAGCTCTTTGATGATTGAATCAAAGTAGGGCTAGAGCACCGAGCTCTGATACCACTTGTTGCCTAGCTATGCAACCCAAGAGGGGGTGAATTAGGTTTTTAAAAAATTAAAAATAACTTACAACTATGAGGATTATTTGACAATGAGCCAGATAAATGTGAAGAGTAAAATTTATGCAAGGTGTAGAAGTTGGATGCAAGAATGCAAAAAGATAAGAAAATTTAAAATGAGAGCAAGTAAGCACAACACAAACAAAAAGATTTATAGTGGTTCGATGCCAACCTTGCACCTACGTCCACTCCCTAAGCTCCTACTTGAGAATTCAAATCCACTAAATTGTATTCAATCCAAATACAATGTTGAAACCTCTGACTCTAGCTATTCCAAGCTAGAACACTTATTTTTCGGATACAAGCCAACCCAATACAATCTGATTCAAGGTTCAGATCAACCTTTCCATATTTTAAAATCCTTCCAAAATAAAAAATCAACTCAAAAATAGAGTATAATAGTTAATCACATAGAAATACAGATGTAGCTCCTTTAATGAGCGAATAAAGCTTTAAATACACTTTACACAAAGAGAAGCAAGCTTTTCTGATTTTTCTCAAGGTGGTTGAAGACTTAAATGAGCTCTTGAGGGGTTGGTGAATTTGAAATAAAAGCTTCTTTAACTTCAAGAGGACTCTTGCTTAGGATTGAAGTAAATGCTTGAAGAACCTTTTCAAAATTTTTTTTGATTTTCTTTTTTAAGTACCTTTTATAACTTCAAATGATGGTGGAGAGTAATCTGGACTGAAATAGAACCGTTAGAGCACATTAAATGGGTATTAAATGCAGCCAAAATGAGCTAAAAACTAGCCATTGCAAAGTTTTTCCATCGCAGGGGTCGACTTATAGAGTCGATTCATGCACAGGGGTCGACTCATGCACAGGGGTCGACTCATGGGATCAGCTCATATGGCATCGAATAAAAATTGATAGTTCTGTATCTTTGGCTTGTACAGCAACAGAGGTCGACTCATAGGATCGACTCATGCACAGGGGTCGACTCATGGGGTCAACTCAATTGGGTGTGTCAGCTAAAAATAATGTGTCGTTCAGCCCCTTTTGACATGAGTCGACTCATGGGGTCGACTCAAATTTATAAACATGATTTTCTTTCAAAATACATATCTAAAAATATTAAAATTACCTCCAATAGATTATAAATCTTCTGCTCTTGCTCTTGAGACTTCCGAATCAAAACTTGATAAAATTATGATTTTGCCTCTGAAATACAATAAATCTTTTTTCAAGTCAAAATCATTAGTAACCCCCTCAAATACTTTGTAATCATCAAAATTATTTTAAAGAGCAACAAATAGACTTTTATGTATTATTTTGATCATAAATATATTTAGATTAGATCTAAAGTAATTTATGATTCATTATAATAGGATAAAATTTAGATATAAAATTATTTTAGATCTAAATTATATATTAAATATAATGTAATTGGTATTGATCTAAAAGTTATCATGATACATGAGATGTATGAATGAAGTTTAGATCATACCTATGTATGTTTAATTATTAAACATATTATAAAAAATATTTTTATGTGTTAAAACATATGGTATGCTTCACTTGAAATCTTTGTAGAATAGTTCTACAAATCGAAACGTATGTTTCATACACTTAATTTTGAATTAAGTTTGAATGATCTAAAATTAAGAATGGAAGATCATTAAGACATCACATAATATGATGATCAAAGGGTTAGCATGAATCAGATCCTTTTAGTAGATTAGATTTAGGATTAGGAACACATATGGACCAAGTAGAGAAATTAATTAAATCTAATCAAGTGTTGAATTAGATTAGGTCAGTATTTTTCTAAATCAATCTCAATAGTTGAAGTTTGATCAAGTCCATGTATTTGACTCTCATAAATGGATCATGATCATGGCTCCGTGGTTGAGCCCGAATCTTCTAGTGTGCCAAATCAAAACTAATTAACCAGTTAGTGTCTAAGATAAGTTTGGCAGATTCGATCAAGTAGTTTTTAATTGAGAGCTATTTTCCTAGATAAGTCTATAGTGAGTTAAGGAAAGATCCCTCCTGCTGATCTCACTTACCTAGCAAACAAGGTAGATTATGTTTTGATTAGGTCACTAGTCGATTGGTGCAGACCCATGCCATTAAGGTGAATCAGTATGACTAAATAGGTGTCTTTTAGATCAGCTTGTGTTTAATCCTTTACATGACTTGGTGAAGTCAGTGGAAGGATTTGTAGCTTGTAGGTCGACTTTTTCTCTTATTCTCAGGTCAACTAAATCAAATCTTCTAAATTATTAGGTCCATAAAGTGATAAAATTATGAGATAACCTGGTCATTGCCTCCCATTAAGGTGTGTGATAATGAGTCTAATATTCCAAATAGGCATCGAAGGTGCCACATGTCTGGTGTCTATTACATATTGGAATTATCATTCATCATATGACTATCATGATGTACCTTCAGATCAATGCTCAGGTTGGTCGAGCCACACTCGGATCTGGACATTCGTTTGTTGGATGCACTTGATGTGTCATGTTAATGGTTGGACCTAATTAGAATTTTTAGTGGAGGTGCCACATGCTTGCTGAAGGAAAGTCTAAGGCAAAACCCAATGCTAGAAGTTGTTTGGAGAAACAATTGGTTATGAATCTACCCATGGATGCACTAGGATTGGTCGAGCCACACTAGGGCCCGAATGCAGTCGTATGGATTTTAGTACTCGCTAACGAATTAATATAATTACTCGAGTTGGAGGTAGAGGCTATCAATTCATAAAAAATAGTGAAAGAACCTTTAGACTAAAGTCCATATCTTCAAGATTAAAAAAAAAATAATTTATATACTAATAGGATAATATTTTTTTCTTTCAATTATGGCCAGCACACTATCCCTCCGTTCACTGCTGGATAGCGACAAGCTCATCGACCCAACTTCGATAGCTGGTATCGAAAGTTGAAGATCGTGCTAGAATACGAGAAGATTTTATATGTCCTTACAGATCAGGCACCTGAAGAACCTGTAGTCAATGCTCCTCGTGCTGTGAAAGACACTTACATGAAGTGGCTTAATGATCGCACGACTATGCGTTGCGTGATGAGGGCAGCTATGAATGATGAACTTAGTCGTAAGTTCGAGGATGCGCAGCCTGAGGAGATGATTCAAATATTGAATGATTCCTTCGACATCTCTGAGGATGCAGAGAGACATAAAACCTCCTATGCAGTGTTCAATGCCGGTATGCGAGAGGGAGCTTCAGTCACCGATCATGTATTATACATGATTGAGTAGATTGAATGCCTTAGCAAACTTGGCTTTTCGTTGCATGAATAGTTAGGTAAGGATGCTATTCTCAATTCACTACCAAAACCCTACCTACCCTTTCTCAATCATTATAGAATGACAAAGCCTGCAGTAAACTACCATGGTTTGCTAGGGTTATTGCAGACTTTTAAGAAGAATCACCAGCTCCAAAAGGAGCTAATGAATTTAGTGGGAGGTTCATCTGTAGGGCGTCGATCCTCTAAGAGAGGAAAGAAGAAAAAGGTATAAAAATCTCATGCTGTCGATCCCAAACAGAGCAAACCATCAAAAGTTGACAAGAGCCAGACAGAGTGCTTCTTCTATAAGAAGCTAGGTTATTGAAAAAAGAATTATCCTTCTTATAGAGCCACCCTTGATCCAAACAGGTATAAGAACAAAAGAAAGAGGCAATTAGTTACTTCACAAGGTATTTATATGATAACACCTTATAATTTTCTATTTGTGATACTACTGCCTGGGTATTGGATACCAGAAGTCCTATTAATATATACAATTCATTGCTGGGACTGCAGGTAAGTAGAAAATTTTAAGAGGGTAAGCGATTTCTTAACGTTGGAGATGGAAGTCTTATTCTAGTTCTGGCCTTGGAAACTTTGCAGCTTGTCTTCGAGTCCAGTAGTGTCAAGTTAGATGATTGTCATTATTATCCCTCCTTCATGATGAATGTCATCTTGTAGGCCTTTTGGCCAAACTTGGTTACAAGTTTATAATAAAGGATGAATTTTGTGATATCATTATGAATGATACTATAATTATGCGTGGACAATTAAAACATGGTATATTCATAATATCACGGCCTATTAGTGTAATGTACACACCTAGTAAATATCCCAAAATAGATAATGTTAGTGAATCCTACCTTTGGCATTGTTGGCTTGGTCATGTGAACAAGAATAGGATTGACAGGTTGATCAAGGAATATGTCCTTGAGATAGATGATTGTGAATCATTACCTACCTGTGAATTTTGTCTACTTGGTAAGATGACTAAGTCACCTTTTAAAAGAAAAGGTGAAAGAGCCAATGATGTCCTAGGTCTAATACATACTGATGTATGTGGACCTATGAATATAAGTATCAGAGGAGGGTACTACTACTTCATTACGTTTACAGATGACCTATCGAGGTATGGGTATATCTATCTTTTGAAGCATAAGTCAGAATCATTTGAAATGTTCAAATGATTCCGTGCTGAAGTAGAGAAACAAACTAGAAAGAGTATTAAGATCCTTCGGTCAGACCGAGGACGTGAATACCTCACTAGTGAGTTTTTGACATATCTGGAAGAGAATAGAATTCTCTCACAACGGATCCCTCTGGAACACCACAACATAATGGTGTGTCCGAGAGGAGGAATCGAATCTTGTTAGCATGGTCCGATCCATGATGGGCTTTTTTCAGTCTACCAATATCTTTTTGGAGATATGCTCTAGAGACTGTCTGTTATATTTTGAATAAGGTGCCCAGCAAGTCTGTTGATAAAACTCCATATGAGATATGGACTGGACGTAAGCCAATGCTCTCACATCTTAGGATCTGGAGATGTCCGGCTTATATCAAGTTTTTAAAGACAGATAAGCTTGGACTGAAGTCTGATAGATGCTTGTTCATAGGATACTCAAAGAAACTAAAGGGTACTACTTCTACCTCGCTGCAGAACAAAAGGTGTTTGTCAGCAGTGGGGCAGTCTTTTTAGAAAAAGAGTTCTTTGGCCAAGGAGCTAATGCCTATAAAATTGAACTTGATAAAGTTCATAAGGTGGAAGGACCGACACATACAAAATTGGGTTCGATTGGTGAATCGAATTCGGAGCCAGTAGAGGCACCATTAAGGAGATCCGATAGAGTACCACGTCAGTTGGACAGATACTACGATTTTCTGGTCTGGGACGATGATCCTATTGAACTTGAAGAAAACGATGAGGATCCGATCACCTATATAGAGGCCATGCAAAGATCTGACTTTCAAAAATGGCTTGAGGCTATAAGTCTGAGATGGAGTCCATGGAGATCAATAGTGTCTGGACACTAGTTGATCCGCTCGAAGGGATAAAACCCATAGGGTGTAAATGGTTTTTCAAGAAAAAAAGAGAAGCAGACGGGAAGGTAGAGACCTATAAAGTCTGTCTAGTTGCTAAGAGTTACCATCAGTATTATGGTATTGACTATGATGAGGTGTTTTCTCCTGTGGCAATGCTCAAGTCCGTCCAGATTATGCTTGCTGTCGCTGCACACTTAGATTATGAGATCTGGCAAATGGATGTCAAAATTATTTTTCTTAATGGAGAGCTAGAAGAAGAGATGTATATGATACAACCTGAAGGGTTCACAAACACAAACGAGTCGAAAATGTGCAAGCTGAAAAGGTCAATTTATGGACTTAAGCAGGTATCAAGGAGTTGGAACATGCGTTTTGATAAAGTAATCAAAACATATGGCTTCATTAGGAACGGAGAAGAGGCTTGCATCTACAAATGGGCTTGCGATTCTATGGTCATTTTTTTTGTGCTGTATGTAGATGACATATTGTTACTAAAAAATGACATCCCGACTTTGCAGAGTGTGAAGCTATGGTTTGAAGAAGGAAAACCGCTTTTCCTCATAGGATCTTCCAGATTTCACCAAACTGGGGCGGAATAAATTTAAAAATTTTTTTATCCTAAATGTATTTTAGATCTAAATCTCTAGATCTAATCTTATTATCTGATATTTTAAATCTAAAATTAAATCTAAAACTATGATGAAAGAAGAAATACCTTAAGAGTAATCTGATTACCCTGTAGATGATCTCTGCACAGCCTGAGGTTCTGATGTAGCCACGCAAGTGCCTAGCCTCTACTGATATCCACTTAGGTAGGACCTAGAATATCTTCTCCTCATGAATATATTCTCTAAAAATTAGATCTAAATCTAATTAAGAAGATCTTCAAAAGTCTTCCTGAAGTTGGAGCAGCAGCCTGTCGAAGAAGTCCTGCAGCCTTCTGTTCCAGACGTCACCACGCCTTGGATCTTTGCCAGATGGACATCCAACTCTTTGGATGTGAAGAGGGAGGAAGGAGAGCAGGGAGGATATAGAGAAGAAGGGAGGTGGTGGCAGCTATTGGGTTTTGTGCATAAAACAACTTCTACCTCAAAACCCTAGGCGCAGCAGGGTTTATATAGACCCTGTATGCTGCGCAGTGCCACATCATTCAACCAATCAAAAAATTTCAATAAATTTTGAAAAAATTTTGACTGGTGGAGTGATATCAGCTGATCACATCAGATAAAAATCCCACCCTCTCTCCTAAGTTGGCACCAACATTGGATAAGCTCAAGCAAGGTGGCACCAAAGAGTCCATGTTTATCAGGACTCTTTGGTTCTTATCCATTTGGGGCGCCCACTTTAATCCAATTGTGCTCATGCCATAATCTGATTATGGCACCCAATTCAATTGGGTTTTGACATGTGGATACTTCACAAAAATCCTCCAATGAGCTCTCTTCAGTTTAAGACCCATATGTCAACTTTTGACAGATGTCCTAAAATGAAATTGGCTTGTGCTAGGAATTAGCAAGTGTTGTCTTCAATTCATCTCATAAATTAAGATAAGATTTTTTTGAGCTGGACAAGCTTCATTTAGACTGAGAAAAATCTTTCTAAGGTTTTCTAGATGAGTCAAATCATATTTGACTCAGTAGAGACAGAAAACATTACACGAGGAGAAAGTTAGGCTCAATCGTGTGCTAGCACGATTTCCTTGAACCTAATTGGATCTAATCCAAATCAATTGGGTTAGCTCAATTGATGACATCCAGATCTTAACCCTTGTTTGTGTGACTTAGTTATATTCAATTCTGTATGGTAATGAGATATGTCGTGATCTCATCATCGAAACTCCTTTCGATGGACCAGAACTCTTCTGATTCAGATAATTAGAATGATCGATCATCAATATCATTCTAATTGCTCTCAAAATCCATCAGTGACACCTAGCAGTATGTGGTGGCAACCCATCAGAACTGAAGATGAACCTCTCGATGCAGCTACCTATGTGATTGAGTTTCTCTATCATGAGTACCGATTGAATTAGGGTTAAGGTGAACTCGTCAAATCCAACATCAGTCATATGAGTTAATCGATCGATCCCAGTCCGATGTGAAACCTTACTGGAAAACTCTTTTCCATTATTTCACTCTGCCATGGCCATGGGCTTAAGGACTCGATCTTTCAATTATCATAGGACTACTCCTCTCATCTACCGAGGTTGATAGATCCCATCTTGGTGTGACCTAGTTCCTACAATAAATATGCTACAGCCAATATATACCTTAGGGTTCCGAATGGCTAGGAGACTGAGTTATGGTGTAGTCAAACTATAACACACTCAAGGTGAACTGTCGATGCACCTCAGGTCAAAGAACTAGACACACAAATGCAGCATTAAGCTAGTCATTGATGAGAAGTTAGACTTCTTATGACTGCTCGAAGTGGTCATGCTCAGTACTCTCATTCTCAATGAATATCTGTACTCTCGCTCCAGTATCTCCACTCCGTAGACTCAAGACACATCTACCCTAAGGAAGCGATCGTACACCAACTTCCGGATCGATCACCATCCTCGTGATGATCCTATGGTCAGGAGCTATTTATGAGTTAGTTATGTAAATTCATGCCTTAAATTTTCAACTCTTGAAAATATGAATTTACATTCCTACTAACTCAAAGAATGTATCACAGACACAATGTACACAATGTGATAGAAGAATAATCTTTTTATTCATTTATAGTAAAAATTATAAATTTATCCTTAGATCTGTACAGGAATGTGTCAGTCGATCTGGCATCTAGGGCACACATCTAACAAACTCCCACTTGACTTAATACCAATTGGCTACATATCTAAGTCCCATCTTCTCAAGGTGAGCTTCGATCTTCTGTTGACCTAATAGCTTAGTTAGTGAGTCTGCCATATTGTCTGTGGAGTCGACTCTCTTGACCTTGACATAACCTTTTTCGAGGTAATCATGGATCAGATGGAATCGCGCTCGATGTGCTTGGACTTCTGGTGAGACCTTGGTTCCTTAGCTAGGGCTATGGCACTATTATTGTCGCAGTAAAGAGGTATGGCATCCGATGACATCACTCCAAGCTCTGCGACAAACTTTTATACCAGAATGCCTCCTTCACAGCTTTCGATGCAGCAATGTACTCTGCCTCCATGGTGGAATCAGCAATCACTGTCTGCTTGGAACTCTTCCAGCTAACTGCACCACCATTGTAAATGAATAAACTTCCAGATATCGACTTTCAATCATCTATATCAGACATAAAGTCTGAGTCTGTATATCCCTGAATCTGGAGTTCTCCATTCTCAAAGACTGAAAATATATCCTTAGTCTTTCTCAAGTACTTAAGGATACATTTCACAAAAGTCCAGTGCTCTTCGCTGGATTCGACTGATATCTGCTTGTGACACTCACAGCATGGGCTATATCAAGTCGTGTACATAGCATGGCATACATGAGGCTCCCTATTGCCGAAGCATAAGGGATCTTGCTCATGCATTCAATCTCCTCAGGTGTGCTAGGGCACATCTTCTTGGAGAGATGAATGCCATGTCTAAAAGGTAATAAACCTCTTTTGGAGTTTTTCATGCTAAACCTTTTTAGCACCTCCTTTATGTACATCTTCTGTGAAAGTTTCAACTATTGAGAATAGTGTCCCAAAGCCAATCGTCAGTTGTTGACGGTTGTGCTCATTTTTGTATTTGTACATGAATTATGAATTAATAAAAATTATTTTGACATTTTTCACCATAAAATATTTCATCTTCTAATGAAGTCCTATGTTGTGGTGAAGTCCTTAGGACTATTTAGACTCGACAAAGGAGGATTTATCATTTAGTCCTTAAATCTGTTCGCAACCAAATGATACGTTGTTACCAAGGATGACAACGTTTATCAAGCATAGGTCGTTGTATGCCATATAGGTTGGTTGTCCTCTTAACCAATGAGTGTGGAGACATTGGTATGGCATACAGATGAGATGTAAGGGTACATCTACACTGAACGTGACCAACTCCGGAGCTATTTCTGCTGTCAAGATTTGCTCCGATGGAATATGGATATAAATATCCCTCAGACCTGAGACCACCATGGTGACTTGCAAGCAACTCACTGCACTTAGACACTGGACTACCTGAATTTCTAATTCAGTGACGGAAGGCTGCTGGGTGTAGTCAAGTACTTGACTTGTCGGTGCGTGTGTCAAGATGGGATTGACCACTCCAGTTTAGGAGCTGTGTACAGTTGTGTTTCAATTTAGCAAAACTTTAGCCAGGGTAGTCCTTGTGAGGAGTCACAGGACTGTTTGAGTTAAGCACGATCCGGATGATCTGATCAGGGTTGACAGTTTAACCCTAAGTCGTCCTAAACACAGGGGTCAAAAGGATGAATTATACAGTAACCATATTCATGTAGGTTCTGAGTGTTGCGATTGTGACTTTTCAACCTATCCAGACATTGGGTACCATTGCTAGATGGTCACTTCGATTAGTATAGAAATTGGTTCCTGTGCTACAGGCTTAGGTTCGAACCTGCGGGATCACACACATTAGAGGTTCCTATCTGATCTGATGGCTGATGTAGAATCCTACATATTTGGGACTTAGTGATCGAGAATCAGGATTCTCTGATCATGAGTTCCACACATTATGGGTACCGGGGTCAAGAGTCCCACTGGTTGGGACTTTTTGATCAGGGTTACATATCGATGAATTCTGATACCCGATTGTCCATCAGATTTGGACTCATTATTTTTGAGAGATTTAATTAGTAATTTGATCACTAATTAACTCAATTTGATTGAGTAATTATTTTTGGATCAAGTCCAATTGAATTTGATTCAGTTGGATTTGACCCGATTAGGTTAAGAGTTGACCTAATCGTCAAGATGGTTTGGTCCGTGATTTGATCAGGGATTGGACTTAGTCAATTCTTGATTTGATTAGGATTTTATTGAGTTTAATTAAGCCTAATTAAGTTAGGTTTAAATTAGTCTAATTGGATCTAACTCATTTGGTTCAATTAGGTTGGTTTAAGTAATTAAACCACCTTGACCCAATCTCCATGCGCCACCTCACTTCCATTGCACCCATTTGAATTCATGAGAAGGAACTTCTCATGAATTATTTCCTCACGCCAAGCCCTCTCCACACCCCACTTTAATGTGCCATATGAATGGATATGAATGATTGGTTGGCCATTCAAATTCAAAATAAAGTTTGAATTTGAATGGGCAATCAATCTTTGCACCTTATTTCTTTTTTTACGCCCCATTTATTACATGAGAAAAGGTTTCTCATGAAATCTCTCCATGCACAATTTAAGCCATGTCTCACACCTTTAGTGGATAAGGGATGAGTTGGTGTCCATTTGAATTCAAAATTTAATTTGAATTCAAATGTGCAATTACTCATCTTTATCCTTTCTTTTGGATAAGACGTTTGATGTTGTTATAAAAGGAGGAGAAGAGTGGGGCATGCAAGAAGAAGATTTTTGAAAAAAATTTTGGGGTGTGAGAAGTCTTGTGTGTGAGAAGGAAGTCCATATCCTTCCAAGAGAAAAAGAAAGAAAAAAAAAATGGGTGTAAGGTTTCCGGTGAGTTTCTTAGAGTTTTAGCTTGGGGTTCGGGAAGTGAGAAAGTGAGCTACGAGTGTCGTGAGCCCATAAAATCTCAGAGAGATCTTCAACATCCTCTCAAACATATCTGTTGATGACCTGGAGCATCCAAAGAATTGACAGACATCGATCGAAGGAGTTCGATCAGCATCGACCGTCAAAAGGGCTCTACAACGAGCTAGCACTCGTGAGGAGTCGATCAGATTGGGAGCTTCGTGTGGATGATCCACAGAGGCCAGACATACTGTGTGGCTATATCGTGATGATCTGACTCTCCCGACGGTGAGCAGATTGCGGTGATCTACTATCCACACAAAGATATTGTGTTCTGAATACATTACAGTAAAGTGTTTACTGTTCGAATTTGAATTTCAAATTTAAATGAATGCATGCTATATGTCATATTTAGATCCTAGTGTAGGATAAATTTATGTTAATTAATTAAATTAATTAATATTTTTTCACTGTAAAATCATAATTTTAAAAAAATTTTAAAATTACCATTTTACCCCTGCAATAAATTTTTGCTTCAAATGGTATCAGAGCGGGTTCTTAGATATGATATATATATTTGCATGTGTAGATTAAGTTGTAATCTAAAAGTTTAAATTTAAAATTTGAAATTTAAAATTTAAAATTTGAATTTTGAAATTTGAAATTCGAAATTCAAAATTCAAAAATTTGAAATTCAAAATTCAAAATTTGGTTGAAATTTCAAATTTGAAATTCAAAATTTAAAATTCAAAATTTGAAATTCAAAATTTAAAATTTAAAAATTTGAAATTTGAAATTTGAAATTTGTTTGAAATTTGAAATTTAAAATTTAAAATTTGAAATTTAAAATTTAAAATTTAAATTTTGAAATTGGTATATTTAGATATACTTGATCCAAGTAGCAAATAATCGAATTGGGTTGGTTGTCATGGCCGTCCGATCATAGGAGAAAAGTAGGATTTAAAGGCCCTCTCCTCCCATTCGATGGGGTCTCCTATGGTGGTAGAGGTGCCACTGTAATTATATCCCATGCAGATGAAGCAGCGAAAGGAATAAATTGTAAGGTATAATTATGAAATTTATCATAAATATGTTAGATTAGATCTAAAAGAATATTCATGATTTATTTTGATTGAGTTATTTTCTGTTATGTAATTAGCAATAGGATTGCTATTTATGAAATGTGCTGATCTATTTGTGAAATAAGTCAACATATTTGATGAACAGAAAATAAAACCTTTCAAATTTGAAAATTATTTTTGAAATGCCAAACCCTGACCCATCAGTCCAAATACTTAATTAAAAGAATTAAGTGTTGTCTAGTAGGTCTAGAATTGTGAATTAAAACCTAAGACAATTGCATAAACTTGTGGGTCAATGGATTAGATGGATTAGGTCCATAATTGGTTAGACCTAAGGTTAGCTTAAAGAAATGGACTAAATTAGAGTAATTGATCAAATCTAATCAAAAGTTGAATTAGATTAGGTCAAAGATACTCAAGACTCAACTCCAATAGTTGTAGTTGAATGGGTCCATGTCTTTAACTAGACCAAGATGGACTTAATTCATGGCTATGCGGTGGAACCCTATTTAATAAGTTGATCAAATTAAAACTAATGAACCGGTTGGTGTCTAAGGTAAGTTTGGCATTTTGACCAGTGGTTTTTAAGCGGGAGCTACTCGCAGTGATTCGATCTCTGATGAGTTAATGGCTTATCTCCACCACTGATCTCACTTACCTGGCCAACCTGGTAAATTAGGTTTTGATTAGATCACTTGGTGATTGGGCTCACCCATGTCATTAGGTAAATCAATTTGACTGATTTAGGTGCTCCTAATGCCAGCTTTAATTAAATCCTTTTTAATCTGACTTGGTGAAGTCAGTGGGAGGATTGAAATTGGTTGGATATTTTCTTCTCATCTATCCTTTAATAAAATCCTCAAAAATTATTAGGTCCCTAAAAATAATTAAGTTATATTGATAACTAAGTCATAGTCTCCCATTAAGTGAGTGATAATGAGTCCATTAGTTTAATAATCATTGGAGGCCCAAAGGCCTGGTGCTTATTGACTAATGGAATTATCATTCATAATATGATAATTTGGTTTGAGTCTTCTGATGGTGGTCAGGTTGGCTGGTCAAAGTCGGGCCTGATCATTTATTGGTCTGATTCACCAAATCAAATCATGTTAATGGTTGGACCTAACCAGATCTTTTTAGTGGAGGCCAAAGCCTACTGATTAGGTTCTGGGGCAAAATCAATTACTAGAAGTTGTTTAGAGAAACAACTGGTTATAAACCTACCCATAGATGCACATGGGTTGACCAACCAAAGTTGGGCTCGTGTGTAGTCTGTGTGGATTCTAGTACCCACTAAGGAATTAAAGTAATTCCTCGAATTGGAGGTTAAGGCTACCAGTTTGTAAAAATACTGAGAGAAACTTTAGACTAAAGTCCAAGTCTTTAGTATTTATAATTTATGTACTAATAGAGGTCTGGTTTTCCTTTATGCAGCTATGGCCACTACCCTATCCCTCCGATCATTATTAGATAATGACAAGCTCATGGGACCTAATTTCGATAGCTGGTATTGAAAATTAAAAATCGTCCTTAAGCATGAGTGGATCCTTTATGTAGTAACGGATCCGGCACCTGAGGAGCCAGCCTCGAACGTTAGAGGGATGGTCCGAGATACTTATCAGAAGTGACTCAACGACCGCACCACCATTCGGTGCATTATGCTGGCGGCAATGAATGATGAGTTCAGCCACAGGTTCGAGAATGCCCAGCCATAGGAGATGCTTCAAATGTTGAACGACTCCTTTGGCACGCCTGACGACGTTGAAAGGCACAAAACTAGTTGTGCCATTTTCAATGCTCAGATGAGGGATGGAGCCTCAGTCACTAATCATGTACTGTACATGATCGAAATGATTGAGCGCCTAAGTAAACTGGGTTTTTCCCTGCACGTGCAGCTCGGTAAGGATGCGATCCTTAATTCATTGCCCAAGTCCTTCCTCCCCTTCCTTACTCATTTTCGGATGACAAAGCCTGCAGTGAACTACCACGGCTTGTTGGAGTTGCTGTAGAATTTTGAGAAGGATCACCAGCTCCATAAGGAGTCGATGAATGTTGTGGGAGGGTCTTCTTCTGGTCATCGACCCTTTAAGAAGGGAAGAAGAAGAACAAGAAGAAGAATAAGAAGGTGCAGCTGCATGTTGGGACGTCTGCACAGGGTCAGACCAAGAAGCGCAAGCCCGACCAGAGCCAGGCGGAGTGCTTCTTTTGCAAGAAGCAGGGGCACTGGAAGAGGAACTGTCCTCTATACATTGCCTCCCTGGACCCAAACAGGCCGAAGAAGAAGCAAGGTACTTATATGATAACACCTTGCAACTTTTTCATTTGTGATACTACTGCCTGGGTATTCGATACGAAAAGCCCTTATCATATTTGCAATTCGATGCAGGGTCTGCAGGTCAGTAGGAGATTTGATGAAGGCGAGAGGTTCCTGAATGTTGGAGATGGAAGCAAAGTTTCAGTTCTAGCATTAGGAATCATGAACCTTGTAATCAATTCTCGAAACATAATTCTGAGTGAATGTCACTATTGTCCAAGTTTTTTATTAAATATTATTTCTGTAGGCCTTTTGGCCATGAACGGTTATTAATTTTTAATAAAAAGAAATGTTTGCAATATCATTTTGAATGGTGTTACAATGTTTGTTGGACAACTTAATAATAGAATTTACTTTCTATCACAACCTGTTAATGTGGTTCAAACCTCCGGTAAATACCCTAGAATAGATAATGTGTCAGAAGTCTATTTTTGGTACTGTAGACTAGGTCATATCAATAAGAACAGGATAAACAGGTTGGCTCAAGAAGGAATTCTTGAAGTAGGTGATTGTGAATCACTTCCAACCTGTGAGTCCTGTCTTCTTGGTAAAATGATCAAGTCACCTTTTACTGAAAAAGGTGAACGAGCCAGTGAACTCTTGGCTCTGGTACATTCTGATGTATGTGGACCCATGAGCTCAAGTGCAAGAGGTGGATATTTCTACTTCATAACCTTCACAGATGATCTATCGAGGTATGGGTATGTCTATTTAATGAAGCATCAATCAGAGTCGTTTGAAATGTTCAAACTATTTCGAAATGAGGTAGAAAAACAAACTGGAAAGTATATTAAAACTCTTCGATCTGATCGAAGAGGTGAATACCTTTCCAATGATTTTCTGACATATCTTGGGGAGAATGAGATTCTCTCTCAATGGATACCTCCTGAAACACCACAGCATAATGGTGTGTCTGAAAGGAGAAATCGGACCTTGTTGGACATGGTTCGATCCATGATGGGGTTTGCTGGTGTACTGATCTCCCTTTGGGGATATGCACTCTAATCGGCTTGTTACTTTTAAATAGGGTTCCGAGTAAGTCTGTAACCAAAATGCCATATGAGATATGGATAGGACGTAAGCCAGTACTCTCGCACCTTAGGATTTGGGGGTGTCCGACTTATGTTAAACGTTTAATTACGGACAAGCTTGGACCTAGGTCTGACAAGTGTAATTTTATAGGGTACCCAAAAGAGATCAAAGGGTATTACTTCTACCTAGCTGATGAGCAAAAAGTGTTTGTCAGCCTTAAGGCAATCTTTTTGGAAAGGGAGTTTCTTGGTGAAGGGACTGTTGCCTCTAAGGTCGAACTTGACGAAATTCGATAGGTAGAAAATCGGACGCAAGTTGCTGAACCGAATTTGATTAGATCAGATCTGGAGCCCATTGATCAAGCACCCTTAAGGCGATCTGGTAGAGTACCACATCAACCGGATAGATACTATGGTTTCTTGGTCCGGGATGATGACCCTATCAAACTTGATGAAAACGATGAGGATCCGATCACCTATATGGATGCAACGCAGAGACCCGACTCTGAGAAATGGCTAGAGGCCATGAAATCCGAAATGTAGTCTATGAAGGTCAATGATGTGTGGATATTGGTTGATCCACCCGAAGGAGTAAAACCCATAGGGTGAATGTGGGTCTTCAAGAGGAAGAAGGGCGCAGACGGAAAGGTGAAAACCTATAAAGCCCGTTTGGTTGCCAAGGGATATCGTCAATGTTATGGTATAGACTATGACGAGACATTTTCTCCTGTGGCAATGCTCAAATCCATTCAGATTATGCTTGCGATAGCTGCCCATCTGGACTATGAAATCTGGCAGATGGATGTGAAGACAGCTTTCCTAAACAGAGAGCTGGATAAGAGGTGTATATGATACAACCTAAAGGATTCACATCCACTGATGAGTCTAAGGTGTGCAGACTACAGAGGTCCATTTATGGACTTAAGTAGGCATCCCAGAGTTGGAACATACATTTTGATAGGATGATCAAGACGTATGGCTTCGTTAAGAATAGAGAAGAGCCCTACATTTATAAGTGGGCTAATGGTCCAGTTCTGCTCTACTGTGATAGCTCTGGAGCAATTGCTCAGGCGAAGGAACCAAAGGCACACCAGCGGACGAAGCATATTCTGCGTCGCTACCATCTCATCTGAGAAATTATGGATCAAGATGACGTCGTTCTTCAGAAGATTGACGGGAAGGAGAACCTGGCTGACCCATTCACTAAAGCCATTGCGGTGAAGGGGTTCGACAACTACAAGTCGAAGATGGGCATTAGATACTGCACCGATTGGCTTTAGGCCAAGTGAAAGATTGTTGGGAATAGTATCCCAAAGCCAATCATCAGCCTGTTGACGGTTGTGCTCATTTTTATATTTGTACATGAATTATGAATTAATAAAAATTATTTTGACATTTTTCACCACAAAATATTTCATCTTCTAATGAACTCCTATGTTGTGGTTGTTGTGATCCAGGTGGTGTGCCCAAGGTCCAGGGGACTAAGGCTAAGGCCAAGGTCCATCATTCATGAGGGCTTCATGGAGGCTCTAGGGCTAGTTGGGCCCTAGGTTGAAAGGCTGTGGGCCTTCGGGGTTCTTGAGGTCTAGGTTATGTGGGCCTAAAGGGACCAACTCTTTATGGGCCAGGTCTAGACCCAGGATAGGTAAGATTAGACCGAGTCATGGGTGTACATGGGCTTGGGTTAACCTAATTTCCCATAGAGTTGGTCAAGGGAGTTTTGGGTTTGGGTCACTTGACCCTGTGTTTATATATACATGCACTGTATAGGTTTGATTAAGTCAAGGAATACGAAAACTCTTTCTCCTAAGTCTCTCTCTCTCTTCTCCCTCTCTCTCCAGCTATTCTCCATGCCCCAGAAGCAAGAAACCCTAGGGTTTCTTGCCGCCAGGTCCATAGAAGGCAGGAAAAGTAAGGGAGGTGCTAGGGTTTTGAGCCCCTCCCCCTTTGTGCTGCCAACCATATTGCCTCTCCCTCTCTTGCAGCCACCCAAACATCAGGTTTAGGACTTAGAATCTCTTGCTATGAGGTTGGTATAAGTTTCTCTCAGATCTGTAGTTGATTTGAGGTCGTTTGAGGTGCGGGTGAGATCTCCATCAATAGATCTACAGAAAAGGCTGCAGCAGGACAGATCTACAAGGTCTGGTTCTATCTACTTTCTTCTCTATCTAGAACATCCCGATTCAAGATCTATAAATTGAAAGACCTTGATCTAGGCCTGATCTAGTTGGGTACCAGATCTTGAATTTTTTAGAGGTGATCTTAGAGGTGTTCTTCATCTGAAACGAAAGGCTGACGAAGAAAACAGCAACCAGGCTGATCTCGTCAAAGGGCCTTCAATCGAGTACAGAAGTCTCCAGATTATTTCATTGCTGGTTTTGCTGCACCCAAGGTCTGTGGGAGGAGCCAGGATCGTGTTCCAATAGTTGGTATCAGAGCCACAATGGTGAAGAAGCGGTTCCAAGTGCGAGAAGTTGAAGATCCCAAGTGCTGAAAATTTTCAGCAAGGTACCATCAAGGTATATTCTACACTTCTTGATTTTATATTTCTTGTTTGGCTTGGATCCAGTCATGGGCAGCAATATGAAGGTCGATTTCGAGAAGTTTGATGGTAAGGGAATTTTTTCATATGGAAAATCCGGGTGGAGGATCTTCTGGTGCAAGCAGATCTGGATCAGGCTTTGGATGAGAAGCTTGAGGGAATGATAGATAGACAGTGGGCATCATTGAAGAAGAAAGCATGCTCAGTGATCAGAGGATGTTTGACGGATGCGGCGTTGTATTCGGTGCTGGAAGAAAAGACCCCGAAGGGCCTTTGGTCAAAGTTGCACACCATATATATGGGGAAGAATATGTGCAACAAACTAATGCTGAAAAAGAGGTTGTACAGTCTTCGGATGAAGGAGGGATCTAATGTGATTGGCCACATTCAGAGGTTCGACCAGTTGTGCTCGAAGTTGATGAATATCGGGGTGAAGCTGGATGAGGAGGACAAGTCCCTGTTGCTTTTGTGTTCGCTGCCAGGATCATATGACTCTTTGGTGACTACACTGCTCTACGGCAAGGAGACTCTGGAATATGAGGACATGGTCTAGTGCTGAGGTCTAATAAGCAAAAGAAAAAGTTGACCAAAGATCGGGCTCCCCAGGAGGGTTTGGCAGTAGGGGATAGGACAGGTAGAGGCAGAGGCAGAAGCAAGTCTAGGGGGGTCCAAGTCCAGGAATAGAAAGAAAGAGATGAAATGCTTCAAGTGCAATGAGTTCGAGGACTTCAAGCGAGAATGTCCACTATGGAAGAGCAAGAAGGGAGAAAGAAGTGGCTCAGAATCAGTGAGTGCAGTTGCTGGGCAGCAGGTGGAGGATGATCTACTTGTGGTATCAGATGGTCACAGGCATTACACAGAGGAGTGGACACTAGACTCTGCGTGCTCACATCACTACACACCACACAGGTCTTGGTTTGCGACATACACCAACACAGATGAGGGATCAGTGACTCTAGGCGACAATCATCCTTGCAAGGTGGCTGGGATAGGGATAGTCAGGGTGAGGATGTTTGATGGGATTGTGAGGACATTGACAAATGTAAAGCACGTCCCGGAGCTGGAAAAGAATCTGGTATCCCTAGGCTACTTGGAGCGTAGTGGATACAGCTTCAGTAGTAGGGCTAGAAGCGGAGTATTAAACATCTCCAACAAAGCTATGGTGGTGATGAGAGGTAGGAGGTTGGACAATAATCTCTATCGCATGGAAAGATCTGTGGTGACCGAAGAGTCTGATGCAGCAGCTGCAGCACAGGACCAGCAGGGGGCTACAGGATGTGGCACTACCGCCTAGGCCACATGGGTGACAAGGGGCTGAGGGAGTTGAGTAGGAGAGGACTCATCTCTGATCTGGAGGATGGTGCTACAGGGGATATCTGTGAGCCTTGCCAGATGGGAAAGCAGAGGAGAGTTCAGTTCAACATCAGTACAACCTGCAGTGCAGCCCCTCTGGAGTTAGTACACACGGATGTGTGGGGATCAGCCCCAGTTTCAGCTAGAAATGGGGCCAGATACTTCATGACCCTGATTGATGATTTCTCAAGAAAACTCTGGATTTACTTCATGAGAGAGAAGTCTGAGGTCTTCACCAAGTTCAAAATCTGGAGAGCTGAGGTGGAGAAGGAGCAGGGGAGGAGCGTGAAGTGTCTGAGGTCAGACAATGGCGGAGAGTACATCAGCAGAGAGTTCCAGGACTACTGTGAGGAGTGTGGGATCAGGAGACACTTCTCAATTAAGGGGACTCCACAGCAGAATGGGGTGGCCGAGAGGATGAATAGAACACTTCTGGAAAAGGCATGATGCATGAGGCTGCAGACAGGGCTTCCAAAGGCATTCTGGGTTGACACAATTGACGCAGCGGGTTACTTGGTCAATCGGTCACCTCACACCAGGTTGGATGGCAGGCTTCTAGAGGAGGTGTGGTCTGGGAGGACAGTTGGGCTTGGCCATCTACGGGTATTTGGGTGCACGGCCTATGTGCACATTGGAGCTGGTGAGCGAAGCAAGCTAGATGCCAGATCACGCAAGATGGTGTTTCTAGGCTATCTGTGAGGAGTTAAAAGATACAAATTATGGGATCCCTTGGAAAAGAAAGTCATCATTAGTCAGGATGTGACTTTTGATTAGGAGTCAGTTCTACGGAGGCGAGCAGGCATGGAGGAGCAGCAGGAGTAGGAGGAGGTCCAGTAGGGTGCTGCTGGATAGCTTACCTCTTTGATTTTACCTCTTGCAGGTACTACGAGAGGACATGACATTCTAGTGGAGAACCTACCTAAGGTGTCTCCACTGGTGGAGAGGACTCGGATGGATGATCGAGGTGGAGAGGTCCAGCAGGAGCGAGCTGGACCGAGGACTGATATCGGTGTTGCCCTACACAAGCCCAAGAGGACCATCAGGCAACCAGACCGATATGGCTTCGAGGAGACGCTGTCATATGCCCTGGTGACAGTGAATGGAGACCCATATATGTATCAAGAGGCTATTGAGAGCCAGGACAGAGAGTGGTGGGTCCAGACGATGTCCGAGGAGATACAGTCTCTCCACTAGAACCAGACGTGGCGATTGGTGCAGTTGCCACAAGGGAAGAGGCCCATTGGCTGCAAATGGGTCTACAGTCGCAAGGAAGGACCTTCAGAGTAGGGAGGTATCAGATTCAAGGCGAGGTTAGTGGCCAAGGGATACTCCCAGAAGGAAGGCATCGACTTCAGCGAGGTCTTCTCTCCCGTTGTCAGACATACTTCCATCAGAGTGTTGCTGAGCATTGTAGCAGCTCAAGATTTAGAGCTGAAGCAGATGGATGTCAAGACGGCATTCCTCCATGGGCATTTGGAGGAGAGGATTTACATGGAGCAGCCACCCGATTTCAGGGATCCAGGATCAGAGGGAAAGGTTTGTTTGTTGCAGAAGTCGCTGTATGGGCTGAAGCAGTCGCCGAGGCAATGGTACAAGCGGTTCGACTTCTATGTGCGCAGCATTGGACTTTCCAGGTGCGAGTTTGATCCCTGTGTTTATGTTCAGTCTCTTGAGGATGGGTCTAGAGTGTTCCTACTCTTGTATGTGGATGACATGCTTATAGCATGCAAGACTAGGAAGGTTGTGCAGGATCTGAAGGCATCCTTATCTCGGGAGTTTGAGATAAAGGATTTGGGCCCTGCAAGGAAGATCCTAGGCATGGAGATTTTCAGAGACCGAGCCTGGAGGGTGCTACATCTATCTCAGAGGGGCTACATACAGAAGGTCTTAGAGAGGTTCGAGATGAAGGGAGCAAAGCCAACAGAGCTGCCACTTGTCGGTCACTTCAGACTCTCGAAGACCATGGCACCACAAACTAAGGTGGAGGCTCAGGAGATGGAGACGGTTCCTTATGCTTCAGGAGTTGAGAGCTTGATGTATGCGATGGTCTGTTGTAGGCCAGACATCGCTCATGCAGTGAGTCAGGTTAGCAAGTTCATGGCGCAGTCTGGCAAGGAGCACTAGAGAGCTCTGAAGTGGATATTCAGATACCTGGCGGGTTCAGTTGGAGTTGGCATCTACTACGAACAGTGAAGAGGTGTAGTGGGATACTCTGACATGTCCAGGGAGGCTCAGGGACTGATTGATGGTTATGTAGATGCAGACTTCGATGGAGATGTGGATACCCGGAGGTCTACAACAGGCTTCATCTTTAGCCTGTATGGAGGTCCTATTTCTTGGAGATCGAGTCTGCAACCTATCACGGCCCTATCCACTACAGAGGTGGAATACATCAGGTTGACAGAAGCAGCTAAGGAGGCAATTTGGTTGAAGGGTTTGTTGACGGAGATGGGCCTTACTCAGGAGGCCATTAGAGTGCATTGTAACATCCAGAGTGCACTTCTATTAGCACAGAACTCAGTCTATCATGCAAGGATAAAGCACATCGATATTCGGTATCATCAGATCAGTGAGCTTCTGGAGGATGGAGAGGTGGAGCTGGTAAAGGTACACACCAAGGAGAACTCAGCTGATGCACTTACGAAGGTACTTCCACGGGACAGCTTTCAGAGATGTGTTGAGCTGTTCGGCTGATGGACAGAGTGGAGCTGGTTGAGGCCTTGGGACACCAAGGTGGAGATTGTTGTAATCTAGGTGGTGTGCCCAAGGCCCAGGGGACCAAAGCTAAGGCCAAGGTCCATCATTCATGAGGGCTTCATGGAGGCTCTAGGGCTAGTTGGGCCCTAGGTTGAAAGGCTGTGGGCCTTTCGGGTTCTTGAGGTCTAGGTTATGTGGGCCTCAAAGGACCAACTCTTTATGGGCCAGGTCTGGGCCCGGGATAGGTGAGATTAGGTCGAGTCATGGTGTATATGGGCTTGGGTTAACCTAATCTCCCATAGAGTTGGTCAAGGGAGTTTTGGGTTTGGGTCACTTGACCCTGTGTTTATATATACATGCACTGTATAGGTCTGATTAAGCCAAGGAATATGAAAACTCTTTGTCCCAAGTCTCTCTCTCTCTTCTCCCTCTCTCTCCAGCTATTCTCATGCCCCAGGAGCAAGAAACCCTAGGGTTTCTTTCCCCAGGTCCATAGAAGGCAGGAAAAGCAGGGGAGGCGCTAGGGTTTTGAGCCCCTCCCCCTTTGTGCCGCCAACCATATTGCCTCTCCCTCTCTTGCTGCTGCCCAAACATCAGGTCCAAGACTTGAAATCTCTTGCTACAAGGTTGGTACAAGTTCTTCTCAGATCTGGAGTTGATCTGAGGTCGTTTGAGGTACAGGTGAGATCTCCATCAACAGATCTACAGGAAAGGTTGTAGCAGGATAGATCTACAAGGTCTAGTTCTATCTACCTTCTTCCCTATCTAAAATGCCCCAATTTGAGATCTACAAATTGGAAGACCTCGGTCCAGGCATGATCTGATTGGGTACCAGATCTTGGATTTTTTAGAGGTGATCTTAGAGGCGTTCTTCATCTGGAACAAAAGGCTGATGAAGAAGACAGCAACCAGGCTGATCTCGTCAAAGGGCCTTCAATCGAGTCCAGAAGTCTCCAGATTTGTTCATTGTTGGTTTCGTTGCACCCAAGGTCCGTGGGAGGAGCCAGGATCATGCTCCAATAGTGGTGAAGTCTTTAGGACTATTTAGACTCGACAAAGGAGGATTTATCATTTAGTTCTTAAATCTGTTCGCGACCAAATGATACGTTGTTACCAAGGATGACAACGTTTATCAAGGATAGGTCGTTGTGTGCCATATAGGTTAGTTATCCTCTTAACCAATGAGTGTGGAGACACTGGTATGGCATACAGGTGAGATGTAAGGGTACATCTGCACTGAACGTGACCAACTCCGGAGCTATTTTTGCTGTCAAGATTTACTCCGATGGAATACAGGTATAAATATCCCTCCGACCTGAGACCGCCACGGTGACTTGCAAGCAACTCACTGCACTTAGGCACTGGACTACCTGAATTTCTAATTCAGTGATGGAAGGCTACTAGGTGTAGTCAAGTACTTAACTTGTCGGTGCGTGTGTCAAGATGGGATTGACCACTCTAGTTTAGGAGCTGTGTATAGTTATATTTCAATTTAGCAAAACCTTGGTCAGGGTAGTCCTTGTGAGGAGTCACAGGACTGTTTGAGTTGAGCACGATTCGGATGATCTGATCAGGGTTGACAGTTTAACCCTGAGTCGTCCTAAACACAGGGGTCAAAAAGATGAATTATACAGTAACCATATTCATGTAGGTTCTAAGTGTTGCGATTGTGACTTTTCGACCTATCCGGACGTCGGGTATCATTGCTAGATGGTCACTTCGATTAGTACAGGAATTGATTCCTGTGCTACCGACTTAGGTTCGAATCTGTGGGGTCACACACATTAGAGGTTCCTATCTGATCTGATGGCTGATGTAGAATCCTACATGTTTGAGACTCAGTGATCGAGAATCAAGATTCTCTGATCATGAGTTCCATACATTATGGGTACCGGGGTCAAGAGTCCCACTGGTTGGGATTTTTCGATCAGGGTTACATATCGATGAATTCTGATGCCTGATTGTCCATCGAATTTGGACTCATTATTTATGAGAGGTTTAATTAGTGATTTGATTACTAATTAACTCAATTTGATTGAGTAATTATTTTTGAATCAAGTGCAATTTAATTGGATTCAGTTGGATTTGACCCGATTAGGTTAAGAGTTGACCTAATCGTCAAGATGGTTTGGTCTCTGATTTGATCAGGGGTTGGACTTAGTCAATTTTGATTTGATTAAGATTTTATTGAGCCTAATTAAGCCTAATTAAGTTAGATTTAAATTAGTCTAATTGGACCTAACTTATTTGGTTCAATTAGGTTGGTTTAAATAATTAAACCACCTTGACCCAATCTCTATGCGCCACCTCACTTCCATTGCACCCATTTGAATTCATGAGAAGGAACTTCTCATGAATTATTTTCTCACGCCAAGCCCTCTCCATGCCCCACTTTAATGTGCCATATGAATGGATAAGGATGATTGGTTGGCCATTCAAATTCAAAATAAAGTTTGAATTTGAATAGGCAATCAATTTTGCACCTTATCCCTTTTTTTTACGCCCCATTTATTACATGAGAAAATGTTTCTCATGAAATCTCTCCATGCACAATTTAAGCCATGCCTCACACCTTTAGTGGATAAGGGATGAGTTGGTGTCCATTTGAATTCAAAATTTGATTTGAGTTCAAATGTGCAATTACTCATCTTTATCCTTTCTTTTGGATAAGACGTTTGACGTTGTTATAAAAGGAGGAGAAGAGTGGGGCATGCAAGAAGAAGATTTTTAAAAAAAATTCTAGGGCGTGAGAAGTCTTATGTGTGAGAAGGAAGTCCATATCCTTCCAAGAGAAAAAGAAAGAAAAAAAAAAGTGGGTGCAAGGTTTTCGGTGAGTTCCTTAGAGTTTTAGCCTAGGGTTCGGGAAGTGAGAAAGTGAGCTACGAGTGTCGTGAGCCCACAAAATCTCAGGGAGATCTTCAACATCCTCTTAAGCACATCTGTTGACAATCCAGAGCATCCAAAGAATCGACAGATATCGATCGAAGGAGTTCAATCAGTATTGGCCGTCAAAAGGGCTCTACAACGAGCTAGCACTCATGAGGAGTTGATCAGACCAGGAGCTTCATGTGGATGATCCACAGAGACCAGACACATTGTGTAGCTTTATCGTGATGATCTGACTCTCCCGACGGTGATCAAATTATGACGATCTACTACCCGCATAAAGATATTGTGTTCTGAACACATTACCGTAAAGTGTTTACTGTTCGAATTTGAATTTCAAATTTAAATGAATGCATGCTATATATTATATTTAGATCCTAATGTAGGGTAAATTCATGTTAATTAATTATATTAATTAATATTTTTCCACTATAAAATCATAATTTTGAAAAAGTTTTAAAATTACCATTTTACCCCTGCACTGAATTTTGCTTCACCAACATCCTATTTGGTCTATCTCTATAGACCTTAATACCCAGTATAAAGGATGCCTCTCCTAGATCTTTCATAGAGAACTCCTTAGACAATCATACTTTGATTGAGGTCAACTTGGAAATGTCATTCCCAATTAGGAGGATGTCATCTACGTACAATACGAGGATGATAACTGTGCTCCCACTAACCTTTTTGGATACACATGGTTCCTCCTCATTCTTGATGAAACCAAATATTTTGATGACATCATTGAAATGAGTATTCCAACTCCGAGATGCTTGCTTAAGTCCATAAATGGACCTTTGCAGCTTGCAGATCCTGTGATCATCATCACTGGATGTGAAACCAAGCGGCTATTCTATATAGATATCTTCCTCAAGATATCAATTTAACAACATCATTTTCACATCCATATGCTATATTTCATAATCGAAATAGGCTACAATAGCAAGCAATGTGCGGATAGATTTTAGCATGGCTACGGGCGAGAAGGTATCCTGATAGTCAATGCCTTCGCGTTGACTATAACCTTTCGCTACGAGCCTAGCCTTGAATGTCTCCACATTCCCATCTGCACCTATCTTTCTCTTTAAGATTCATTTACACCCAATAGGTACAATACCTTCAGGTGGATCTACCAATGTCCAGACTTGGTTTGAATGCATCGAGTCAATTTCTGATCTCATTGCCTCTAACCATTTCTTGAAGTCGATATCTGATATCGCCTCGTCATAGGTCTTGGGATCATCACCATGAGCCCCATTTTTCATGAGGAACATTTTCTCTACATCCTCTTGTATGGTACCTAAGTACCTTTCAGGAGGATGGAAAACCCTAGTCGATCTACGAGGTGGAAGAGGTTGTGTTAAGATTGGTTCTGATTGATTAGGTTCCTCTGATTCTTTAGCTCGTTGCTCTTGGGAGACATTCTCCTTGAGCTTAATTATTCTTTCGATGCCACCATCTTGAATAAACTATTTTTCAAAAAAAATAGCATTTCAACTCACAATCACATTATGATCTTTTGGAATATAAAAATAGTATCCTAATGGCTCTTTAGGATATCCTATGAATCGAGCTCTAAAAGACCTGAACTCTAACTTATCCGTCGGCTGTCTCTTGACATGAGCCGGACAACCTCAAATTTTGAGATGATTCAGACTTGGCTTCTTACCATGCCATATCTTATATGGTGTGGTAGGAACAATTTTAGAGGGAACCCTATTCAATACATAAATTGCTGTCATGAGACAATATCCCCAAAGAAACTTAGGGAGGTCTGTGAAGCTCATCATAGAACGGACCATATCTAATAGGGTTCGATTTCTCCGTTCTGAAATCCCGTTGAGTTGAGGCATTCCAGATGGAGTCCATTGAGAGACTATACTATTATCCTTAAGATAGTCTAGGAACTCCCGACTAAGGTATTCACCTCCTTGATCTGATCGAAGAACCTTAATGGGCTTTCCTGTTTGTTTTTCTACTTTATGTCTGAATTCTTTGAACCTTTCAAAAGCTTCAGATTTGTGTTTTATAGAAATACATATCCATACCTAGACATATCATCGATAAAGGTAATGAAGTAGATGTAGTTGCCTCTAGCCGGCACATCAAATGAGCCGCACACATCCGTATGTACTAGGGCAAGTAGGTCTGTGGCCCTTTCCCTATGTCCCATAAAAGGAAGCTTGGTCATTTTATCTTGAAGGCATGATTCACAAACTGGATATGACTCGAAAGTCAACAGACTCAATAGTCCGAATTTTTCCAATTTGTTAGCCCTGTCTTCCACTATATGACCTAGGCTTAGGTGCCACAGATACTTATCATTTAGACTATCTCTAGGCCTTTTAATTCTTATGACATTCATATTTTGCTCAATATTAAATACAGATACATCAATATATAGCTGATAGAGACCGTTAATAAAAAAATCATCTGTAATTTTATTATTTTCATAAAAAATATTACAATGGTCCTTATGAAAGCTAATCACATAGCCTTCTTGTGCTAAACATGAAACAGAAATCAAATTCCTGCTTGCTGTAGGCACATAATAATAATTTCTAAGAAATAAATCTAATCCTAATGGTAATTGTAGAGGGTAGGTTCCCACGGCCACAACAGCAACTTTTGCTCCATTCCCGATGTGTAGGATCATCACCCCATCCCTCAGCCTCCTGCTCTCCTCAAGATCCTGCATAGAAGTGCACAAATGAGCACTAGAACTAGAGTCAAGCACCCAACTGGATGCAGAAGAAACCATAAGATTAGATTCTAAAATGAGCATACCTCCAGAAGGACCATCCTTCTTATTCTTCAGGATGGCCAAGTACTGAGGACAGTTTTGCTTTCAATGGCCGTCTGATTGGCAGTGGAAATATTTTTTCTTTTCAGCAGCCTTCTTCTTCGATTCTGTTTTCTTCTTCTTTCCATCCACCTTCTGCTTCTTCGCAGACTTCTTTTTATTTTCAAAAGACTTTCTCTTAGAAGAAGTCCACTCCACAGTAAGAACTGAGCCTTTTGAACCCTTCATAGAAAGCTCAGCCGTAACCAGTATGTTCATTAACTCGACCAAGGTACACTGCATCTTATGCATATGAAAGTTCATGATGAACTGACCATATGCATCGGACAAGGACTGAAGAATCACATCAATCTAAAAATCTTTGTCTGAGATGATACTGAGCTTCTTAAGCTCTTCAAGATCCTTGATCATTGTCAAACAATGATCTTGGACTGACTGCCCATCACGCATCTTGGCCTTAAAAAGTCTTTGACAGACTTGATACTTGGCCGCGCAACTCTATTCACCAAACAACTCTTGTAGGTGAGCCAACATTTGGTGGGTAGTCAAAATGTTCTCATGTTGGCGCTGCAAGTCATCAGACATTACACCCAACATGTAGTACCTTGCTTTGTTATCATCATCCATCTACTTTTTCAGAGACGCTCTCTGTTCAGCAGTCAGACGTGCTGGTATGGCAGGTGGGTCCTAGTCCAAGATATGAGTTAATTTTTTGAAACTCAGAATGATTCTGTAGTTCCTCAACCAGTCCTTAAAATTTGGTCCAGTCAGTCTATGGGTGTTTAGAATTTTGGTCAGGGGGTTTGAGGTAGACATGTTTCCTGTAGAGAGTCAAAAGTTTCTAGTTAGATTTTGTAATCAGACTCAACCAATTTATTTAAGGTTTTTATTTTTAAATAAATTAGGCTCCCACTGTTTTCTCAAATCCCTACAATCCCTTGGAAGAGATGTGAAAATCTCCATGATCAGTGATTTTTAGTGGGTGGTACGATCTCACCAACTGGCTCACCACCTCACCTAACAGTTATTGGTGATGGGTCAACCGATGAGTGGACAACTCTTGTCCTATGATTCTCTAATCATGGTGCACCTAAAACTTGATCTCTAATTCATGAAACTCACCGTGTCCGGGATATTGTTCTAATTCTTAGTTAAGTCAAATTCACCATTTGCACGAACTAGATTCCTGATTGGGTCCCTCACCGTATTCGAAATGTTGAGCCCAACCCACCTCTAATCTGTAGCATCCAATGCCTAATGGACATGGTTACATCTTCCCGATGCAACTGAGCCACTGTAATAAGTCGAGAACAATCAACCCCAAAAAGGGCCCGCATATCCACAATGGTGAAAGACCTAGACTTAATATTTTCTTAGAGAGATTTGATTTAGGTCTCATTAAACTTGACTTGACATAGTCATAACAATTATGACTAACCTAGTGGCATGGGTTAGCTCGAATTGTTAGCCACCTCTAATCAGAATTGAGTCGACACATATGGCCAGATAAGTGAGATCTGTGGGAGGGATATGCCATTAACTCGACAAGAATGCATTCGAGTCAAGTAGCTCCTAATTAAAAATCAGTCGGTCGTATCTGCCCAACTTATCTTAGACACCAAATTGTCGAACCAGAACTAATTGGGTTAGCCTACAATCCAGGCTCTAACCTCTGAGCCAAATTAGGTCTTAACTTGATCGGGTCACATCTAAATGTGATTCAACCTTGACCCAGACTTAATCCTATTAGACTGGTCAATTATTAGCTTTTATGATCCCACCTAACCAACTCTTGATTCAGTTTGATCAACCGCTAGACCTAATTGAGCTACCCAAGCCCGAACTCAATTTTATGAAAATGTCTTAGATCTGAAATTCTCAATTTTAGACTTAACTTAATTTCATAAGCTTAATTCATTAATTAAGTTTGGATTCATAAATAAAATATGTAAAATAAATTCTAAGGTTTCAGGATCTAGGATTTTGCAGAAAAGTAAGTTTTGATTTCTGATTAAGGATGAATGCACAGCACCCCTACACGTCATATGAACACCCCATTGAATGGGAAGAGAGGGTCTTAAAATATTACTTTATTCTTATGATCAGACGGCCATGAGGAACACCTTAATCAGAAATATAAATTTAACTACAAAACTAGTTAGATCTAAATTAACATATCACATGTACAATTTAAGATCTAACTAATACATGCTTTGCATACATCTCATGTATCAAAAATCAATCTAATTAACATGCTTTCAAATCTGATATATCACATGTAATATCTAAAAAATGAGATTTAAATTAAACTATTCAAAATTAAATCTATTCTAGACAAGTTACTAGAACAATTCTACAACTAGTCAAGGCATGCAGCAGATCAATTTTATAAAAAAATTAAAATTTTATTTTCTATTTTCTGATCTGATTATAGAACTTATAACATAAAAAAAATAAAGAATAAATTAAATTTAATTCATATTTTAATCTCATTAAAACATAAGACTTAAGGCTATTCATGGATTCAACTAATCCTAGTCTAGTCATGTATCTTATGCATGTTAGATCTTCTTAGATTTAATTTTTAAATATTATGATTTTAGATCCTATCATATCTGATGTGATATCTAAAATCTTTAATATCAGATAAATAAAATTAAAATTAGATCTAAATTAGATCTGAAATAGAGCCAACAACCTGGCTCTGATACCATTTGAAGGAGGAAAACCGCTTTTCCTCGTAGGATCTTCCAGATTTCACCAAATCTGAGATGGAATAAATTTAAAAATTTTTTTATCCTACATGTATTTTAGATCTAAATCTCTAGATCTAATTTTATTATCTGATATTTTAAATCTAAAATTAAATCTAAAACTATGATGAAAGAAGAAATACCTCAAGGGTAATCTGATTACCCTGTACATGATCTATGCACAGCCCGAGGTTCTGATGTAGCCATGAAAGTGCCTGGCCTCTACCGGTATCCACTCAGACAAGATCTAGAACATCTTCTCCTCATGAATCTATGTTCCAAAAATCAGATCTAAATCTGATTACAAAGATCTTCAAAAGTCTTCCTGAAGTTGGAGCAGCAGCCTATTGAAGAAGTCCTGCAGCCTTCTGTTCCAGGCATCACCACGCCTTGGATCTTTGCCAGATGAATGTCCAACTCTTTGGACGTGAAGAGGGGAGGAAAGAGAGTAGGGATGATATGGAGAAGATGGGAGTGGGTGGCAGCTATTAGATTTTATGCATAAAACAACTTCTATCTCGAAACCCTAGGTGCAGTAGGGTTTATATAGACCCTGTATGCTGCGCAGTGCCACATCATTCAACCAATCAAAAAATTTTAATAAATTTTGAAAAAATTTTGATTGGTGGAGTGATGTCATTTGATAACATCAAATAAAAACCCCACCCTCTCTCCTAAGTTGGCACCAACATTGGATAAGCTCAAGCAAGGTGGCGCCAAAGAGTCCATGTTTATCAGGACTCTTTGGTTCTTATCCATTTGGGGCACCCACTTTAATCCAATTGGGCTCATGCCATAATCTGATTATGGCATCCAATTCAATTGGGTTTTGGCATGTGGACACTCCACAAAAATCCTCCAATGAGCTCTCTTCAGTTGAAGACACATATGTCAACTTTTGACAGATGTCCTAAAATAAAATTGGCAGGTGCTAGGAATTAGCAGGTGTTGTCTTAAATTCATCTCATGAATTAAGACAAGCCTTTTCTGAGCTGGACAAGTTTCATTTAGACTGAGAGAAACCTTCCTAAGATTCTCTGGATGAGTCAAATCATATTTGGCTCAGTAGAGACAGAAAAGATTACACAAGGGGAAAGTTAGGCTCAATCGTGTGCTAGCATGATTTCCTTGAACCTAATTGGATCTAATCCAAATCAATTGGGTTAGCCCAATGATGACATCCAGATCCTAACCCTTATTTGTGTGACCCAGTTAGATTCAATCTGTATGGTAATGAGACATGTCATGATCTCATCATCGACATCATTGAAACTCTTTTCGATGGACCAGAACTCTTCTGATTCAGATAATTAGAATGATCGATCATCAATATCATTCTAATTGCTTCCAAAATCTACCAGTGACATCTAGCAGAATATGGTGGCAACCCATCAGAACTGAAGATGAACCTCTCAGTGCAGCTACCTGTGTGATTGAGTTTCTCTATCATGAGTCCCAACTGAATTAGGGTTAAGATGAACTCGTCAAACCCAACATCAGTCATATGAGTTAATCGATTGATCTGAGTCCAATGTGAAACCTTAATGGAAAACTCTTTTCCATTATTTCACTCTGCCATGGTCATGGGCTTGAGGACTCGATCTTTCAATTATCATAGGACTACTCCTCTCATCTACCAAGGTTGATAGATCCCATCTTGGTGCGACCTAGTTCCTACAATAAATATGCTACAGCCAACATACACCTCAGGGTTCCGAATGGCTAGGAGATCGAGTTATGGTGTAATCAAACTATAACACACTCAAGGTGAACTGTCAATGCACCTCAGGTCAAAGAACTAGACACACAACTGCAGCATCGAGCTAGTCATTGATGAGAAGGTAGACTTCCTTATGACTGCTCGAAGTGGTCACACTCAGTACTCTCATTCTCAATGAATATCTGTACTTTTACTCCGATGTCTCCACATCGTAGACTCAAGACACATCTACTCTAAGGAAGTGATTGTGCACCAACCTTTCAGATCGATCACCATCCTCGTGATGATCCTATGGTCAGGAGTTGTTTATGAGTTAGTTATGTAAATTCATGCCTTAAATTTTCAACTCTTGAAAATATAAATTTACATTCCTACTAACTCAAAGGATGTATCACAGACACAATGTACATAATGTGATAGAAGAATAACCCTTTTATTCATTTATAGTCAATATTATAAATTTGCCCTTAGATCTGTACAGGAATATGTCAGCCGATCTGGTATCTAGGGCACACATCTAACATGGTTATCATCACAGTTCTCTATGAAGGACTTGGAAGAAGCATCCTACATCCTAAGGATGAAGATCTATAGGGATAGATCTAGAAGGTTGCTTGGATTGTCCTAATCTACATACATTGATATCTTGTTGAAGCGGTTCAACATGGATAATTTTAAGAAAGATTATCTTTCGATAGGCCATGAAATTACTCTTTCCAAGAAAGATTGTCTGACAACTCTTGAAGAAAGAGAGTGCATGAGTAGAATACCATATGCTTGGGCAGTGGGATCTATATGTACACTATGACATGTACGAGATCGGATGTGGCCTATTCACTAAGGATAGTGAGTGGGTACCAGTCAGATCTAGATGAGAAGCATTAGAAGATTGCAAAAGTAATTCTTAAGTATTTGAGAAATACTAAAGACCAATGGCTTATCTATGGAGACTCTGATCTGAAACTTGTGAGATATACTGATTCTAATTTTTAGTCAGATTGTGATGATAGCAGAAATGTGTCAGGCTACATATTTACCTTGAATGAAGGAGCTGTTACTGAAAAAGTTTCAAGCAACATACTATGACCGATTCTGTATGCAAAGTAGAATACATTGCTGCATTAGATGCTGCAAAGGAGGCAATGTGGTTGCGAAAGTTTATTATCAAGTTGGGAGTTATACCTTCCATTGATGGTCTTGTCTTGCTGTATTGTGACAGCTCCAGTGCCATAGCTCAGGTGAAAGAACCTAAGTCGCACCATCGCACTAAATATATTCTATGCCGCTATCACCTAGTGTGAGAGATCATGAACCGAGGTGACGTCGAGCTTCAGAAGATCGATGGAAAGGAGAACCTAGCTGACCCCTTCACTAAAGCTATCAGGATCAAAGAGTTCGATGACTTCAAATGGAAGATGGGTATTAGATACTATCCCGATTGGCTTTAGTCCAAATGGGAGATGTTAGAAATTGTGTCCTAAAATTAATCATGTGATGATTAAGTTCATCCTTGTATATGAATTATTGATTATTGAATAATAATTATTCTGATATTTTTCATCATAAAGTGATATCTTTCTTAAACTCTTGTACTGTGATTAAGTCCCTAGAACTATGCTAGTGTACGATAAGGAGAGGATTTATCGTATAGTTCTTAAACAAGTTTACGATCAAATGATACGTCATTATCGGATGATGACGTTTATCGAGTGAAGGTCGTTGTATGCCATATGGGTTGGTTGTCCTCCTAACCAAAGAGTGTAGTGACACTGGTATGGCATATAGGTGAGATGTAAGGGTACATCGTCTCTGAACAAGTGACTCACCTGCTGAGCCTTTTGTTGTCAAGAGCTGCTCGTGAAACATATGGGTATAAATATTCTTCAGACCTGAGATCACCATAGTGACTTGCAAGCAACTCATTGTGCTTTGGTGCCGAACTACTTAGATTTTTAATGCAGTGACGGAAGGCTACTGGGTACAGTTAAGTACTTACGAAGTCTGTGTGTGGATCAAGATGGGATTGACCCCTCTGGATTATTGAAGTTGATGTATTGCTGTATTTCAATTTAGTAAAGCCTTAGCCAGTGTAATCCATGGGATGGATTTGAAAGGTTGAAATACAATGTAGATGAAGCAATCTCGGTTGATAGTTAACCTGAGACCATCCTAGAGCATCCAGGGTCAAAAAGATGAATTATGCGGTAACCATGAGTATGGGTTCTAGAATATTTTTTTACAATAATTCGATCTATCTAGATGTTAGAAACCATTGCTAGATGGTATCTTGATCAGTACAAGAATTGGTTACTGTGCTACTGGCTTAGTATTTGAACCTATGGAGTCACGCACACAAGTCAGACAAAGTAGGAAGAAATTGACCTATGTTTATATGTCCAATTTGAAAGTACTTGACTTGATTGAACATATAAGCTAACTTGATTAAGAATTAAGTTATGGGTCAAACGAAATTGAAGAGTTAACTATGTCTAGCTAGCACTGCATATGAGATTCAGGTTCAATACCGAGGATGAATAATTTCTATCTATAATCTATGTAACACATGAAAGATTGAATTTAAGTACTAATTAATTTCAAATTATATCTGAATTAATTAGATTTAAATAGGTCCAAAATCTAAGTTAGACTTGGTATAAAAGTGCTAAAGAGTTTAGGATTGACAGTCTTTCAAAATTATTTTGAACCAGCTTCGAATCAGACTCAAATCAGATCTATTTTGAATGAGATATGAGTATTTCTACTTGCACTGAAAAAACCCACATATGAAGCATGACCAAAAATTAGTTTGGTACTTATTTGGGGCATCCTAAGTGGGTGTGGGAGTGGGTGCAAAGTGGATGTCATAAGTGATGGCAATTATATCTCATGTAGGAGTCCTTCTTTCATGAGTATTGGATCAATTCAAATCAGATTTGAAAAAAGAGTCCTACTCTCATTGGGTTGTGAGAATCATCTATAAATAGAGAGGGTCTCTACCTATGGATAAAAGAAGTGAATAGAATAGCAAACAAATCAAATTGAGAGAAGAGTCAAAGAGAGAGACAGGCGTGTGAAGAGAGAGGTCCTTCATCTTCTACATCTCTTCCTCTGTTGCTGCCTCCTCTCCTTGGATCTGGATCCTTCTTGGATATCCCACCTACTAGTATGAGGTGTCACATCATCAGATCTCATCCCTCATTGATTGAGTTGCGAAGCCAATTGGATTGGAGTTCATCCTACTTTTTTACGACGTCTGACGTACTTGCGAAGTAGAGGGTCTGTATATCCAGACCTCTGTGAAGATTTATATTAGATAATTTGAGATTTGATCTCTGATTTCACTATAATTCAGGTAAGGATTTGATCCTTAAACAAGTAGAACATTAAAGAAAATTCTTAGATGAAACCTGGGCATTCTGGAGGGAAACTATTTTCTTTCCTTCAACATGATGGATAAAATTCATTAAGACATCACATAAAATGATGGGTAAAGGGTTAGCATGAATCAGGTCCTTCTAATGGGTTAGACCAAGGGTTAGATACACATATGGATCAAGTAGAGAAATTAATTAAATCTAATTAAGTGTTAAATTAGATCAGGTCAGTATTTCTCTAAGTCAATCTCAATAGTTGAAGTTTGATCAAGTCCATGTATTTGGACCTATAAGGTCACATACATTAGAGTTTATGATCCGATTGGATGGTTGATCAATGGTTAAGAATCATTCTAGGGTTAAATGATCAATATGATTGACATTTAACCTAGTGCAAGTGTTGCAGGAGGATCGATTAGCAATTTGATTGCTAATTGGCTTAATTTGATTAAGCCAATGGGCTGAGATTAAGTCTAATTGAATATGATTTAATTAGATTTAGTTTGAGCTTGATTGGATCAAGTTCAATTGATTTATTGGATAAGTCAAGTGCAAGAAAAAAACTAGTCCTAGTTCAATTAGGACTTGGGTCAACCTAATTTCTAATTTGATTAAAAAATTAAATCAGATTTAAATCTAATTTAATCTAATTAAATTAGATTCTTAATTGAATTAAGACTTATTTTAATTAGATTGATCTAATTTTAGTTTGATTTAGTTTGAGAAACTAAATTAAAACAAGTCATAAGATAGAATCCTAGTAACACTAGGATTTCACCTTGCGCCACATAAGGCCCCCCATGCCCTCTCTCTTATTCCATGCCAATCCCCTCTTATTTTGTGTGATAAAAGCCCTCTCTCAGGTCTTTTCCATGTCCAAAAGGTTTTCTCTCTTCTTTCATACATGGAAAGTGGTTGTGGATAATATCAAAGTAGGAATAACTTTGGATTTCAAATTCTATGAGATAAAGTTTTAGAAATCCAAAACTCTTTCCTTTTAGCACCAAATTGACCCAGATCTTTTTTTGAAATTTTTGTGGCATTTAGGGCACACATTGTGCACCCTTTGATGGTGGTCAATGCATGAAAATAAAGAGAAGGCACCCAAGAGTTGGGCACCCCTTATCTTGCAATGTTTGGATAAGCCTTGACTAGGTATTTGATCTAGACAAGGACTCTATCATATCTCTCACTATAAAATAAGTTTCTTCATAAAATTTTTGAAGAAGACAGGGATTTGAGAGACCTTTGGGATATCCAAAAATTAGAGAGAAAAACCTTTAGGTCGTGGAGATATAATAGACACAAGATAGGGTGTCTAGGAGAGAGTAAAGAGAAGAAGAAGAGGGTCTTCTTCTAGGGTTGTTAGTTTCATCTCTTCCTTTTCTCCATCTTGAGTTTTTTGAGAGTGTCTCAGATCTAAAACTCCTTCTCCTACTTCTCATCTTTGAAAGAGCCCAAATCAAGAAGAAGGAGGCACCTCATCTACCATCGAAGAAAGATCAACGTAGTACTAGCATACTGTGCTGATTTCTTGAAGCAGAACTTTTGGTCGAGATTCGTGGACTCCTGTGGATGACTCCTAGAGACCGGATGTGTGTGCGATTTGCGACATCATCCTCAAGCCTGGATCAGTAAGGTTAGAACATCTAACTTGCAAGGTAATAGATCTGATCTATTGTTTAATACATACATTAGATGTAGTATAGAAACATGTTGATATGATCAACATGTAGTTCATGCCTCATATATTTTAATTTTTGATTTAATGCTATGTAATAATCATGTAATAGAATCTTAGATCTAAGAATTTTTTATTTTAGAAAATAAATTTTGATTTATTTTAGTCTTCCGCTACCAGATCTTGAAAAAGTTTCAAGATCTAACTCTGAAACCCTAGATTTGGTTCCTTCAATTGGTATCAGAGACAGGTTGTTTGTTACATGATTATTTATACATGCTTAGATTATTTTTTAGATTAGATCTAATTTATAATCTAATTATTAAATCTAAAATTAAAATTTTAGATCAATCACGAACTGCAAGGTTGTCCTACTGTAAGGTTTATCCCTTACAGTGCAAAGGTTGTCCTAGTTCGTGTAGATCTATCTTTAATCATAAATTTGTTAGATATGATCTAGATTAAATTTATAATTTATTAAATTTAAAAGATATTTAAATCTAAAATAAAATCTTTTTATTAATAATTTTTGTGCAAAAAAATTATTTAAAGTTGAAATTGTTTTAATTATATGAACCTGTTTAGATTAGATCTAAAGTAGTTTCATGTTTATTTCATTTGCATCTTGATTATAAATCAAACATACAATATGGTTGGTAGAATCATATTGTAAAATTATTTTACAAATATAAAAATTATTTTCAAAAAGCTGAACCCAACCCTCAGCCTAAAACTTAATTAAGAATTAAGAAGTTGTTTGATTAGGTTCTAGGATTATGAATTGAAGAACCTAAGACACAAACCATAACACATTGGGTAATGGATTAGTGGAATTAGGTTCATTAATTGGGTTAGACCTATGGTTAGATTAAAGATGGACTTAATTAGAGAATTGACTAAATCTAATCAATTGTTGTCTTAGATTAGGTCAAGGATTCTCTAGATCAATTACAATAGTTGTAGTTGGTCAAGTTCATGTCTTTAACGAGAACCAAATGGACTTGATTCTTGGCTAAGCACCTAGCACGAACTGTTAGGTTGATCTAATCGAAACTAATTAAACCAGTTGGTGTCTAAGGTAAACCAGACCGGTAGTTTTTAATTGGGAGCCCGCATACCTGGCCATTTTTTATGGTGTCTAAGGCAAGCTTTGGTCGACCCTTCCACTGATCGAACTTACCTGGCCTCTTGGTGAAATTATGTTTTAATCAGATCACTTGACTATTTGAGCTGACCCATATCAGCTAGGTAAATTAGTGTGACTGATTTAGGTGCTCCTAGACCAGCTCTATTAATGGTCCCCCTTAAGCTGACTTGGTGAAGTCAGTGGGAGAATCATGATAAGCTGGTTCATCTGACCTCATCCTCTAAATCATTTAAATCTTCTAAAATTATTAGATCCTTAAAATGATAAAGTTATAGAGATAACTGAGTCATAGCCTCCCGTTAAGATGCTTGATAATGAGTCCATTAACTCAATAATCATTGCAGACCAAAAGGCCTGGTGCTTGTTGACTAATGGAATTATCACTCATCATATGACGACTTGGAAGTATCTCTCTAATGGTGGTTAGGTGAGCCAACCAAAGTTGGACTTAATCATTCGTTGGTTAGATGCACCAAGTATGGTCATGTTAATGGTTGGACCTAACCAGATTCTTACAGTGGAGGCCAAAGCCTACTGATTAGGTTTCTGGGGCAAAATTAAAATTATTAAAAATTATTTAGAGAAATAATTGGTTATGAACCTACCCTTAGTGTACATGGGTTGGCCAACCAAAGTTGGGCTTGTGTGCAGTCTAAGTGGATTCTAGTACCCACTAAGGAATTAGGGTAATTTCTCGAATTGGAGGTAGAGGCTACCAATTCGAATAAAAAAGTGAGAGAAACTTTTTGATTAAAGTCCAAATCTTTAGGTTTATGAATCAATTACTAATTAGGTTATGGTTTTCTTTTGAGCAGATATGACCACTTTCCTGTCGCTCCGATCATTGTTGGACAATGATAAGTTGGTGGGACCCAACTTCAGTAGCTGGTACCGAAAGTTGAAGATAGTCCTGGAGCATGAACGGATCCTATAAGTGATAATGGATCCTACACCTGAGGAGCCAGCTGCCAATGCACATGGAACAGTCAGAGACACTTATCAGAAGTGGCTCAGTGACCAGACCACGGTGCGCTGTATCATGCTGGCTGCCATGAGTGACGAGTTCAATTGCAGATTCGAGACGGCTTAGCCAAAGGACATGCTTCAAGTGTTGGAGGATGTCTTTGGCACACCCGATGATGTGGAGAGGCACAAGACTAGTTGTGCCATCTTCAATGCCAAAATACGGGATGGTGCCTCTGTCACTGATCATGTATTGTACATGATCGAGCTGATGGAATGATTGAGCAAGCTCGGCTTTTTCTTGCATGAGCAGCTTGAGAAAGATGCAATAATGAACTCACTGCCCAAGTCCTATCTCCCATTCCTCACTCATTACAGAATGACAAAGTTTGAAGTAAACTACCACAGGTTACTGGGGTTGCTTTAGAACTTTGAGAAGGATCACCAACTCCACAAGGAGTTGGTGAACCTAGTGTGAGGTTCGTCTTCTGGTTTCCGACCCTTTGAGAAAGAGAAGAAGAACAAGAAGAAGAAAGTGAAGAAGGTACAAGCTCAGGCTAGGACATCAGTGTAGAGCCAGACCAGAAAGATCAAGCCCAATAAGAGTCTATTCTACTGGCAAGCACCCTAGATTAGATAGTGTGTCAGATATCTACTTATGGCACTGTAGGCTAGGTCATATAAACAAGAACAGAATAAACAGGTTGACTCAAGAGGGAATCCTCGAAGTCAGTGATTGTGAATCACTTCCATCCTATGAGTCCTGTCTTCTTGGTAAAATGATCAAGTCACCTTTTACTAGAAAAGGTGAGAGAGCTACTGAGCTCTTGGGCCTAGTACATACTGATGTATGCGGGCCCATGAGACAAGTGATAGAGGAGGATATTTCTACTTCATAACTTTCACGGATAATCTATCCAAATATGGATATGTCTATCTGATGAAACATAAGTCGGATTCATTTGAAATGTTCAAAAATGATTCTGAAGTGAAGTAGAAAAATAAACTGGGAAGAGTATTAAAACTCTTCATTCTGACCAAGGAGGGGAATATCTTTCTAGTGAGTTTCTCATATATCTAGGAGAGAATGAGATTTTCTCCCAATGAACTCCTCTAGAAATACCATAGCATAATGGTGTGTCTGAAAGGAGAAATCGAACTCTGTTAGACATGATCCGATCCATGATGGATTTTGCCAGCTTGCCGATATCCTTCTAGAGATATGCACTCAAATCGGCCTGTTATCTGTTAAATAGGGTTCCAAGTAAGTCTGTAATTAAGACTCCATATGAGATATGGACAGGATGTAAGCTAGCACTTTCACACCTTAGGATCTCAGGGTGTCCGGCCTATATCAAACGATTAGTCACAGATAAACTTGGACCTAGGTCTGACAAATACACATTCATCGGATACCCCAAAGAGACCAAAGAATATTTTTTCTACCATGCTGATGAATAAAAGGTGTTCGTCAACCTTAAGGCAATCTTTTTAGAAAAGGAGTTCCTTGATGAAGGAACCATTGCCTCTAAGGTTGAACTTGATGAAGTTCAATAGGTAGAAAGACCGACACCAATAGCTGAACCTAAGTCGGATTTGATTAGATCAGATCCAAAGCTCAATGTACATGCACCATTAAGGCGATCTGGTAGAGTATTGTGTCAGCCGGACAGATACTACAATTTTTTGGTCTGGGATAGTGATCTCATCGAACTTGATGAAAATGATGAGGATCCGATCACCTATATGGATGCAATGCAGAGACCTGATTCTGAGAAATGGCTTGAAGCCATGAAATCCGAAATAGAGTCTGTTGGTGCAAAAATCTGCTTACGCTGGAGAAGCTGGAGTCGAGGGAGTCGCGGTCGCCATCGGGACCTGCAAAAGAAGTCTAAACGGAGGTGGGGTTGCTCCGGCAAGACCCTCCGACGCTCAAGTCAGTTCTCGGCCTCAACAAAAATGGAGTGCTCGAACAAAAATTTTAGTAGAGTTTTTAGGTAAAAATGAGAGCTTATAGAATAACGTATCTGGGGTTCTCCTTTTATAGACGGAGGGGGCAACAAATTGATAGCGATGCCTGTAACCGTCTGGTAGTGGGCCGCCCAGAGTCAGGAGGAATTTATTGTGGAGGGTAGTGCAGTGGGATCGTGGCTATCACCGTGGCTCGCCACGTGGAATCAGTTACGGGGAATGGAGCGGCGTCCGCTGTCGTGACTCATCAGGGAGTGGTGGACTCCACAGAATCTGCCGCAGGGAGTGGAGCAGAGTCGTGGCCGTTAATACGGCCTGTCAGGGAGTAATGGGGATACGTAGGGTCCGCCGCAAGGAGTGGAGCAGTGGTGTCCATTACTGTGGCTTGTCAGGGGATCCAGACTTGTTGGCCGAAGTTCGGTTGGAGTCGGTAGCGAGGTCCGACACCCGTAGGAGTTTGGATGAGGTCTTCCTGCAGTCGGGATAGAAGATGGAGTCTGACTCTCGTAAAAGTCTGGACACAGTCTTCTTGCAGTTGGGGGTCGTAGGCAGAGCCCGGCTCCCGTAGGAGTCCGAGCGGAGTCTTCCTTGCTGCAGAAACTGTGGACGGAGCCCGGGCGGGGTCTTCCTTGCTGCAGAAATCATGGGCGGAGCTCGGCTCCCGTAGGAGTCCGGGCGGAGTCTTCCTTGCTGCAGAAATCATGGATGGGGCCCGGCTCCCATAGGAGTCCGGGCAGAGTCTTCCTTGCTGTAGAAGTCATGGACGGAGTCTGACTCCCGTAGGAGTCCGGGTGGAGTCTTCCTTGCTGTAGAAGTCATGGACGGAGTCCGTCTCCCATAGGAGTCCGGGCAGAGTCTTCATTACTGCAGAAACTGTGGACGGAGCCTGGCTCCCGTAGGAGTCCGGGCGGAGTCTTCCTGCTGAAGAAGTCATGGACGGAGCCCGGCACCCGTAGGAGTTCGGGCGAGTCTTTCTTGCTGCAGAAACTGTGGACGGAGCCCGGCTCCCGTAGGAGTCCGGGCGGAGTCTTCCTTGCTGTAGAAGTCGTGGACGAGCCCGACTCCCGTAGGAGTCCGGGCAGAATCTTCCTTGCTGTGAAAGTCATGGATGGAGCCCGGCTCCCGTAGGAGTCCGGGCGGAGTCTTCCTTGCTGCAGAAACTGTGGACGGAGCCTGACTCCCGTAAGAGTCCGGGCGGAGTCTTTCTTGCTGTAGAAGTCGTGGACGGAGCCTGGCTCCCGTAGGAGTCCGGGCGGAGTCTTCCTTGCTGTGGAAGTCGTGGACGGAGCCCGGCTCCCGTAGGAGTCCGGGCGGAGTCTTCCTTGCTGCAGAAACTGTGGATGGAGCCCGGCTCCCGTAAGAGTCCGGGCGGAGTCTTCCTTGCTGTAGAAGTCATGGACGAAGCCCGGCTCTCGTAGGAGTTCGGGTAGAGTCTTCCTTGCTGTAGAAGTCATGGACGGAGTCCGGCTCCCAATAGGAGTCCGGGCGGAGTCTTCCTTGCTGCAGAAACTGTGGATGGAGCCCAGCTCCCGTAGGAGTCCGGGCGGAGTCTTCTTTGCTGTAGAAGTCATGGACGGAGCCCGGCTCCCGTAGGAGTACGGGCGGAGTCTTCCTTGCTGTGAAGTCGTGGACGGAGCCCGGCTCCCGTAGGAGTCCGGGCGGAGTCTTCCTTGCTGTAGAAGTTGTGGACGGAGCCCGGCTCCCGTAGGAGTCCGGGCGGATGCTTCCTTGTTGCAGAAACTATGGACGGAGCCCGGCTCCCGTAGGAGTCCGGGCGGAGTCTTCCTTACTGTAGAAGTCATGGACGGAGCCCGGCTCCCGTAGGAGTCCGGGTGGAGTCTTCCTTGCTGTGGAAGTCGTGGACGGAGCTCGGCTCCCGTAGGAGTCCGGGCGGAGTCTTCCTTGCTGCAGAAACTGTGGATGGAGCCCGACTCCCGTAAGAGTCCAGGCGGAGTCTTCCTTGCTGTAGAAGTCGTGGATGGAGTCCGGCTCCCGTAGGAGTCTGGGCGGAGTCTTCCTTGCTGCAGAAACTGTGGACGGAGCCCGGCTCCCGCAAGAGTCCGGGCGGGTCTTCCTTGCTGTAGAAGTCGTGGACGGAGCCCGACTCCTGTAGGAGTCTGGGCGGAGTCTTCCTTGCTGCAGAAACTGTGGACGGAGCCCGGCTCCCATAGGAGTCCGGGCGGAGTCTTCCTTGTTGTAGAAGTCATGGACGGAGCCCGGCTCCCGTAGGAGTCCGGGCGGAGTCTTCCTTGCTGCAGAAACTGTGGACGGAGCCCGGCTCCCGTAGGAGTCCGGGCGGAGTCTTCCTTGCTGTAGAAGTCGTGGACGGAGCCCGGCTCCCGCAGGAGTCCGGGCGGAGTCTTCCTTGCTGCAGAAACTGTGGACGGAGCCCGGCTCCCGTAGGAGTCCGGGCAGAGTCTTCCTTGCTGCAGAAACTGTGGATGGAGCCCGGCTCCCATAGGAGTCCGGGCAGTGTCTTCCTTGCTGTAGAAGTCGTGGACGGAGTCCGGCTCCCGTAGGAGTCTGGCGGAGTCTTCCTTGCTGTAGAAGTCATGGACGGAGCCCGGCTCCCGTAGGAGTCCGGGCAGAGCGACGGGAGCTCACCAACAGTTGTTGAAAGTCGGAAGAGACTCGCGAGGGTCGACCCTGCCAAGAATTCGGTCGAGGGTATTTTATGCCCAACACCAGTCCCCCCACTTCGAGTTTGAATTTCGAATGAAGGAAGTACGTAGAGGTTGTCGCAGCCGAAGTTCTCCCCCTAACATCCGGGCACAATCATCCTCGGATATGTCGCATTTAATGCGCGCACGCCAGAGCCCTTTTTTCGATTAGGGTGCCCCGAAGAGTCTTTTCGGAACTCCCACCGAGATGTGATCCCAAGCGTCACGCCATGGAAATTTGCGAACAGTCAATCCTCGATAGCGGCGAGTGGGACACGCGGGACACGTTGTAAGCACCAGTTGGTCTAGAGACGCCCGCCATCATAATTGCGCTAAGATTCGCTGCCTATTTAAACCCCCTACCCTTCCTTCGGGGCTTTACTCCGCCAAAAGGATGGCACCTTTCTTTCGTCTGAGAGCCTAGCTACTCAGCCACTCCCTCGGTGCCCTTGTCAACTCCGAGCGTCCTCAGCCCCCTGATTCCTCTCTAAGGGGTTTTCCCGCCATGTCCTCCACTCCGGAGGCCATCCTCAAGGGGATGTCAAGGGCTTTGAGGAAGGCAAGGAGGAGAACAATGGTCCACGAGTTCTCCAGTCATCGAGCGGCCGCTGAAGGTCCCTGTCGCTTCAAAGGGGGCTCGAGGAAGAATTCCTTCAACAACAGGGGTTTAATAACGGGGACCACCGGTAAAGGCGTTCTGCCCGAAAATTTTGGAGTAGCAAGATGGGGTGATACCGGTCAGGAGGGCAGAGCTGTCGTCACACGCTGTAGCGGGATCCTTGATGTCGTCGGGGTCGAGGGACCAGAAGCGGTCGGCATCGACGGTGGGGCAGTAAAACTTGTTGCGGGATGGGGGAAGTAGCTCATGCCGACCTTGCCAGAGCATTTTGGACGGCGGCTGTCACGGAGCATTCGGTGATGGCGCATATCTCTGGCACCACCGCTGCCTCCAGGGTGACTCCGGTTCTTCTTGAAACAGGTCTTCGTCGCTGCTGCCGTTGCCCTTACTGCCCCCTGGAATCTATCCCATCCTTTTCCCCCTGGGGTTGGGACTTCGGAGGTGGAGCGACACAAGGCGGGGCGAGAGCCGATAGGCCTGCCACACGCACTGGAAAATATGGCTGGGAAGGACAGAAATGGGAAGAGAAGTTTGCAGCTTGAAGCGGCCTCCGATGTATCCTTTCCAAGCCGTGTTCTCAGGCCTTGTACTAATGTATTCTTTTCTGGCCCTCCGGGTCTTGTAACGTACATCTTGTTAGTTGAAAAATGAGAAGGAGATTTTGTTACCTCGTCCGCACCTTGCATCGAATTGTTGTCTGTCGAACTTCCTTCCTTTTCTCATATTTTCTTCTTCTTTCTTCTCTCTTCTTCTTTTTTTTTTTTTTAACATCGTCCTAAGGCCACCGGTGGCCCTTTTGTTCGTGTTGAATTATCGTTTGCCGAGCTCCTTTTCGATTTTTGCATCGTTCGAAGATACCCGGTTGCCATCGCATCGACCCATCTTCTCTGTCAGTGGCCACAGACTCGCCTGGGGGCCATTCGGGCTTGGTGTCCCCCTCAGGGCTTGAGCTCGGAGGTCCGAGCTTCTGTCACCCTGAGAAAGTTTCCTACCTTGGATTTGCGTGAAAGCTTCCTTGAAAGCTGGGACTCCTGATGGGAGCCCCAATCCCTGCTGTGACAGGGTTCTCTGCACCTTGGACGCTGTTTGTTTTCCAATCGCCGCTGATATGGTCCATCGCCTTCCTTTTTCTTTTTCGCTTGGAATCTTTCCTCCGCTCTCAGCGAGGCTACGGGAGTTCGTCTCCTGTAGGCGAAGTCGGGGTGAAGTTCGGCTCCCACGGGAGTCTGGGCGAAGATCACCAGCAGTTGAAGTTGGTGACGAAGCCCGGCTCCCGTAAGAGTCCGGACTGAGTCCTCCCTGTGATTGGAGTTACGGACGGAGCCCAGCTCCCGTAGGAGTCCGATCGGAGCTTACCACCAGTTGAAGTTGATGACGGAGCTCGGCTTCCGTAGGAGTCCGGACGGAGTCCTCCCTGTGATTGGAGTTGCGGACGGAGCCCGACTCCCGTAGGAGTACGTCGGAGCTTACCACCGGTTGAAGTTGGTGATGGAGCTCGGCTCCCGTAGGAGTCCGGGCCTTCGACTTTGCTCAATCTAGGGCGAGGTTCTCCTCCTATCCTTAGCAGGGCTGTGGGGGCGCGTATGGGCGTTGCAGGGCCTCTCCCCCCATCCGGTCTAAATAAAACGGGCCTTCGACTTTGCTCAAGTTAGGGCGAGGTTTTCCTCCTGTCCCTAACAGAGCTGTGGGGGCGCATATGGGCATTGCAGGGCCTCTCTCCCCATCCGGTCTAAATGGAACCGGGCCTTCGACTTTGCTCAAGTTAGGGCGAGGTTTTCCTCCTGTCCTAACAGGGCTGTGGGGGCGCATATGGGCGTTGCAGGCCTCTCCCCCCATCCGGTCTAAATGGAACTGTGCCTTCGACTTTGCTCAAGTTAGGGCGAGATTTTCCTCCTGTCCCTAATAGGGCTGTGGGGCGCATATGGGCGTTGCAGGGCCTCTCCCCCCATCCGGTCTAAATGAAATCGGGCCTTCGACTTTGCTCAAGTTAGGACAAGATTTTTCTCCTGTCCCTAACAGGGCTGTGGGGGTGCATATGGGCGTTGCAGAGCCTCTCCCCCCCATCCGATCTAAATGAAATCGGGCCTTCGACTTTGCTCAAGTTAGGGCGAGGTTTTCCTCCTGTCCCTAACAGAGCCGTGGAGGCGTATATGGACGTTGCAGGGCCTCTCCCCCCATCCGATCTAAATGGAACCGGGCCTTCGACTTTGTCAGGATGAGGTTTCCCTTTCGTTTCTGATGCAGTTTGTTTGAATTGTCCAAAGACATACAAGTATGCAACTTTCAATTAAAATGAAGTTATTGGTAGTACATCCGTAAGTTTTCTGAGCTCTACGGCCGCGGGAGGTCGGCTCCTCCGAGTTCCTTAAGATAATAAGTTTCGGGCTGGACTACTTCTTTGACTTCATACGGTCTTTCCCAGTTTGGGGCGAGTTACCTCCGGTCCTGAGGTTGCGAGACAGCGGCTCGTCGAAGCACTAGATCTCCCACCCTAAAGGCTTTATTCTTGACCCGGGCATTATAATATCGAGCGACTTTCTGTCTGTAGGCTGCCATCCGAATCTGAGCTGTCTCCCGTCTTTCTTCCAGCAGGTCGAGGTTGGCTCTAAGACTTTGCAAATTTTGATGTTCGTCGAACGCCACGACTCGTGCCGATGGGAGTTTAAGCTCGATTGGGATGACGGCTTCCGTATCGAAGGCTAAGGCAAAGGGGGTCTCCCCCGTAGGTAGCCTCTGGGTAGTTCGATACGCCCACAACACATGATAAAGTTCGTCTGCCCAAGTTCCCTTCGCTTTCTCGAGCCTTGTCTTAATCCCCTGTAAAAGGGTTCTGTTGGTCACCTCAGCTTCGCCATTCGCCTGGGGATGGGCTACTGATGTGAAGTTGTGGGAGATATTCAGATCTTCACAGAATTCGATGAATTTCGCTCCCGCAAATTGCCGTCCATTATCAGTGATTAGGGTTCTAGGCAGATCGAACCTACACACGATCGACTTCCAGACGAAATCTTGCACTTTTGCTTGTGGTTCGGCTTCAACCCATTTGGTGAAGTAGTCGATCGCTACAAGGAGGAACTTTCTTTGCCCAGACGCCATGGGAAAGGGGCCAAGTATGTCCATCCCCCATTGTGCAAAAGGCCATGGGGCACTCAAGGATGTGAGCTCGGTGGCGGGCTATCTCTGGACGTTGGCGTATCTCTGGCATCGATCACACTTTTTGACATATTCAATCGAATCATGATGCATTGTTGGCCAGTAATATCCTTGGCAGAGCAACTTGTAGGATAAAGATCTAGCCCCCAAATAGTTTTCGCAAATTCCTTCATGTACTTCCCACAAGGCGTAGTCAGCTTCTGAGGGCCGGAGACATTTTAAGAGGGGCAAGGAGTATGATCTCTTGTACAATTTGCCCTCATAAAGGATGTATCGGGAGGCTTGATTTTGGAGCTTCCGAGCTTCTTTCGCATCCTGGGGGAGAACTCCATCTCTGAGATAGATTATCAGTGGGTCGACCCAGCTGGGCTCGTGGTTAATCTCCATCACGGGCCGCGATTCTTCTGTACTCAGGTATTTTAGAACTTCAAAGAGGATGCCTTTGGGCAATTCGATCGGAGCCAACGTCGCCAGCTTGGAGAGAAGGTCAGCCCTGGTATTTTCCAACCTTGGGATCTGTCTAATGTTGAAGCTGCTAAAGGCAGGGGTGAGCTCCTTTATCTTCTCAAGGTATTTGGCCATACTGTCCTCCCGCACCTCGTAACTCCCGCTGACTTGCCCCACCACTAGTTGAGAGTCACTGTGCACCCGAAGCTGACCTATTCCCAGCTCTTTGGCGATCCTTAGTCCTGCAATCAGAGTTTCATATTTCGCTCTATTGTTTGTTGCGGGGAACTCGAAACGCAAAGTATTTTCCGCGATGACTCCCATCGGACTGACCAAGATCAGGCCCGCACCTGCGCCCGATATGTTGGAAGATCCATCCACATAGAGGGCCCAAAAGCGATCAGAGGGATCGGCCTCTTCTTCGGAGGAGTTCGGTTGGGACTTCAGGTCGTCAACTCTGCTTTGTTCAGGTTCAGCCTCCTCTGGGATGGTACACTCTACTATGAAATCTGTCAATATTTGGGCCTTCACTGCTGGCCTGGATCGATAGTTGATGTCGAATTTCGTGAGCTCGATCGCCCATTTTGCCATCCTCCCGGAGGTGTCCGCCCGGTGCAAAACCGCCTTGATTGGTTGATTGGTGAGTAGCGTCACGGTGTGCCCTTGAAAGTAGGGTCGGAGCCTCCGGGCTGCAATCAACAAGGCGTAAGTCAATTTTTCTAATTTGGTGTACCTGGTCTCGGTATCCCTCAACGCGCGGCTAACGTAGTAGATCGGCCGCTGGACTTTCGTTTCTTCTTTGACAAGGACGGCCGCGAGGGCCATAGGAGAGACGCCAGGTATAAAAATAGCTCCTCCCCAGGCTCAGGCTTTGCTAACAGTGGGGGTGAGCCAAGGTAGCTCCTTAATTCTTTGAATGCCTGTTGGCACTCAAAGGTCCAACAGAAGTTCTTCGGCTGCTTGAGGGTTTGAAAGAAGGGCAAGCACCATTCGACCGACCTTGCGACGAAGCGATTAAGGGCCGCTATCCTCCCCGTGAGGTGCTGAACCTCTTTTATCGACTTTGGGGGGCCATCTCCTGGATGGCATGAATTTTCTCTGGATTGGCCTCGATCCTGCGCTCTGATACCATGAAGCCCAGGAACTTTCTTGAGGTTACGCCGAAAGCGCATTTAGTTGGGTTCAGCTTCATTCTATATTTCTGGAGGGCGTCGAAGGTCTCCTCGAGGTCGGCGACATGATCTCTAGAAGATTTGCTTTTTACGAGCATATCGTCCACGTAGACCTCCATGTTACGGCCGATCTGCTCCTTGAAGATTTTGTTCACCAACCGTTGGTAGGTTGCGCCCGCATTCTTGAGGCCGAAAGGCATGACCCTGTAACAGTAAAGGCCATGATTAGTGATGAAAGCTGTCTTTTCCTCATCTTCCGGTGCCATTCTAATTTGATTATAGCCGAGAATGCATCCATGAAGGTGAGGAGCTCATGGCCCGAGGTCGCGTCTACTAGTTGATCGATTCTGGGAGGGGGTAGCTGTCCTTCGGACAGGCCTTATTCAGCTTTTTGAAGTCTATGCACATCCTCCACTTGCCGTTTGCTTTTTTGACCAGGACAACGTTGGAAATCCAATCAGGATAATTGACTTCCTTAATGAATCCGGCCTTAAGGAGCTTATCCACTTACTCGGCTATCGCCTTCTGCCTCTCCAGAGCATGACTTCGGATTTTTTCTTTCATCGGTCGATGCTTTGGATCGACGGCCAGATGATGCTCCATGACTTTCGTGTCAACCTCCGGCATGTCAGCTGGAACCCAAGCGAAAACGTCCGCATTCCTTCGTAGAAAATCAATGAGACACATCCGCACCTCCTCCCCTAGGTTGGAGCCAATCATCGCTACATGCTCCGCGTTCCCATCGTTCAAAGGGATGGTACCAGATCTTCGATTGGGGGCCCCTCTCTTCGGTAAGGTCATCGCGAGCATCCAGTCCATCGATGGGGCAGGAGTCAGATTGATCGCTTCTTCGCAAGGCTATATTGTAGCAGTGTCTGGCCAGGGCTTGGTCTCCCCGACCTCTCCGGTCCCCTGGTTGGTAGGGAACTTCAACTTCAAATGGTAGGTCGATACGATGGCTCGGAGAGCATTGAGGCCAGGTCGGCCGAGGATTGCATTGTAGGCGGATGGCGCCTTCACCACCAAAAAATTCACCAGGGCCCTGGATTGCCTTGGATATTGACCTGCGGCCACAGTCAAAGTTATTATTCCTTCCGTCAGAACGACGTCGCCGGTAAACCCTACCAAAGGGGAGCTAATCGGCCTCAGATGGCTGTCAAGAGTGGACATTCTTGAAAAGGCGTCGTAGAACAAGATGTCGGCCAAACTTCCATTGTCGACAAGAACGCGACGGACGTCGTAATTTGCTATATTCAAGGAAACTACGACCACGTCGTTATGAGGGAATTGGACTCCCTGAGTGTCTTCTTCGGTAAAGGTTATGGGCTCTTCAGTCTTTTGCCGCTTGGGGGATACAGCCGGTATGTTGGTCATTTTCTATCGGGATCCTCTCGAGATGGTGTTGGCAAAATCCGTCGGAGGTCGATCGCCTGGCCACTCCATGCCGGCGACCATAGCCGAAGGGCGCGAGGCCTGGGAAACTAGAGGTGAGGTCGGGGTCCGAGATATGGCTGCGGAGGCTGTGGGTAGCTACGCGGATGTTTCGTGAGAAGACATCGGGCGAGATCCAGTGGGGGAAAGGAGGAGTGGGTGCCGGAGAAGATGACCGGAGGGGTCCCGTTGAGCACTCCTTTAAGAACAAGGATGCTGCGAAGACACAGGGCCCTTCCTCTAGCACCAATCCTATTGGTGCAAAAATCTGCTTGCGCTGGAGAAGCTGGAGTCGAGGGAGTCACGGTCACCGTCGGGACCTGCAAAAGAAGTCTAAATCGGAGGTGGGGTTGCTCCGGCAAGACCCTCCGATGCTCAAGTCAGTTCTCTACCTCAACAAGAATGGAGTGCTCGAACGAAAATTTTAACAGAGTTTTTAGGTAAAAATGAGAGCTTATAGAATAACGTATCTGGGGTTCCCCTTTTATAGATGGAGGGGTCACCAAATTGATAGCGACACCTGTAACCGTCTGGTAGTGGGCCGCCCAGAGTCAGGAGGAACTTATTGCGGGAGTAGTGGAGTGGGATCGTGGCTATCACCGTGGCTCGCCACGTGGAATCAGTTACGGGGAATGGAGTGGCGTCCGCTGTCGTGACTCATCAGGGAGTGGTGGACTCGCATAGAATCTACCGCAGGGAGTGGAGCAGAGTTGTGGCCGTTAATACGGCCTGTCAGGGAGTAATGGGGCTACGCAGGGTCCGCCGCAAGGAGTGGAGCAGTGGTGTCCGTTACTGTGGCTTGTTAGGGGATCCAGACTTGTTGGCCGAAGTTTGGTTGGAGTCGGTAGCGAGGTCCGGCACTCGTAGGAGTTTGGACGAGGTCTTCCCGCAGTCGGGATAGAAGATGGAGTCTGACTCTCGTAAAAGTTTGGATGCAGTCTTCTTGTAGTTGGGGGTCGTAGGCGGAGCCCGGCTCCCGTAGGAGTCCGGGCAGAGTCTTCCTTGCTGCAGGAACTGTGGAAGGAGCCCGGCTCCCGTAGGAGCCCGGGCGGGGTCTTCCTTGCTGCAGAAATCATGGGTGGAGCCCAGCTCCTGTAGGAGTCCGGGCGGAGTCTTCCTTGCTGCAGAAATCATGGACGGGGCCCAGCTCCCGTAGGAGTCCGGGCGGAGTCTTCCTTGCTGTAGAAGTCATGGACGGAGTCCGGCTCCCGTAGGAGTCCGGGCGGAGTCTTCCTTGCTGTAGAAGTCATGGACAGAGTCCGGCTCCCGTAGGAGTCCGGGCGGAGTTTTCCTTGCTGCAGAAATTGTGGATGGAGCACGGCTCCGTAGGAGTCCGGGCGGAGTCTTCCTTGCTGTAGAAGTCATGGACGGAGCCCGGCTCCCGTAGGAGTCCGGGCGGAGTCTTCCTTGCTGTAGAAGTCGTGGACAGAGCCGGCTCCCGTAGGAGTTCGTGTGGAGTCTTCCTTGCTGCAGAAACTGTGGACGAAGCTGGCTCCCGTAGGAGTCCGGGCAGAGTCTTCCTTGCTGTAGAAGTCATGGACGGAGCCCGGCTCCCGTAGGAGTCCGGGTGGAGTCTTCCTTGCTGTGGAAGTCGTGGACGGAGCCCGGCTCCCGTAGGAGTCCGGGCGGAGTCTTCCTTGCTGCAGAAACTGTGGACGGAGCCCGGCTCCCGTAAGATTTCGGGCGGAGTCTTCCTTGCTGTAGAAGTCATGGATGGAGCCTGGCTCCCGTAGGAGTCCGGGCGGAGTCTTCCTTGCTGTGGAAGTCGTCGACGGAGCCCGGCTCCCGCAGAGTACGAGCGGAGTCTTCCTTGCTGCAGAAACTGTGGATGGAGCCGGGCTCCCGTAAGAGTCCGGCGGAGTCTTCCTTGCTGTAGAAGTCATGGACGGAGCCCGGCTCCCGTAGGAGTCCGGGCGGAGTCTTCCTTGCTGTAGAAGTCATGGACGGAGCCCGGCTCCCGTAGGAGTCCGGGCGGAGTCTTCATTGCTGCAGAAACTGTGGACGGAGCCCGGCTCCCGTAGGAGTCTGGGCGGAGTCTTCCTTGCTGTAGAAGTCGTGGATGGAGCTCGGCTCTTGTAGGAGTCCGGGCGGAGTCTTCCTTGCTGTAGAAGTCGTGGATGGTGCCCGGCTCCCGTACGAGTTCGGGTGGAGTCTTCCTTGCTGTAGAAGTCGTGGACGGAGCCCAGCTCCCGTAGGAGTCCGGGCGGAGTCTTCCTTGCTGCAGAAACTGTGGACGGAGCCCGGCTCCCATAGGAGTCCGGGCGGAGTCTTCCTTGCTGTAGAAGTCGTGGACGGAGCCCGACTCCCGTAGGAGTCCGGGCGAGTCTTCCTTGCTGTAGAAGTCATGGACGGAGCCCGACTCCCGTAGGAGTCCGGGCGGAGTCTTCCTTGCTGTGGAAGTCGTGGATGGAGCCTGACTCCCATAGGAGTCCGGGCGGAGTCTTCCTTGCTGCAGAAACTGTGGACGGAGCCCGGCTCCCGTAAGAGTCCGGGCGGAGTCTTCCTTACTGTAGAAGTAGTGGACGGAGCCCGGCTCCCGTAGGAGTCCGGGCGGAGTCTTCCTTGCTGCAGAAACTGTGGACGGAGCCCGGCTCCTGTGGGAGTCCGGGCGGAGTCTTCCTTGCTATAGAAGTCATGGACGGAGCCCGGCTCCCGTAGGAGTCCGGGCGGAGTCTTCCTTGCTGCAGAAACTATGGATGGAGCCCAGCTCCCGTAGGAGTCTGGGCGGAGTCTTTTTGCTGTAGAAGTCGTGGACGAAGCCCGGCTCCCGCAGGAGTCCGGGCGGAGTCTTCCTTACTGCAGAAACTGTGGACAGAGCCCGGCTCCCGTAGGAGTCCAGGCGGAGTCTTCCTTACTGCAGAAACTGTGGACGGAGCCCGGCTCCCGTAGGAGTCCGGACGGAGTCTTCCTTGCTGTAGAAGTCGTGGACGGAGCCCAGCTCCCGTAGGAGTCCGGGCGGAGTCTTTCTTGCTGTAGAAGTCGTGGATGGAGCCCGGCTCCCATAGGAGTCCGGGCGGAGCGACGGGAGCTCACCAACAGTTGTTGAAAGCCGGAAGAGACTCACGAGGGTCGACCCTGCCATGAACTTCGGCCGAGGGTATTTTATGCCCAACAGAGTCCATGAAGGTCAATGATGTATGGACATTGTTTGACCCACCTGAAGGGGTTAAACCCATTGGGTGTAAATGAGTGTTCAAAAGAAAAAGGGGCATAGACGGGAGGTGGAGACATATAAAGCACGTCTGGTTGCCAAGGGGTATCGTCAATGTTATGGTATTGACTATGATGAGATATTTTTTTCTGTGGCAATGCTCAAATCCATTCGGATATTTGTTGCAATAGCTATCCATCTGGATTATGAGATCTGGCAAATGGATTTAAAGACAGCTTTCCTGAATGAAGAACTGATCAAAGAGGTGTATATGATACAACCTGAGGGGTTTACATCCGCAGATGAGTCTAAGGTGTGCAAGCTTCAGAGATCTATTTATGGATTGAAGCAAGCTTCTCAGAGTTGCAACATGCATTTTGATAAGGTGATCAAAACGTATTGCTTCGTTAAGAATGGAGAAGAGCCCTGCATCTATAAATGGGTAAATGGTCCAGTTGTGGTATTCCTTATCTTGTACGTGGATGACATTCTCTTAATCAGGAATGACATCCCCACACTACAGGGAATAAAAGTTTGTTGTCATCGCAGTTCTCTATGAAGGACTTGGGTGAAGCATCCTACATCCTAGGGATGAAGATCTGTAGGGATAGATCTAAAAAATGCTTGGGTTATCCCAATCCATGTACATAGATACTGTGCTGAAGAGGTTAGCATTGAGAATTCCAAAAGGGGCTATCTACCGATAGGCCATGGAATTTTCTCTCTAAGAAGCATTATCCGACAACTCCTGAAGAGAGAGAGCATATGAGTGAGTCCCATATACTTCGACCGTGGGATCTATCATGTACGCCATGACATGTACAAGACCAGATGTGGCATACTCACTAGGAGTAGTGAGTAGATACCAATCTGATCCTAGAGAAAACCACTGAAAAGTAGTTAAAGCCATCCTTAAGTATTTGAGAAATACTAAGGACCAATGGTTGGTTTATGGCGAGTCAGATCTGAAACTTGTGGGGTTCACAGACTCCAACTTTCAATCTGACCATGATGACAGCAGAAGCATGTCAGGTTATATCTTTACTCTGAATGGTGGAGCTATCTACTGAAAGAGTTCCAAGCAGCATACTGTGGCAGACTCTGTTTGTGAAGCAGAGTACATCGCAGCATCGGATACCGTGAAGGAAGCTGTGTGGCTGAAAAAATTCATCACCGAGCTCGGAGTAGCACCCTCCCTCGATGGTCCGGTCCTGCCCTACTGTGACAGCACTAGTGCCATAGCTTAAGCAAAGGAACCCAAAGCATACAATGGACGAAGCACACCTAATCTGGGAGATCGTGGATCGAGGTGACGTCGACCTTCAGAAGATCGATGGAAAGGAGAACCTGACCGACCCCTTCACTAAAGTCCTGGCAACAAAGGAGTTCGACAACCACAAGTTGAAGATGCGTATTAGATACTGTGCCGAGTGGCTTTTGAACAAGTGGGAGTTGTTGTTGGGAATAGTGTCCCAAAGCCAATTGTCAGCCTGTTGATGATTGTACTCTTTCTTATATTAGTATATGAATTATAAATAAATAAAAGTTATTTTGGTATTTTTTATCATAAATTATTTCATCTTCTAATGAACTCCTGTGTTGTGGTGAAGTCCTTAGGACTATTTAGACTCGATAAAGGAGGATTTGTCGTTTAGTCATTAAACCTGTTCGTGACCAAATGATACGTTGTTACCAAGGACAACAACGTTTATCAAGTATAGGTCATTATGTGCCATATGGGTTGGTTGTCCTCTTAACCAAGGAGTGTGGAGACACTGGTATGGCATACAGGTGAGATGTAAGGGTACATCTGTACTGAATGTGACCGACTCCAGAGCTTTTTCTACTGTCAATATTTGCTCCGATAGGATATGGGTATAACTGTCCCTCCGATCTGAGACTGCCATGGTGACTTGCAAGCAACTCACTGCACTTAGGCACTGGACTACTTGAATTTCTAATTCAGTGATGGAAGGCTGCTGGCTGTAGTCAAGTACTTGACTTGTCGGTGCGTGAATCAAGATTGGATTGACCACTCCAGTTCAGAAGCTGTGTATAGTCGTGTTTCAATTTAGCAAAACCTTGGTCAGGGTAGTCCTAGTGAGGAGTCACAGGACTGATTGAGTTGAGCACGATTCGGATGATCTAATTAGGGTTGATAGTTTAACCCTGAGTCATCCTATACATAGGGGTCAAAAGGGATGAATTATATAGTAACCATATTTGCGTAGGTTCTGAGTGTTGCGATTATGACTATTCGATCTATCCGAATGTCGGGTACCATTGCTAAATGGTCACTTCGATTAGTATAGGAATTGGTTCCTGTGCTACCGGCTTAGGTTCGAACCTGTGGGGTCACAAACATTAGAGGTTCCTATCTGATCTGATGGCTGGTGAAGAGTCTTAATGCTTGTGGACTTTGAGTCCTACATGTCTGAAACTCTATGATCGAGAATCAGATTCTCTAATCACGAGTTCCACACATTTTGGGTACCGGGATCAAGAGTCCCACTGGTTTGGGACCTTTTGATTAGGATTTCATATCGATGGACTCTGATGCCCGATTGCCCATCAGATTTGGACTCAATATTTATGAAAGTTTAATTAGTGATTTGATTGCTAATTAACTCAATTTGATTGAGTAATTATTTTTGGATCAAATCCAATTGAATTGGATTCAGTTGGGTTTGACCCGATTAGGTTAAGTGTTGACCTAATCGCCAAGGTGGTTTGGTCCCTGATCTGATCGGGGGTTGAGCTTAGTCAATTTCTAATTTGATTAAGATTTTATTGAGCCTAATTAAGCTTAATTAAGTTGGGTTTAACTTAGTCTAATTGTGCCTAACCTATTTTGATTAGGTTGGCTCAATTAGGTTGAAACCACTTTGACCTCATCTCCCTGCGCCACCTCACTTATCTGCGCCCATTTGAATTCATGAGAAACAACTTCTCATGAATTTTCTCCCATGCAGAAGCCTTCCCACACCCTCCCTTATGCGCCATTTATCTGGATAAAGATTGATTTGTTGGCCATTCAAATTCAAAGGATGTTTGAATTTGAATGGGAAACTAATCCATGTGCCACCCACCTTATCTTGTGTGCCATTTAATCTACACGAGAAAGAGTTTCTCATGTAAATTTTCTATGCACAAAGAACCCATGCCTCCTCTCTTCTCTCACCCAGAGTGGATAAGGATGGGATGGTTTGCATTTAAATTCAAATTCGATTTGAATTCAAGTGAGCAACCACCTATCTTTATCCTCTCACACGGATAAGACGCATCTTGCACTGTTTTAAAAGAGAAGAGAAGGTGGGGCGTGCGTAGAATTTTTTTTAGAGAGAATAGTGGGCATGAGGAAGCCTTGTGTACTAGTTGGAAGTTCAAAAACTTTTGAGAGAAAAGAAAAAAAAAGAAACAAAAGTGGGCGCAGGGTTTTTAGTGAGTACCCTAGGGTTTCTGCCTGGGGTTCGAGAAGTGAGAAGGTGAGCTACGAGTATTGTGAGCCCATCAAACTTCAGGAAGAGCTTCATCAACCTCTCAAGCATCTTTACTGATGATTCGGACCATCTGAGAAGTCGACAAACATTGATCGAAAGAGTTTGATCAGCATCGGCCATCAAAAGGGTTCTGTGACGAACTAGCATTCGTGAAGAGTCGATTAAATCGGAAGCTTCGTGTGGACAATCCACAGAGGCCAGACACACTGTGTGGCTGCATTGCAATGATCAGACCTTCCCAACGGTGATCAGATTGTGGCGAATCAACTTTTCACACAAAGATAATGTGTTCTGAACATATAACAGTAAAAGATTTACTATAGAATTCAAAATTTTAAATTTAAATGCATGCTATATATATCATATTTAGATCATTATATAGGATTAATACATATTAATTAATTAGATTAATTAATAATTTTTACTATAAAATTATAATTTTGAAAAAGTTTTAAAATTATCATTTTACCCCTGTACTGAAATTCACTTCAAATGGTATTAGAGCGGGTTTTAAAGTATGATATACATTTGCATGCATAGATTAAGTAGTAATCTAAAAGTTTAAATTTGAAATTTGAATTTTAAAATTTATTCGAAATTCTAAATTCAAAAATTTTAAATTCAAAATTTGAAATTTAAAATTTGAAATTTGAAATTCAAAATTCAAAATTCAAAAATTTAAAATTCAAAATTTAAAATTTGAAATTTAAAATTTATTTGAAATTTAAAATTTAAAATTCAAAATGTAAAATTCAAAATTTGAAATTCAAAAATTTAAAATTTAAATTTGTTTGAAATTTGAAATTCAAAATTTAAAATTTAAAATTTAAAATTTGAAGTTTAAATTTTAAAATTGGTATATTTAGATATACTTGATCCAAGTAGCAAGTAGTCTAATTGGGTTGGTTGCCATGATCATCCGGTCATAGGAGAAAAGAAGGGTTTAAAGGCTTTCTCCTCCCATTCGATGGGGTTCTCCTATGGCGGTAGGAGTACCGATGCGATTATATCCCATACAGATGAAGCAGTGAAAAGACTTTATTGTAAAGGTTCAATTATAAAATTTATCATGAATGTGTTAGATTAGATCTAAAAGAATATTCATGATTTATTTTGATTGAGTTATTTTCTGTTATGTAATTAGCAATAGGATTGCTGTTTATGAAATATGCTGATCCGTTTGTGAAATGAGTCAACACATTTGATGAACAAAAATAAAACCTTTCAAATTTGAAAATTATTTTTTAAATGCCAAACCCTGACCCATCAGCCCAAAAACTTAATTAAAAGAATTAACTGTTGTCTATTTGATCTAGAATTGTGAATTAAGACCTAAGACAATTACATAAACTTGTGGGTCAATGGGTTAGATGGATTAGGTCCATAATTGGGTTAGACCTAAGGTTAGCTTAAAGAAATGGACTAAATTAGAGTAATTGGTCAAATCTAATCAAAAGTTGAATTAGATTAGGTCAAGGATACTCTAGACTCAACTTCAATAGTTGTAGTTGAATGGGTCCATATCTTTAACTAGACCAAGATGAAGTTAATTTATGGCTACGTGATGGAACCCTATTTACTAAGTTGATCAAATTAAAACTAATGAATCGGTTGATGTCTAAGGTAAGTTCGGCAGTCTGACCAGTGGTTTTTAAGTGGGAGCTACTCGCATTGATTTGATCTCTGACGAGTTAATGGCATATCCTCACCACTGATCTCACTTACCTAGCCAACCTGGTGAGTTAGGTTTTGATTAGATCACTTGGTGATTAGGACTCACCCATGTCATTAGGTAAATCAGTGTGACTGATTTAGGTGCTCCTAATGTCGGCTTTAATTAAATCCTTTTTAATCTGACTTGGTGAAGTCAGTGGGAGGATTGAAATTGGCTGGTTAATTTCTTCTCTTCTATCCTTTAATAAAAATCCTCAAAAATTATTAGGTCCCTAAAATGATTAAGTTATAGTGATAACTAAGTCATAGCCTCCCATTAAGTGAGTGATAATGAGTCCATTAGTTTAATAATCACTGGAGGCCTAAAGGCCTGGTGCTTATTGACTAATGGAATTACCATTCATAATATGATAATTTGGTTGAGTCTTTCTGATGGTGGTCAGGTTGGCTGGCCAAAGTCGGGTCTGATCATTTATTGATCTGATTCACCAAATCAAGTCATATTAATGGTTGGACCTAACCAGATCTTTTCAGTGGAGGCCAAAGCCTACTGATTAGGTTCAGGGGCAAAATTAATTACCAAAAGTTGTTTAGAGAAAGAACTGGTTATGAACCTACCCATAGATGCACATGGATTGACCAACCAAAGTTGGACTCGTATGTGGTCTATATGGATTCTAATACCCACTAAAAATTAAAATAATTTCCTCGAATTGGAGGTTGAGGCTACCAGTTCGTAAAAATATTGGGAGAAACTTTAGACTAAAGTCCAAATCTTTAGTATTAATAATTTATATACTAATAAAGGTCTGATTTTCCTTTATGCAGCTATGGTCACTACTCTATCGCTCCGGTCATTATTAAATAATGACAAGCTCATGGGACCTAATTTCGATAGCTAGTATCGAAAATTAAAAATCATCCTTGAGCATGAACGGATCTTTTATATTGTAACGGATCCGGCACCTGAGGAGCCAGCCCTGAACACTAGAGGAGAGGTCCGAGACACTTACCAAAAGTGGCTCAATGACCACACCACCGTTCGGTGCATAATGCTGGCGGCAATGAATGATGAGTTCAGCCACAGGTTCAAGAATGCCCAGCCGCAGGAGATGCTTCAAATGTTGAACGACTCCTTTGGCATGCCTGATGACGTTGAAAGGCACAAAACTAGTACCATTTTCAATGCTCAGATGAGGGATGGGGCCTCAGTCATCGATCATGTACTGTACATGATCGAAATGATTGAGCGCCTAAGTAAACTGGGCTTTCCCTTGCACGAGTAGCTCGCTAAGGATGCGATCCTTAATTCTTTGCCCAGGCCTTCCTCCTCTTCCTTACTCATTTTTGGATGACAAAGCCTGTAGTGAACTACCATGGCTTGTTGGGGTTGCTGCAGAACTTTGAGAAGGACCACCAGCTCCATAAGAAGTCGGTGAATGTTGTGGGAGGATCTTCTTCTGGACGTCGACCCTTTAAGAAAGGGAAGAAGAACAAGAAGAAAATGAATAAGAAGGTGCAGCCACATGTTAGGACGTCTGCACAGGGTTAGACCAAGAAGCGCAAGCCCAACCAGAGCCAGGAGGAGTGCTTCTTTTGCAAGAAGCAGGGGCACTGGAAGAGGAACTGTCCTCTATACATTGCCTCCTAGGACCCGAACAGGCCGAAGAAGAAGCAAGGTAATTATATGATAACACCTTGCAACTTTTTTATTTGTGATACTACTGCCTGGGTATTGGATATCGGAAGCCCTTATCATATCTGTAATTCGATGCAGGGTCTGCAGGTCAGTAGGAGATTTGATGAAGACGAGAGGTTCCTGAATGTTGGAGATGGAAGCAAAGTTCCAGTTCTAGCTTTAGGAATCATGAACCTTGTAATCAATTCTCATAATGTAATTCTGAGTGAATATCACTATTGTCCAAGTTTTTTATTAAATATTATTTCTGTAGGCCTTTTGGCCATGTACAGTTATGAATTTTTAATAAAAGAAAATATTTGCAATATCATTTTGAATGGTATTACAATATTTGTTGGACAACTAAATAATGGAAATTACTTACTATCATAGCCTGTTAATGTGGTTCAAACCTCCGATAAATGCCCTAGAATGGACGATATGTCAGAAGTCTACCTTTGGCACTGTAGGCTAGGTCATATCAATAAGAACAGGATAAACAGGTTGGCTCAAGAAGAAATTCTTGAAGTTGGTGATTGTGAATCACTTCCAACCTATGAGTTCTATCTTCTTGGGAAGATGACCAAATCACCTTTTACTGGAAAAGGTGAGCGAGCCAGTGAACTCTTGGATCTGGTACATTCTGATGTATATGGACCCATGATCTCAAGTTCAAGAAGTGGATATTTCTACTTCATAACCTTCACAGATGACCTATCGAGGTATGTGTATGTCTACTTAATGAAGCATAAGTCAGAGTCGATTAAAATGTTCAAACTATTCCGAAATGAGGTAGAAAAATAAATTGAAAAGTGTATTAAAACTCTTCGATCTGATCGAGGAGGTGAATACCTTTCCAATGAGTTTCTAACATATCTTAGGGAGAATGAGATTCTCTCTCAGTGGACTCCTCCTGGAACACCACAGCATAATGGTGTGTCTGAAAGGAGGAATCGGACCTTGTTGGACATGGTTCGATCCATGATGGGGTTTGCTGGTCTGTCGATCTCCCTCTGGAGATATGCACTCAAATCGGCTTGTTACCTTTTAAATAGGGTTCTGAGTAAGTTTGTATCCAAAATGCCATATGAGATATGGATAGGACGTAAGCTAGTACTCTCGCACCTTAGGGTTTGGGGGTATCCGGCTTATGTTAAACGTTTAATTACGGACAAGCTTGGACCTAGGTCTGATAAGTGTTATTTCATAGGGTACCCAAAAGAGACCAAAGGGTATTATTTCTACCTAGCTGATGAGCAAAAAGTGTTTGTCAGCCTTAAGGCAATCTTTTTGGAAAAGAAGTTCCTTGGTGAAGGGACTGTTGCCTCTAAGGTCGAACTTGAGGAAGTTCGACTGGTGAAAAAATCGACACAAGTTGTTGAACCTGAATCGGATTTGGTTAGATAAGATTCGGAGCCCATTGTTTCTGCACCCTTAAGGCGATCTGGTAGAGTACCATGTCAACCGGACAGATACTATGGTTTTTTGGTCTGGAACGGCGATCCTGTCGAACTTGATGAAAACGATGAGGATCTGATCACCTACATGGATGCAATGCAGAGATCTGACTCTGAGAAATGGCTAGAGGTCATGAAATCTGAAATAGAGTCCATGAAGGTCAACGATGTGTGGACATTGGTTGACCCACCCGAAGGAGTAAAATCCATAGGGTGTAAGTGGGTCTTCAAGAGGAAGAGGGGTGCAGACGGAAAGGTGGAGACCTATAAAGCCCATCTGGTTGCCAAGGGATATCGTCAACGTTATGGTATAGACTATGACGAGACATTTTCTCCTATGGCAATGCTCAAATCCATTCGGATTATGCTTACGATAGCTGGCCATCTGGACTATGAAATCTGGCAAATGGATGTGAAGACAGCTTTCCTAAATGGAGAGCTGGACGAAGAAGTGTATATGATACAACCTGAAGGGTTCACATCCACAGATGAGTCTAAGGCGTGCAGGCTACAGAGGTCCATTTATGGACTTAAGCAGGCATCCCAGAGTTGGAACATACATTTTGATAGGATGATCAAGACGTATGGCTTTATTAAGAACGGAGAAGAGCCCTGCATTTATAAGTGGGCTAATGGTCCAGTAGTGGTATTTCTTGTATTATATGTGGATGACATTCTCTTAATCGGGAATGATGTCCCTGCATTACAAAGAATAAAGATTTAACTATCACCACAGTTCTCCATGAAGGATCTAGGAGAAGCTTCCTACATCCTAGGGATGAGGATCTATAGGGATAGATCTAAAAGGTTGCTTGGCTTATCCCAGTCCATGTACATTGATACTATGCTAAAGAGGTTCAGTATGGAGAATTCCAAGAAAGGTTATCTACCGATGGCCATGGAATTTTTCTCTCGAAGAGGGATTGTTCGACAATACCTCAAGAAAGAGAGCGTTTGGGTAGAATTTCATATACTTCGACAGTAAGATCTGTCATGTACGCCATGACATGTACATGACCAGATGTGGCATACTCACTAGGGGTAGTGAGTAGATACCAATCTGATCCAGGGGAGAATCACTGGAAGGTTGTTAAAACCATCCTGAAGTATTTAAGAAATACTAAGGACCAGTGACTTGTTTATGGTGAATCGGACTTGAGACGTATAGGGTTTACAGACTCTAGTTTTGTCTGATCACGATGATAGCAAGAGTATGTCAGAATTTATTTTTACCCTTAATGGTGGGGCTATCTGCTGGAAGAGTTCCAAGCAGCACACAGTGGCTGATTCAGTTTGTGAGGCAGAGTATGTCGCTACATCAGATGCTGCCAAAGAAGTGGTGTGGCTGAGAAAATTCATCATCGAGCTCAGAGTAGCACCCTCCCTTGTTGGTCTAGTTCTGCTCTACTGTGACAGCTCTGGAGCCATTGCTCAGGCGAAGAAACCGAAGGCACACCAGCGGACGAAGCATATTCTGCACCGCTACCATCTCATCTGGGAAATTATAGATAGAGGTGACATCGACCTTCAGAAGATTGATGGGAAGGAGAACCTGGCTGACCCATTCACTAAAACCATTGCGGTGAAGGAGTTCGACGACTTCAAATCGAAGATGGGTAATAGATACTGCACCGATTGGCTTTAGGCCAAGTAGAAGATTATTGGAAATAGTGTCCCAAAGCCAATCGCCAGCCTGTTGACGGTTGTGCTCTTTCTTGTATTAGTATATGAACTATAAATAAATAAAAATTATTTTGATATTTTTCATCATAAATTGTTTCATCTTCTAATGAACTCCTGTGTTGTGGTGAAGTTCTTAGGACTATTTAGACTCGACAAAGGAGAATTTATCGTTTAGTCCTTAAACCTATTCGCGACCAAATGATACGTTGTTACCAAGGACAACAACATTTATCAAGTATAGATCATTGTGTGCTATATGGGTTGGTTGTCCTCTTAACCAAGGAGTGTGGAGACACTGGTATGGCATACAGGTGAGATGTAAGGGTACATCTGTACTGAATGTGACCAACTCTAGAGCTTTTTCTGCTGTCAAGATTTGCTCCGATGGGATATGGATATAACTGTCCTTCTGACCTGAGACCGCCACGGTGACTTGCAAGCAACTCACTGCACTTAGGCACTGGACTACCTGAATTTCTAATTTAGTGATGGAAGGCTACTGAGCTCTTGAGCCTAGTACATATTGATGTATGTGGGCCCATGAGCACCAGTGCTAGAGGTGGATATTTCTACTTCATAACTTTCACGGATGACCTATCCCGATATGGATATGTCTATCTGATGAAACATAAGTCGGATTCATTTAAAATGTTCAAATGATTCTGAAGTGAAGTAGAAAAATAAACTGGAAAGAGTATTAAAACTCTCGATCTGATCGAGGAGGAGAATACCTTTCTAGTGAGTTTCTCACATATCTAGGAGAGAATGGGATTCTCTCCCAATGGACACCTCCAGGAACACCACAGCATAATGGTGTGTTTGAAAGGAGGAATCAGACATTGTTAGACATGGTCCAATCCATGATGGATTTTTGCTAGCTTGCTGATATCCTTCTGGGGATATGCACTCGAATCGGCCTGTTATCTGTTAAATACGATTCCAAGTAAGTTTGTAATTAAGACTCCATATGAGATATGGACAGGGCGTAAGCCGGTACTTTCACACCTTAGGGTCTGGGGGTGCCCGGCCTATGTCAAACGATTAGTCACAGACAAACTTGGACCTAGGTCTGACAAATGCTCATTCATAGGGTACCCCAAAGAGACAAAAGGATATTTTTTCTACCATGCTGATGAACAAAAGGTGTTCGTCAGCCTTAAGGCAATCTTTTTAGAAAAGGAGTTCCTTGGTGAAGGAACCGTTGCCTCTAAGGTTGAACTTGATGAAGTTCAACAGGTAAAAGGACCGACACCAATAGCTGAACCTGAGTCGGATATGATTAGATCACATCCGGAGCCCAATATACCTGCACCATTAAGGCGATTTGGTAGAGTACCGCATCAGCTGGACAGATACTATGGTTTCTTGGTCTGGGACGGTGATCCCATCAAACTTGATGAGAATAATGAGGATCCGATCACCTATACGGATGCTATGCAGAGACCTGATTCCGAGAAATGGCTTGAAGCCATGAAATCCGAAATGGAGTCCATGAAGGTCAACGATGTATGGACATTGGTTGACCCACCTGAAGGGGTTAAACCCATTGGGTGTAAATGGGTCTTCAAAAGGAAGAGGGGCGCAGACGGAAAGGTGGAGACCTATAAAGCCCGTCTGGTTGCCAAGGGGTATCGTCAACGTTATGGTATTAACTATGACGAGATGTTTTCCCCTGTGGCAATGCTCAAATCTATTCGGATAATGCTTGCAATAGCTGCCCATCGGGATTATGAGATCTGGCAGATGGATGTAAAGACAGCTTTCCTGAATGGAGAGCTGACTGAAGAGGTGTATATGATACAACCTGAAGGGTTTACATCCACAGATGAGTCCAAGGTGTGCAAGCTTCAGAGATCCATTTATGGACTGAAGCAAGCTTCTCGGAGTTGGAACATGCATTTTGATAAGGTGATCAAAACGTATGGCTTCATTAAGAATGGAGAAGAGCCTTGCATCTATAAATGGGCAAATGGTCCAGTTGTGGTATTCCTTGTCTTGTACGTGGATGACATTCTCTTAATCGGGAATGACATCCCCGCACTACAGGGAATAAAAGTTTGGTTGTCATCACAGTTCTCCATGAAGGACTTGGGTGAAGCATCCTACATCCTAGGGATGAAGATCTATAGGGATAGATCTAAAAGGATGCTTGGGTTATCCCAGTCCATGTACATAGACATTGTGCTGAAGAGGTTCAGCATGGAGAATTCCAAGAAGGGCTATCTACCGATAGGCCATGGAATTTTCTCTCTAAGAAGGATTGTCCGACAACTCCTGAAGAGAGAGAGCGTATGAGTAGAGTCCCATATGCTTCAGCCGTGGGATCTATCATGTACGCCATGACATGTACAAGACCAGATATGGCATACTCACTAGGAGTAGTGAGTAGATACCAATCTGATCCTGGAGAAAATCACTGGAAAGTGGTTAAAGCCATCTTTAAGTATTTGAGAAATACTAAGGACCAATGGTTGGTTTATGGCGAGTCAGATCTGAAACTTGTGGGGTTCAAAGACTCCAGCTTCCAATCTGACCATGATGACAGCAGGAGCGTGTCAGGTTATATCTTTACTCTGAATGGTGGAGCCATCTGCTGGAAGAGTTCCAAGCAACATACTGTGGCAGACTCTGTTTGTGAAGCGGAGTATATCGCAGCATCAGATGCCGCGAAGGAAGCTGTGTGGCTGAGGAAATTCATCAATGAGCTCGGAGTAGCACCCTCCCTCGATGGTCCAGTCCTGCTCTACTGCGATAGCACTGGTGCCATAGCTCAGGTGAAGGAACCCAAAGCACATTAGCGGACGAAGCACATCTTGCGCCGCTTCCACCTGATCTGAGAGATCGTGGATCGAGGTGACGTCGACCTTCAGAAGATCGACGGAAAGGAGAACCTAGCCGACCCCTTCACTAAAGCCCTGGCAATAAAGGAGTTCGACAACCACAAGTCGAAGATGGGTATTAGATACTGTGCCGAGTGGCTTTAGGACAAGTGGGAGTTGATGGAAATGTGTCCCAAAAAGCCAATCGTCAAGCTGTTGACGGTTGAGCAACCAAGTATTGTAATTGATTTGTTAATAAATAAAATATATTTGGCATCTTCATCATAAGCTTTCATCTTCTAATGAACTCCGTTGTTATGATGAAGTCCTTAGGACTATTTAGGTTCGATAAAGAGAGGATTTATCGATTAGTCCTTAAAACTGTTCACGACCAAATGATAGGCTGTTAATAAGGATGACAGCTTCTATCGAGCATAGGTCGCTGTAGGCCATATGGGTTGGTTGTCCTCTTAACCAAGGAGTGTGGAGACACTGGTATGGCATATAGGTGAGATGTAAGGGTACATCATCATTGAACGTGACCAACTCCAGAGTATTTTACTGTCGAGAATATCTCTGATGGGATATAGGTATAAGTGTCCCTTAGACCTGAGATCGCCTCAGTGACTTGCAAGCAACTCACTGTGCTTTGGTACTGGACTAACTGAATTTTTAATTCAGGGACGGAAGGCTTCTAGGCACTGTCAAGTACTTGCGAAGTCAGAGTGTGATAGAGATGGGATTGACCACTCCAAGAGTTGGAGAAGAATGAGTCGCTGTATTTCAATTTAGCAAAATCTTGCCAGGGTAATCCATCAGACGGATTTGATATTTTGAAATACAATGTGGACAACCTGATCAGAGTTGACAGTTGAGCTCTGGGGTGTCCTATGATCATTTTGGTCAAGGGGATGAATTATATGAAAACTATATCCGCATGGGTTCTAAGGATGTTGTTCTATACATTCGACCTATCCGGTCGTCGGGTACCATTGCTAGATGGTCACTTCGATTGGTATAAAAATTTATTCCTATACTACTGGCTTAGGTTCGGACCTATGAGGTCACACATATTAGAGTTCATGATCCGATCAGATGGTTGATCAATAATTAAGAATCATTCTAGGGTTAAATGATCAATACGATTGACATTTAACCCAGTGCAAGTATTGCAGGAGGATCGATTAGCAATTCGATTGCTAATTGGCTTAATTTGATTAAGCCAATGGGCTGAGATTAAGTATAATTAAATATGATTTAATTAGATTTATTTTGGGCTTGATTGGATCAAGTCCAATTGGTTTATTGGATAAGCCAAGTGCAAGGAAAAACTAGTCCTAGTTCAACTAGGACTTGGGTCAATCTAATTTCTATTTTGATTAGAAAATTAAATCAGATTTAAATTTAATTTAATCTGATTAAATTAGGTTCTTAATTGGGTTAAGACCTATTTTAATTGGGTTGATCTACTTTTGATTTGATTTGGTTTGGGAAACCAAATTAAAACAAGTCATAAGACAGAATCCTAGTAAGACTAGGATTCCACCTTGCGCCACATAAGCCTTCTCCACGCCCTCTCTCTTATTCAACGCAAATCTCCACTTATTTTGTGCGACAAAAGCCCTCTCTCAGATCTCTCCCACGTTCACAAAAGGTCTCCTCTCTTCTTTCTTACATGGAAGGTGGTTTGGATCAAATCTAAAAGGAATAAGTTTGGATTTCGAATTCTATGAGATAGAGTTTTAGAAATCCAAAACTCTTTTAATTTTGCACCAAATTTATCCAAATTTTTTTTTGAATTTTTGTGGCTACATTGTGCACCCTTTACTATTAATCTATACATAAAAATATGAAGGAGGTGCTCAAGAGTTGGGCATCCCTTAACTTGCCATGTTTGGATAAGCCTTGACTAGGTGTTTGACCTAGACAAGGACTCTATCATATGTCTCTGTATAAGATGAGTTTCTTTGTAAAATTTTAGAAAAAATTAGAAATTTGAGAGACCTTTGTGCCATCCAAAAATCAGAGAGAAATACCTTTGGGTCGTGGAGATATAAAAGATGCAAGTTTGGGTGTCTAGAGAGAAAAATGTGAAGAAGAAGAGGGTCTTCTTCTTGGGTTTTTGTTTTCACATCTTTCCTCCCTCCATCTTGAGTTTCCTGAGAGTGTCTCAGATCTGAAACTCCTCCTTCTACTTTTCATCTTTGAAGAGTCCAAATCAAGAAGAAGGAGGTACCTGATCAACCATCAAAGAAGGATCAGCGCAGTACTAGCATACTGTGCTGATTTCCTGAAGCAGGACTTCTGATCGAGATTCGTGGGCTCGTGTGGACGACTCCTAGAGGCCGGATGCGTGTGCGGCTTGCAACATCATCCTCAAGCCCAGATCAGCAAGGTTAGAATGTCTAACTTGCAAGGTAATAGATCTGATCTATTGTTTAATACATACATTAGATGTAGTATAGAAACATGTTGATATGATCAACATGTAGTTCATGCTATATTTATATATTTTAATTTTTGATTTAATACCATGTAATAATCATGTAATAGGATCTTAGATCTAGAGATTTTCTGATCTTAGAAAATAAATTTTGATTTATTTTAGTCTTCCGCTGTATGATCTTGAAAAAGTTTCAAGATCTAACCCTCTTTTTCAAGATCTAACCCTGAAACCCTAGATCTGGTTCCTTCAAATGGTATCAGAGCCAGGTTCTTTATTACATGATTATTTATACATGCTTAGATTATTTTTTAGATTAGATCTAATTTATAATTTGATTATTAAATCTAAAATTAAAATTTTAGATCAATCACAAACTGCAAGGTTGTCCTGCTGTAAGGTTTACCCCTTACAGTGCAAAGGTTGTCCTAGTTTGTGTAGATCTATCTTTAATCATAAATTTATTAGATATGATCTAGATTAAATTTATGATTTATTAGATTTAAAAGATATTTAAATCTGAAATAAAATCTCTTTGTTAATAATTTTTGTGCAAAGAAATTGTTTAAAGTTGAAATTATTTCAATTACATGAACCTGTTTAGATTAGATCTAAAGTAGTTTCATGTTTATTTCACTTGCATCTTGATTATGAATCAAACATGCAATATGGTTGGTAGAATCATATTGTAAAATTATTTTACAAATATAAAATTATTTTTTGAAAAGCCGAACCCAACCCTCAGCCCAAAACTTAATTAAGAATTAAGAAGTTGTTTGATTAGGTTCTAGGATTGTGAATTGAAGAACCTAAGACACAAATCATAACACATTGGGTTAATGGGTTAGTGGGAATTAGGTCCATTAATTGGGTTAGACCTATGGTTAGATTAAAGATGGACTTAATTAGAGAATTGACTAAATCTAATCAATTGTTGTCTTAGATTAGGTCAAGGATTCTCTAGATCAATTACAATAGTTGTAGTTGGTCAAGTCCATATCTTTAACGAGAACCAAATGGACTTGATTCTTGGCTAAGCGGTCTAGCACGAACTGTTAGGTTGATCTAATCGAAACTAATTAAACCAGTTGGGGTCTAAGGTAAACCAGACCGGTGGTTTTTAATTGGGAGCCCGCTTACCTGGCCATTTCTGATGGTGTCTAAGGCAAGCTTTGGCAGACCCTCCCATTGATCGAACTTACCTGGCCTCTTGGTGAAATTATGTTTTGATCGGATCACTTGACTATTCGAGCTGACCCATGTCAGCTAGGTAAATCAGTGTGACTGATTTAGGTGCTCCTAGACCAGCCCTGGTCTCCCTTAAGCTGACTTGGTGAAGCCAGTGAGAGGATCATGATAAGCTGGTTCATCTGACCTCATCCTCTAAATTATTTAAATCCTCTAAAATTATTAGGTCCTTAAAATGACAAAGTTATGGAGATAACTGAGTCATAGCCTCCCATTAAGGTGTTTGATAATGAGTCCATTAACTCAATAATCATTGCAGACCCAAAGGCCTGGTGCTTGTTGACTAATGGAATTATCACTCATCATATGATGACTTGAAAGTGTCTCTCTAATGGTGGTTAGGTGAGCCAACCAAAGTTGGGCTTAATCATTCGTTGGTTAGATACACCAAGTATGATCATGTTAATGGTTGGACCTAACCGGATCCTTACAGTGGAGGCCAAAGCCTACTGATTAGGTTTCTGGGGCAAAATTAAAATTACTAGAAATTGTTTAGAGAAACAATTGGTTATGAACCTATCCTTAGATGTACATGGGTTGACCAACCAAAGTTGGGCTTGTGTGCAGTCTAAGTGGATTCTAGTACCCGCTAAGAAATTAGGATAATTCCTCGAGTTGGAGGTAGAGGCTACCAATTCGAATAAAATAGTGGGAGAAACCTTTTGATTAAAGTCCAAATCTTTAGGTTTAATGAATCAATTACTAATTAGGTTATGGTTCTCCTTTGTGCAAATATGGCCACTTCCCTATCGCTCCGATCATTGTTGGACAATGATAAGTTGGTGGGACCCAACTTCGGTAGCTGGTACCGAAAGTTGAAGATAGTCCTGGAGCATGAATGGATCCTATATGTGATAATAGATCCTGCACCTGAGGAGCCAGCTGTCAATGCACGTGGAACAATCAGAGACACTTACCAGAAGTGGCTCAGTGATCGGACCACGGTGCGCTGTATCATGCTGGCTATCATGAGCGACGAGTTCAGTCGCAGATTCGAGATGGCTCAGCCAAAGGACAAGCTTCAAGTGTTGGAGGATGCCTTTGGCACACCCGATGACGTGGAGAGGCACAAGACTAGTTGTGCCATCTTCAACGCCAAAATGCGGGATGGTGCCTCTGTCACTGATCATGTATTGTACATGATCGAGCTGATGGAATGATTGAGCAAGCTCGACTTTTCCTTACATGAGCAGCTTGGGAAAGATGCAATACTGAACTCGCTGCCCAAGTCTTATCTCCCATTCCTCACTCATTATAGAATGACAAAGCCTGAAGAGAACTACCACGGGTTACTGGGGTTGCTTCAGAACTTTAAGAAGGATCACCAACTTCACAAGGAGTCGGTGAATTTAGTGGGAGGTTCGTCTTCTGGTTTTCGACCTTTTAAGAAAGGAAAGAAGAACAAGAAGAAGAAAGTAAAGAAGGTGCAAGTTCAGGCTAGGACATCAGTGCAGAGCCAGACCAAAAAGGTCAAGCCTGATAAGAGTCTATTCTACTGGCAAGCACCCTAGATTAGATAGTGTGTCAGATATCTACTTATGGCACTGTAGGCTAGGTCATATAAATAAGAATAGAATAAACAGGTTGACTCAAGAGGAAATCCTCGAAGTTAGTGATTGTGAATCACTTCCAACCTGTGAGTCCTGCCTTCTTGGTAAAATGACCAAGTCACCTTTTACTGGAAAAGGTGAGAGAGCTACTGAGCTCTTGAGCCTAGTACATACTGATGTATGTTGGCCCATGAGCACCAGTGCTAAAGGTGGATATTTCTACTTCATAACTTTCACGGATGACCTATCCCGATATGGATATGTCTATCTGATGAAACATAAGTCGGATTCATTTGAAATGTTCAAACGATTCTGAAGTGAAGTAGAAAAATAAACTGGGAAGAGTATTAAAACTCTTCGATCTGATCGAGGAGGAGAATACCTTTCTAGTGAGTTTCTCACATATCTAGGAGAGAATGGGATTCTCTCCCAATGGACTCCTCCAGGAACACCACAGCATAATGGTGTGTTTGAAAGGAGGAATCGGACTTTGTTAGACATGGTCCGATCCATGATGGGTTTTTACTAGCTTGCTGATATCCTTCTAGGGATATGCACTCAAATCAGCCTGTTATCTGTTAAATAGGATTCCAAGTAAGTCTGTAATTAAGACTCCATATGAGATATGGACAGGGCGTAAGCCGGTACTTTCACACCTTAGGGTCTGGGGGTGCCCGACCTATGTCAAACGATTAGTCACAGATAAACTTGGACCTAGGTCTGACAAATACTCATTCATAGGGTACCCCAAAGAGACAAAAAGATATTTTTTCTACCATGCTGATGAACAAAAGGTGTTCGTCAGCCTTAAGGCAATCTTTTTAGAAAAGGAGTTCCTTGGTGAAGGAACCATTGCCTCTAAGGTTGAACTTGATAAAGTTCAACATGTAGAAGGACCGACATCAATAGCTGAACCTGAGTCGGATATGATTAGATCACATCCGGAGCCCAATATACCTGCACCATTAAGGCGATCCGGTAGAGTACCGCGTCAGCCGGACAGATACTACGGTTTCTTGGTCCGGGATGGTGATCCCATCGAACTTGATGAGAATAATGAGGATCCGATCACCTATATGGATGCTATGCAGAGACTTGATTCTGAGAAATGGCTTGAAGCCATGAAATCCGAAATGGAGTCCATGAAGGTCAACGATGTATGGACATTGGTTGACCCACCTGAAGGGGTTAAACCCATTGGGCGTAAATGGATCTTCAAAAGGAAGAGGGGCGCAGACGGAAAGGTGGAGACCTATAAAGCCCGTCTGGTTGCCAAGGGGTATCGTCAACGTTATGGTATTGACTATGACGAGATGTTTTCCCTTGTGGCAATGCTCAAATCTATTTGGATAATGCTTGCAATAGCTGCCCATCTGGATTATGAGATCTGGTAGATGGATGTAAAGACAGCTTTCCTGAATGGAGAGCTGACTGAAGAGGTGTATATGATACAACCTGAAGGGTTTACATCCACAGATGAGTCCAAGGTGTGCAAGCTTTAGAGATCTATTTATGGACTGAAGCAAGCTTCTCGGAGTTGGAACATGCGTTTTGATAAGGTGATCAAAATGTATGGCTTCATTAAGAATGGAGAAGAGCCCTGCATCTATAAATGGGCAAATGGTCCAGTTGTGGTATTCCTTGTCTTGTACGTGGATGACATTCTCTTAATCGGGAATGACATCCCCGCACTACAGGGAATAAAAGTTTGGTTGTCATTACAGTTCTCCATGAAAGACTTGGGTGAAGCATCCTACATCCTAGGGATGAAGATCTATAGGGATAGATCTAAAAGGATGCTTGGGTTATCCCAGTCCATGTACATAGACACTGTGCTGAAGAGGTTCAGCATGGAGAATTCCAAGAAGGGCTATCTATCGATAGGCCATGAAAATTCTCTCTCTAAAAAGGATTGTCCAACAACTCCTGAAGAGAGAGAGCGTATGAGTAGAGTCCCATATGCTTCAACCGTGGGATCTATCATGTATGCCATGACATGTACAAGACCAGATGTGGCATACTCACTAGGAGTAGTGAGTAGATACCAATCTGATCCTGGAGAAAATCACTGGAAAGTGGTTAAAGCCATCCTTAAGTATTTGAGAAATACTAAGGACCAATGGTTGGTTTATGGCGAGTCAGATCTGAAACTTGTGGGGTTCACAGACTCCAGCTTTCAATCTGACCATGATGACAGCAGGAGCGTGTTGGGTTATATCTTTACTCTGAATGGTGGAGCCATCTGCTGGAAGAGTTCCAAGCAGCATATTGTGGCAGACTCTGTTTGTGAAGCGGAGTATATCACAGCATCAGATGCCACGAAGGAAGCTGTGTGGCTGAGGAAATTCATCAACGAGCTCGGAGTAGCACCCTCCCTCGATGGTCCAGTCCTGCTCTACTGTGATAGCACTGGTGCCATAGCTCAGGTGAAGGAACCCAAAGCACATTAGCGAACGAAGCACATCTTGCGCCGCTTCCACCTGATCCGAGAGATCGTGGATCGAGGTGACGTCGACCTTCAGAAGATCGACGGAAAGGAGAACCTAGCCGACCCCTTCACTAAAGCCCGGCAATAAAGGAGTTCGACAACCACAAGTCGAAGATGGGTATTAGATACTGTGCCGAGTGGCTTTAGGACAAGTGGGAGTTGTTGGGAAATGTGTCCCAAAAAGCCAATCGTCAAGCTGTTGACGGTTGAGCAACCAAGTATTGTAATTGATTTGTTAATAAATAAAATATATTTGGCATCTTCATCATAAGCTTTCATCTTCTAATGAACTCCATTGTTATGATGAAGTCCTTAGGACTATTTAGGTTAGATAAAGAGAGGATTTATCGATTAGTCCTTAAAACTGTTCACGACCAAATGATAGGCTATTAATAAGGACGACAGCTTCTATCAAGCATAGGTCGCTGTAGGCCATATGGGTTGGTTGTCTTCTTAACCAAGGAGTGTGGAGACATTGGTATGGCATACAGGTGAGATGTAAGTGTACATCATCATTGAACGTGACCAACTCCAGAGTATTCTATTGTCGAGAATATCTCTGATGGGATATAGGTATAAGTGTCCCTTAGACCTGAGATCGCCTCAGTGACTTGCAAGCAATTCACTGTGCTTTGGTACTGGACTAACTGAATTTCTAATTCAGGGATGGAAGGCTTCTGGGCACAATCAAGTACATGCGAAGTCAGAGTGTGATCGAGATGGGATTGACCACTCCAAGAGTTGGAGAAGAATGAGTCGCTGTATTTCAATTTAGCAAAACCTTGGCCAGGGTAATCCATCAGATGGATTTGATATTTTGAAATACAATGTGGACAACCTGATCAGAGTTGACAGTTGAGCTCTGGGGTGTCCTATGATCATTTTGGTCAAGGGGATGAATTATATGAAAACTATATCCGCATGGGTTCTAAGGATGTTGTTCTACACATTCGACCTATCCGATCATCGGGTACCATTGCTAGATGGTCACTTCGATTGGTATAGGAATTTATTCCTATGCTACCAGCTTAGGTTCGGACCTATGAGGTCACACACATTAGAGTTCATAATCCGATCAGATGGTTGATCAATGATTAAGAATCATTCTAGGGTTAAATGATCAATACGATTGACATTTAACCCAGTTCAAGTGTTGCAGGAGGATCGATTAGCAATTCGATTGCTAATTGGCTTAATTTGATTAAGCCAATGGGCTGAGATTAAGTCTAATTAAATAAATTTAATTAAATTTATTTTGGGCTTGATTGGATCAAGTCCAATTGGTTTATTGGATAAGCCAAGTGCAAGGAAAAACTAGTCCTAGTTCAACTAGGACTTGGGTAAATCTAATTTCTAATTTGATTAGAAAATTAAATCAGATTTAAATTTAATTTAATCTAATTAAATTAGATTCTTAATTGGGTTAAGACCTATTTTAATTGGGTTGATCTAATTTTGATTTGATTTGGTTTGGAAAACCAAATTAAAACAAGTCATAAGACAGAATCCTAGTAAGACTAGGATTCCACCTTGCACCACATAAGCCTTCTCCATGCCCTCTCTCTTATTCAACGCAAATCTCCACTTATTTTGTGCAACAAAAGCCCTCTCTCAGATCTCTCCCACGTTCACAAAAGGTCTCCTCTCTTCTTTCTTACATGGAAGGTGGTTTGGATCAAATCTAAAAGGAATAAGTTTGGATTTCGAATTCTATGAGATAGAGTTTTAGAAATCCAAAACTCTTTCAATTTTGCACCGAATTTATCCAAATTTTTTTTGAAATTTTGTGGCTATATTTGCACCCTTTTCTATTGATCTATACATAAAAATATGAAGGAGCTGCTCAAGAGTTGGGCGTCCCTTAACTTGCCATGTTTGGATAAGCCTTGACTAGGTGTTTGACCTAGACAAGGACTCTATCATATCTCTCTGTATAAGATGAGTTTCTTTGTAAAATCTTAAGAAAATTAGAAATTTGAGAGACCTTTGTGCCATCCAAAAATTATAGAGAAATACCTTTGGGTCGTGGAGATATAAAAGATACAAGTTTGGGTGTCTAGAGAGAAAAACGTGAAGAAGAAGAGGGTCTTCTTCTTGGGTTTTTGTTTTCACATCTTTCCTCCCTCCATCTTGAGTTTCCTGAGAGTGTCTCAGATTTGAAACTCCTCCTTCTACTTTCCATCTTAGGAAGAGTCTAAATCAAGAAGAAGGAGGCACCTGATCAACCATCAAAGAAGGATCAGCGCAGAACTAGCATACTGTGCTGATTTCCTGAAGCAGGACTTCTGATCGAGATTCGTGGGCTCGTGTGGACGACTCCTAGAGGCTGAATGTGTGTGCAGCTTGCAACATCATCCTCAAGCCCAGATCAGCAAGGTTAGAACGTCTAACTTGCAAGGTAATAGATCTGATCTATTGTTTAATACATACATTAGATGTAGTATAGAAACATGTTGATATGATCAACATGTAGTTCATGCTATATTTATATATTTTAATTTCTGATTTAATGCCATGTAATAATCATGTAATAGGATCTTAGATTAGGGATTTTCTGATCTTAGAAAATAAATTTTTATTTGTTTTAGTCTTCCGCTGTATGATCTTGAAAAAGTTTCAAGATCTAACCCTCTTTTTCAAGATCTAACCCTGAAACCCTAGATCTGGTTCCTTCAGTGGGATCCCTTGGAAAAGAAGGTCATCATTAGTTGGGATGTGACTTTTGATGAGAAGTCAGTCCTACGAAGGCGAGCAGGCATGGAGGAGCAGCAGGAGCAGGAGGAGGTCCAACAGGGCATGTTGGACAGCTTACCTCTTTTATTTTGCCTCTTGCAGGTACTACGGGGGACATGACATTCAGGTGGAGCACCTACCTAAGGTGTCTCCACAGGTGGAGAGGACTCAGATGGATAATCGAGGCAGAGAGGTCCAGCAGGCATGAGCTGGACCGAGGACTGATATCGGTGTTGCCCTACACAAGCCCAAGAGGACCATCAGGCAACCAGACCGATATGGCTTCGAGGAGACGCTGTCATATGCCCTGGTGACAGCGAATGGAGACCCATATATGCATCAGGAGGCTATTGAGAGCCAAGACAAAGAGTGGTGGGTCCAGGCGATGTTCGAAGAGATACAGTCTCTCCATAAGAACCAGACATGGCGATTGGTGCAGTTGCCATAAGGGAAGAGGCCCATTGGCTGCAAATGGGTCTACAGTCGCAAGGACAGAGTGGAGCTGGTTGAGGCCTTAGGACACCAAGGTGAGATTGTTATGATCCAGGTGGTGTGCCCAAGGCCCAGGGGACCAAGTCTAAGGCCAAGGTCCATCATTCATGAGGGCTTCATGGAGGCTCTAGGGCTAGTTGGGCCCTAGGTTGAAAGGCTGTGGGCCTTTCGGGTTCTTGAGGTCTAGGTTATGTGGGCCTCAAGGGACCAACTCTTTATGGGCCAGGTCTAGATCCAAGATAGGTGAGATTAGGTTGAGTCATGGGTGTACATGGGCTTGGGTTAACCTAATCTACCATAGAGTTGGTCAAGGGAGTTTTGGGTTTGGGTCACTTGACCCGGTGTTTATATATACATGTACTGTGTATAGGTTGGATTAAGCCAAGAAAATACAAGACTCTTTCTCCCAAGTCTCTCTCTCTCTTCTCCCTCTCTCTCCAGCAATTCTCCACACCCCAGGAGAAGAAACCCTAGGGTTTCTTGCCGCCAGTCCATAAAAGGAAAGAGAAGAAGGGGAGGCGCTAGCCCCTCCCCCCTTGCAGCTGCCTACCAGATCTGCTCTCCCCCTCTTGCAGGCACCCAAACACCAGGTCTAGGATTTGTAATCTCTTGAGAAGATGTTGGTACAAGTCCCTCTCAGATCTGGAGTTGATCTGAGGTTGTTTGAGACATGGGTGAGATCTCCATCAACAGATCTACAAAAAGGCTGCAGCAGGACAGATCTTTGAGGTCTGTCTCCATCTATCTTTTTCCCTATCTAGAATATCCCAATTTAAGATCTACAAATTGAAGACCTTGGTCCAGGTATGGTCTAGTTGGGTATCAGATCTTGGATTTTTTAGAGGTGGTTTCAAAGGTGTTCTTCATCTGGAACGAAAGGCTGATGAAGAAGACAGCAACCAGGCTGATTTCGTCAAGGGCCTTGGATCGTGTCCAGAAGTCTCCAGATCTATTCATTGCTAGTTCTACTGCACTAAAGGTCTATGGGAGGAGCCAGGATCATGCTCCAATAGCTAGACGGTCACTTCGATTAGTACAGGAATTGGTTCCTGTGCTACCGGCTTAGGTTCGAACCTGTGGGGTCACACACATTAGAGGTTCCTATCTAATCTGATGGCTGGTGAAGAGTCCTAATACTCATGGACTTTGAGTCCTACATGTCTGAAACTCTATGATCAAGAATTAGGATTCTCTAATCAAGAGTTCCACATATTTTGGGTATCGGGGTCAAAAGTCTCACTGGTTTGGGACTTTTTGATCAGGATTTCATATCAATGGACTCTGATGTCCGATTACCCATTGTATTTAGACTCAATATTTATGAGAGATTTAATTAGTGATTTGATCACTAATTAACTCAATTTGATTGAGTAATTATTTTTAGATCAAGTCCAA
>NC_026003.2:30411132-30482540 GCF_000442705.2 Elaeis guineensis | reverse complement strand
CTTCATGGCGCGCCCGATGTCATCCTGTGCCGAGCTTTCCCATCCACCTTGAAGGGAGCGGCGAGAAATTGGTACTCGATGCTGAAGCCGGGTACCATCTTTCCTTTGATCAGATGAGCCACCAGTTTGTGGCTCATTTTGTTAGCAGCCGGATCCCTGGAGGGGTTCGGAGTCCCTCATCAACAACAAGCAGAGGGAGGGGGAGTCCATTCGGGCTTACGTCAACCGTTTCAATATCGCCGTGTTGGAGGTCCGAAACTTGGACCAATCAGTCGTGATGGCCGCTCTGAAAGGCGGCCTTCAGAAGAACGACCTTCTGTTCTCCCTAGAAAAGAAGTACCCCAGAGATTTTACTGATTTGTTGGCTCGGGCTGAGTGGTACGCCCGAGTAGAAGAAGCCTTCAAAATGAAGGATGAGGAGACCGCGAGAGAGCGGCAGGCGGGAGACTCGAGTAAGCCTGCAGTCGAGAAAGGGGTGAGAGAAGCTCGACCGCATTCTCGAACTCCTCCCGGGCACAAGCGTGCCCAGACTCCTCCTCGAGCGTGCAGACAGAGAAGCCCGGAGCACCGAGTCCGTCGGGGGTCTCCCCCAGGGAGATTCTGCAGCTATGCCCTCCTCAACGCATCGAAGACCCAGGTGCTGATGGAAGTCAGGGAGTAGCTCCCAAGGCCAGAAAGGATGTGCATGCATCCCGGGAAGCGCAATCCTAATAAGTTTTGCCTCTACCATCATGACCACGGCCACGACATGGAGGAATGCATTCAGCTCCGTCTCATCTCGGAGCTCATCAGACGAGGTCGGCTCGATAGGTTCATTAGATGTCGGCCTGAGGGTAGAAGGATCGATCAAGAGCCCTGCCGCAGCCTGAACCACCGAGAAGGGAAGAGCAGCCCGGAGATCAGCCTCCAATTGGGATCATCAACTCCATCTTCGGAGGACCTTGACAGGAAGCAGACCTTCTACAGCCCTGGGATTTGAAAAACTTGTAAATGTATTGCGAACGATCCCACTTTAAATCAAGATTTCTTTCGGACTTGCACATCTTTCCTTTTTTGGCATAGACTTGTAATGACAGGGGACGACCCCATCGGACAATGAAAACAAACCCTAATGTGGGCAAAGTTGAAAGTCCGATTACTTTTAGACCGGATGGGGGGAGAGGCCATACAACGTCCATATGCGCCCCCATAGCCATGTTAGGGACAGGAGGAGAACCTCGTCCTAATATGAGCAAGGTCGAAGGCCCGGTTACTTTTAGATCGGATGGGGGGAGAGGCCACACAGTGCCCATATACGCCCCCACAGTCATGTTAGGGACAGGAGGAGAATCTCGCCCTAACATGAGCAAGGTCGAAGGCCCGGTTACTTTTAGACCGGATGGGGGGAGAGGCCACACAGCACCCATATGCACCCCACAGCCATGTTAGGGACAGGAGGAGAACCTCATCCTAACATGAGTAAGGTCGAAGGTCCGGTTACTTTTAGACCGGATGGGGGGAGAGCCACACAGCGCCCATATGCGCCCCCACAGCCATGTTAGGGACAGGAGGAGAACCTCGCCCTAACATGAGTAAGGTCGAAGGCCCGATTACTTATAGACCAGATGGGGAAGAGGCCATGCAGCGCCCATATGCGCCCCCGCAGCCATGTTAGGGACAGGAGGAGAACCTCGCCCTAACATGAGCAAGATCGAAGGCCCGATTACTTATAGACCGGATGGGGTGAGAGGCCACACAGCGCCCATATGTGCCCCCGCAGCCCTGTTAGGAACAGAAGGAGAACCTCATCCTAACCTGAGCTGAAATCGATCACATTAGAAATAGGAGAAGAACCTCGTCTCGATGCCAATTAAGGTCCGGCCATTCGAGACCCGGCAAGAAAGAAGAAAACCTTCTCGGCGACCCTTCTACGCTATCGCGACTCCGTAAAAAGCTAGGGAGAACCCTTGCCTAAAAAGAAAAAAAAAAGGGGAGGGAAATGTGAAGGAACAGCGGTGGTCTACCCCAATGAAAAATAGAGGCCGAACTATACTAAAAGCACAAAGGACCTCATCTTCATGAAGAAGGAGAAAGAGAAAGTAAGATCTACGATCACGAACAAAAAGGCAAATCAACACGGCGATGGCTAGAAACCTCCAAGCGGTGTCGATGTCGAACCGATCAAAAGTGCAAGAAACTCGATAATGACGATCTAATACAAAGATGAGCAAGGAACCTTCGAACAACATCGACATCGCACGGGACAGAAATGAAAGAAGTCCGGCGCACGACAATTCAACACGACGTATGGGTAAGGTAACAAAGACCTTTTCATTTCATTAGCAAAATGTGCGTTACAGAGCCTGGAAGGCTAAAAAAAAAAAAAAAACAACAACAACAACGACAACAACAACAACGACAACAAACAGACAAGCGACAAAAGAAGACACTTAGAGGGACGAAAGATAAAAAGAGCCTTAAGGGGGCCCGACTTCCTCCGACTTCAAACTTTCGGCTTCGACCCTCATCAGGGAGTGCCTTAAGCTCTCGACTTCTTCTTTCAATTCCTTCTCTCTCATTAGCATTTCCATATATCTTCGATGAAGCCGCTAGCTTTCGTTCTCTGCCTCTCGGTGCCTTTTTCTTAGGACCTCAGATTTCGCCTCTGCATCCTTGACTGCCCGCTGCTCATATACCAACTGGATCTTCAATTGCTGCAGTTCGGCTTTCCTCTCCCCAAGGATGATAGATAGCTCTTCTACGGTTCTTCTCAAGGATTGGAGTTCGTCGGGATCCCAAACGGGAGCAAACTGAGCTCCTTCAGCTAGCTGCCTTTGAAGGTGGGCAACCTCATCGATCGCCATCCTGAGCTTCCCCCTATAGTCGTCCACCTGCTTGCACCAACCGGCCCGGTATGCGTTATAGCTCACCTCGGCATCTTGGAGCTGTTGCTGAAGGTCGGAGACCTTCTTTGACCATTCTCGATCGCTGTCGGCCCGAGTCGAAAGCTGGGACGAGCTTCCTGCCAACTGGCTAATCCTCTCCTGTGCAGCTGATAGCTCCATTCTGAGAGAGCTGATCTTGGCAGCTTGGGCCCATGACTGGTCGCTGGCGCGCTTCTTATGTTCCTCGAGCTCCTTCTCGAAGTTCACTTTCCTCTGGCTGTACTACATGACCCCCTTCACGTGGAGGTTCCAAAAGTAGGTGGCCTCCACGATGGCCTCAGAGTGGCTCTCCCTCAACTTGCGAAGTTCGCCCTCCATCTCCTTCTCCCCTTTTATTAAATGATGAACTTTCTTCTTCAGACATCGGATCGTGGACTTCAGCGGAATCCCCTGTAGCAGGGGAAGCGCTTCGGCAGGACACTGCCATCGGGAGACAAAAGCGTCAAGGCGCATCTCATTGCAGAAAGAAAAACAAAAAAAAGGGGGGGAGCTGAGTGGAGAAGCCCTCCAAAAGGAGAAACCAATTTTATTGATTGAATGTTTCTTAAAGATAAGAGGGAAAAAAAATTACAGTAAAAGAAAAATACAAAGTCAGAGGTCTCGGATCTCTGAAATAGGAGTTAGGGAGCTCGGTGTCCCCGGAAGGGGGGCTGCGGTGGCAGTAGCAGTGGGAGAGGGACCGGCTTCGTCTTCAGATGCCTCGTCCAAGAAGCTGAGGTCGAGCTCGAGAAATTTCTTAACCACCTTCTCTTGACAGAGCTCGAATCCTTTGATGAATGCTTCTTGGACGAACTTGACGTTCAGGTCCCTCATCTCCGCAGAGGCTTTGAACTCCACCGCTAGAACCCTGGCCTTCGAGACCAGGATCGGGATCTTCTCTGCCAAATTTGCGACCTCGGCCTCCGCCTTCCTCACCGTCTCCTCCGAGGTCTGCTTTTCTTTCTCCAGGGCCTGCTTTTCTTTCTCTAGGACCTCTTGGAGGGTGACTACCTTGGTTGCCTTTTCTTTGAGGCGAGCAACTTTGGCCCAATGACTCTCCTCTGCCTAGATGGCGTCCCTCCTCGCCCGATTCATCGCCTCGATATTGGCAAGGAGCTGGTGCCCGATCTGCAAGGGCGACTAGGAGGTCAGAACAAAGGTTGAGAAGCTAATTAAATGAAGGTGCGAAGGGAAGGAGGAAAGTAAATCTGTTTACCTCGAGAAAGGACCCTGGGGAGTCTCAAACCCGCTGTTCGGGATCGGCGCGATCAATCCTCTGGACGACTTCGGGTAGGATGCAGCCGTCGATCAGTCGCTTTATCAGGTCCCTATCATTAAAGGGATTCTCCCCCGGCTCTCCTTCGGAACCAAGGGACTCTTCGATGGCAGCTCGATGGCTACTCACCCTGCGGGCCACCGACTTTCTTCTCCTCCTCCTCTCAACCCCTGGTGCCTCCTCGAAGTGGACCCCCGAAGCGGGAGCCTCAGCGGGGGAACTCCTTGAAGAGGCCGGGGAGCCAGAGGTTCGGCGTCTGAAGGAACGTCGACCGTGAGGGCCACCTGGGCGGGCATGGCCGAGCTCGTCTCCTCCGTTCTGGCCTTCTTTGCCGATCCGGAGGCCGCAACGCCTTTTCTTTTGTGAGCCTTGAGGCCCCTGGCGAGCATCCGTGCTGCTTCGGTGTCCATTCCTGAAAAAAAAAAAGAAGAGAGAGGAAAAGAGATCAGTAATAAAATAGAAAAGGAAGAAGTGACGCGTAAAAAAAAAAAAAGAGAGAGAGAGAAGAAGAGCGGGAGAAAAGAAAAGGAAGGGAAAGATGGGATACTCGCAGGGTCCAGGGGGCTCAAGTCGATGTTGAACAAAAACTTCTCCTTCAGAAGGTTGGGAAGGGAAGGAGTTGAGTAACTAAGAAGTTTTCGGGCGGCCTGAAGGTCGTCCTCCCCCAAGCTAGGAGCCCGGTGGACAAAGTCCCTCAGGGAGCCCCAAAGGGGCAATCCCAACCTCAAGATCGGGCATTGGACGAAGAGGTACTTCCCCTTCCAGTTATGGATTGAAGAAGGAGCACCTTTCAGCAACTCCTTCTTGCCAAACTGGGGGGAGAAATACCACCAGTCCTTTGCCGAGGGATGGCACTTGAAGGTGTAAAAATACCTAAACAAAGAAAGAGATGCCTGAACTTCGATTACGTGGCAAAGGGAGAGGAACCCTATCAGAAACCTAAAAGAATTCGACACGACTGAAGCTAAGGAAATGTCTAAAAATGGAAGAGAGCGACGACAAAGGGTGGAAGCAGAAGACGAAGCCCAACACGGAAGGCCTCCTGATACAGGTAGAAATGGTCGGGTGGGGGGGTGCTAGCCCAGTCGGCGGGATCAGGAAGCTCCAGATCATACTCCGAAGGAACTCCATACTGAACCCTTATCAGTAAAAGTTCATCCAGAGTCAGAGAATAAGGAATGGTGCCCGACGTGAAAATCGGGCGAGACCCAACCCTAGATGAGGGTTCGTCTACGGTATGAGGGTTCTGGGGGGCTGAGGCAGACGAACTCCTGGAACCACTAGAGGCAGAGGTACCGGAACACACTTCAAACAAAGACACTAAAAATCTCGGAGAAATCAGGCGGGGCAAGAGGCAAAAGGTTTGCGGGGGACCAAACCAGAGGAATGCGGTAGAAGAAAAATGGAGGAGAAAGGGAACCTAGATGGCAAGAAGAGAAACGAAAGTTCTGGGACTAACCTAGATCGCTCTGAAGGATGCAGAGGGACGAGGACAGAGATGACTCAAAGAACACTTAGGGCCAAGGTGGATGCCAAAGAGGGTTAGATCTCTCGGAGAGAAGGCAGACACCGACAGAACTCTCAGGCAGAATGAGACTCTTGAAGGCAGAAAGGCGGGTTTAAATAAACCCTGGGATCCGATGCTATAATGATCGTGGATCTCCCTAGGCCAGCCCACGCTCGTCACGTGTCCCACTCGCCATCGCAGGTGGCTAAAAGCAGCTGACAGAGCCATTACTGCACCGTACCTGGGTCAACGCTCCAGCGAGAATTTCGAAAGGTCCCTTCGGATCGCCCCGATTTGAAAAGACTCCAGCATGCGCGCATTAAATGCCAGGATATCTAGGGCGATCGTGCACAGGATTCAAGGGGACAACTTTGGCTATGAAAATTTCTCTGTACTTCCTTCATTCGAAACTCAAACTCAGAAGTAGGAGGACTGGTGTTAGGTATAAAATACCCCGCAGCCGAAGTTCATGACAGGAGTGACCCTCTGGGATTCTACCAACTTTCGACCTTCGACGACATCTTTCCGAACCTCTCTGGCGGTCGAGCCTCTGCAACACTCCCAAGTTTTGCCGACAGATAAGCATCCACCAGTGTCGACCGGATTCTTCGCAACGGATGGACTCCACCCAAGTTTCCACGATGATCAACCACCTTCTAGACTGCATCCGGACTCCTACGGGAGCCGGACTTCATCCCCGACTTCAATTGCAGGTAGACTTCGTTCGGACTCCTATGGGAGTCAGACTTCATCCCCGACTCCGGCTGCAGGAAGACTTCATCCGGACTCCTACGAAAGCCAGATTTCGTCCCCGACTTCAATTGCAAGTAGACTTTGTCCGAACTCCTACGGGAGCCGGACTTCATCCCCGACTTCAATTGCAAGTAGACTTCGTCCGGACTCTACGGGAGCCGGACTTCATCCCCAACTTCAATTGCAGGTAGACTTCGTCTGGACTCCTACGGGAGTCGGACTTCATCCCCGACTTCAATTGCAGGTAGACTTCGTCCGGACTCCTACGGGAGCCGGACTTCGTCCCCGACTTCAATTGCAGGTAGACTTCGTCCGGACTCCTACGGGAGCCGGACTTCATCCCCGATTCCAACTGCAGGTAGACTTCGTCCGGGCTCCCACGGAAGCCGGACTTCCACCCTAAATTCCTGTCACAGGTAGATCTCACCCCGAACTCCTACAAGGGCCGGACTCCGAGCTTCTACTGCAAGCGACCCACTCTGAGTTTTTGCTGCAAATGATCTACTTCAAATTTCTACCACGAGCGGTCCGTGCCGGATTCCCACCGTAAGCCTTCACCTGAGCTTCCATTATGAATGAATTCTTTTCGGATCTCTGATGCAAATAGGCCTTGGCCGAGACTCCTCAACAAATGATCCCCATCCGGGCTTCTACGGAGATCGGACTCCGACTGAGCTTCTACAAGCGGACAAATGCCGTGCTCACAAAATCCAGTAGCTGGACCCCTTCGATGGATGAACCTCTCTAGCACCATCCGGCATCCACCGTCGATCGACCCTCTGTCAAAATCTGTGCGAAACTAGACTGCATCTGCGGAAAGCCTCTGACTGAGCTCCCACGGCAAGTGGTCCTCGCCTGCAGCCTTAACGCTCAAGGCACCCAACAGGATTTGCAACATCCGAGCTCCTCTCGGATGGATGGCTACCTCTCTCCGCCAGGCACCTCAATCGAGTTTCGACCGACAGGCCCTGACCCCCTGGCAGCCCGCAGTAATAGCCACGACTCTGCTCCACCTCCTGCGATGGATCCCATGCGGCTCCATCACTCCCTGGCAGACCATAGTAATGGCCACTACTCTGCTCCACTTCCTGCGACGGATACCGCATGGCTCCTTCACCCTCTGGCAAGTCGCGACAACGGACGCCGCTCCACTCCCCGCAACAGACTCCACATGGCATGTCCCGATGATGGCCACGATTCCACTCCACTACTCTTCACAACAAACTCCTCCTGACCCCAAGCAGCCCACTGCCAAATGGTTACAAACATCGCTATCAGTATGTTGCCCCCTCCACCTATAAAAGGGGGACCCCAGATACATTATTCTCTAAGCTCTAATTTCTATCCCAAAACTCTGCTAAAATTTTCATTCGAGCACTCCATTCTTGTTGAGGCAGAGAACTGACTTGAGCATCGGAGGGTCTTGTCGGAGCACCCCCAACTCTGGTTTAGACTTCCTTTGCAGGTCCCGACGGTGACCGCGACTCCCTCGACTCCAGCTTCTCCGACGCAGGCGGATTTTTGCACCAACAGGATGTAAATAGATTTTCAAGAGAAAAAGAGGAGTGGATGGAAAGATAGAGACCTATAAAGCTCATCAAGTTGTCAAGAGTTATTGTCAGCATTATAGTATTGACTATGACGAAACGTTCTTTTCTGTGGCAATGCTCAAGTCCATCTGGATTATGCTTGCTATTACTGCACACCTAGATTATGAGATCTAATAGATGGATGTCAAAATCACTTTTCTCAATGGAGAGCTGGAAGAAAAGGTGTATATGATACAACCTGAAGGGTTCACATCCACAGATGAGTTGAAAGTGTGCAAGCTAAAATGATTTATTTATAGACTTAAGCAGATGTCTAGGAGTTGGAACATACATTTTGATAAGGTGATCAAAATATATGACTTCGTTAGGAATGAAGAAGAGCCTTATGTCTATAAGTGGGCTTCCGATTCTGTAGTCATCTTTTTTATGTTGTATGTGGATGATATACTGCTACTAGAAAATGATATCCTAGTTTTGCAGAGTGTGAAGCTATGGTTATCATTACAGTTCTCCCTGAAGGACTTGAGAGAAGCATCCTACATTCTTGGGATGAAGATCTATAGGAATAGATCTAAAAGGTTGTTTGGATTGTCCCAATTCACATGCATTGATATCTTGTTGAAGTGGTTCAACATGGATAATTTCATGAAAGGCTATCTTTCGATAGGCTATGGAATTACTATTTCTAAGAAAGATTGTCTAACAACTCTTAAGGAGAGAGAGCATATGAGTAGAATACCATATACTTCGATAGTGAGATCTATCATATACACTATGACGTGTACGAGTTCGAATGTGGCCATTCATTAAGGGTAGTGAGTAGGTACCAGTCTGATTCGGGTGAGAAGCATTTAAAAATTATGAAGGTAATTCTTAAGTATTTGAGAAATACTAAAGATCAATAGCTTCTCAATGGAGACACTTATCTGAAACTTATGAACTATATTGATTCCAGCTTTTAGTCAGATTGTGATAACAGCAGAAGCGTGTCAGGCTATGTATTTATCTTGAATAGAGGAGCCATTGCTAGAAGAGTTTCAAGCAACATACTGTGGCTGATTCTGTATGCAAAGCAGAATACAATGCTGTATAGGATGCTGCAACATGTTCTGCACCACTATCACCTGGTGCGAGAGATCGTAAACTGAGGTGATGTCGAACTTCAGAAAATCGATGGAAAGAAGAATCTAGCTAACCCCTTCATTAAAGCTCTCGGGATCAAAGAGTTTGACGACTTCAAATGGAAGATGGGTATAAGATACTACCCTGATTGACTTTAGTTCAAGTGAGAGTTGTTGAAAATTATATCCTAAAATCAATCGTGTGATGATTGAATTTTTCTTTATATATGAATTATTGATTATTGAATAAAAGTTATTCTGATATTTTTTATCATAAAGTAAAATTTTTTTTGAGCTCTTGTACTATGATGAAGTCCTTAGAATTATGTTAGCGTGCGCTAAAGAGAAGATTTATCATATAGTTCTTAAATATGTTTACAACCTAATGATACATCATTACAGGACGATGACGTTTATCGATTGGAGGTTGTTGTGTACCATATGAGTTGGTTGTTCTCTTAATCAAGGAGTATGGTAATACTGATGAGATATAGGGGTACATCATCACTGAACAAGTGACTCACCTACTGAGCATTCTGCTGTCAAGAGCTGCTCGCAAAACACATGGGTATAAGTGTCCTTCAAATCTGAGATCACTATAGTGACTTGCAAGCAACTCACTGTGCTTTGGAGACAGACTATCTGGATTTCTAATGTAGTGATGGAAGGCTACTGGATACAGTTAAGTACTTGTGAAGTCTGTGTGTGGATCAAGATGGGATTAACCCCTCTAAATTATTAGAGTTGATGTATCACTGTATTTTAATTTAGTAAAATCTTGGTCAGGATAATCCATGAGAGGAATTTAAATGGTTGAAATGCAATGCGGATGAAGCAATCTCAATTGACAGTTAACCTGAGACCATCCTAAAATATCTAGGATCAAAAGGATGAATTATGTGGTAGCCATGTATATGGGTTCTGAAATATTCTTTTATATTAATTTGACCTATCTGGATGTCAGAAATTATTGCTAGATGGTATTTCGATTAGTCAGGAATTGGTTCCTGTGCTATCGGCTTAGTGTTTGAACCTATGGAGTCACGCACACAATTTAGATAAAGTATAAAAGAATTAATCTATGTTTATATGTCCAATTTGAAAGTACTTGACTTGATTGAATATATTATCTAACTTGATTGAGAATTAAGTTATAGGTCAAATGGGATTAAAGAGTTGACTATGTCTAGCTAGCACTACACATGAGGTTAATGTTCGATTCTGGGATGAATAGCTTCTAATCTATATGATCCATGGAGCATATGGAGATTGAATTTAAGTACTAATTAATTTTAAATTAGATCTAAATTAATTAGGCTTAATTATGTCTAAAAATTCAAGTTAGATATGGTACAAAAGTCCTAAAGAGTTTGAGATTGACAGTCTTTCAAAATTTTTTCGATCCAGTTTTGAATTGGATTCGAATCAGACCCATTTTGATGAGATATGAGAATTTTCACTTGCACTGAGATTTCTTTTCATATGGACTGACCAACACCTGAAATAGTGCTAGTTTTGGGGCATCCCATGTGGGTGAGGGAGTGGGTGCAAATTGGTTGTCATATGTGATGGCAATTCTATCTCATGTAAAAATCTTTCTTTCATGAGTATTGAACTAATTCAAATCAGATTTGAGTTAGATCTCTTATACTTATTGGGTCATGGAATTCATCTATAAATAGAGAGGGTCTCTATCTATAGAAGTATAGCAAACAAATCAGTTTGAGAGAAGAGAGAAAGAGAGAGAGAGGCATGAGAGGAGAAGAGCCTTCTTCTTCCCTTGGTCTCTTCCCTTTTGGTGCCGCCCCTCTTCCCTTGAGCATGGATCCTTCTTGGGCATCCCACCTGCTAGTGTGAGGTGTCACACCAGTACATCTCCTCCCTCATTTGATTGGGTTACGAAGGCGATTGGATTGAAGTTCATCCTGCTTTTCTACGGCGTCTGACGTGCATACGAAGTAAAGGATCTACACATCCAAACCTCTATGAAGATTTATATCAGATTATTTAAGATTTGATCTCTAGTTCCACTGCTATTCAAGTAAGGATTTGATCTTTAGTCATGTAGATGAATAAAAAATTTTAAATATAACCTGGGTCTTTCGAAGAGAAACAATTTTTCTTCCCTTCAACTACTTCTATCACCCTACTCAATAAAAGGTGTTTGTTAGTAGACATGCTATTTTCTTGAAAAAAAAGTTTATTAAAAAAGAAGACAGTGGGAGGATAGTTGAACTTGAGAAAGTTTTAGACCTATAGTCTATCCAGGATTAGCATGTGGAGAATTCACAAGTTGACACTCAACCAGAAGTACCCATTGTTGAGGCACAGCCACTATATACACCTCCTCTTCGAAGGTTAAATGGAGTGTATAATGTACCACTTAGGTATGGATTTATCATTAAGAATGATAACACATCACACATCATTAAGAATGAAAATCTAACGATCTATTTAGAAGCTGTCATGAGTAGTGACTCTGACAAATGGTTTGAAGCTATGAAATTCGAAATGGACTCCATGTATAGCAACCAAGTTTGGACTTTGGTTGATGTGCCTGAGGGTGTGATCCCAATAGGCTACAAATGGGTCTTCAAGAAGAAGATTGAAGCAAATGACTAGGTAGAGACCTATAAGGCTAGGCTGATGGCAAAAGATTTTAGGCAAAGGTAAGGTGTTGATTATGAAGAAACCTTTTCGCCCGTTGTCATGCTCAAGTCTATTCAGATCATGCTTGCTATTGCTGCATACCATGATTATGAGATCTATTGGAATTCGGGGTTTGGTGCATACATATGTATTTCAAAAATTTTATTTTCTAAATACCACAGTGGAGAATAAGATTAAAATACTTTTAATCTAAATTATGCATGCATGAAAATATAAAACTAGATGGATCTATCTTATATGCTGAAATTGATATATACTGAAATTTAGATTGTGATCAAATCGTATACCTGTTTTGCAATCTTTTTCTTCAAATCTGAATTTAAAAGAGAAGAGATTTTCTCTTAGCTGCATAAGTATCCAACCTCTATGAGTATCCACTCGGGATCAGCCTGGAACAGTCCTCTTTAATTTGAATTTTGGTTCTCCAAAATTCAGCCTGCTAAATCTGATTGAAGTCTGGATCGTGATCAACGCTTGATCTTTCTCCTTGATCTTCTTCTTCTCCTCTTCTTTAGAGTTTCTCTTTATTTTATGCTACTATAAAATACTAGCAACCAGCAAATTATGGGATGCCCAACACCTGGGGTGTGGAACTCCTTAGGACTCACATCCCATGGGATGGGCGTGTAGAATGCCCAAGAGAAGAGAAAGGGAGAGGAAGAGAGGATGTGGGAAGAGCCTTTGGGTGTGAGAGGCTGCTGGTTTAGATGCTCTAGAAACTTTAGAAAAGATTTCTTTAAATAGGGATAAAGATTGAATCCTATTCAATCTCATAATATAAGTCCTACTTGCATTAGGATTCCTATTAACTTAAGTTATCCAACTTACATTAGGAAACCCTTTAGGCACCAACAAGTGAGGCCCTTGCACCCATAATTAGACACCCCGAAACACACCTAAGAGATGTCCCATAAGAGATCTAAAAGCTCTCTAATCAATGGACATGCCCAACTTGATCAAATCAAGATGGCGCCCAAGAATAACTATCAAAAAAATTAATTAAGAACTGGCACCCTTAATTAATATGATCCATAACCTTAGATATCTAACAATTAGAGTCTCATAAATCTTATTCATATAGATTATTAGTAGGTAATTAAGTTAGAATTATCTTATCAAATAAGTAATCCCAATAGAAAGAGGAATTGGGTCCAATCATGTGCTAGTAAGGTTATCATGAACCCAACGGATTTCTTTAAATCCAATTGACACTTCATAAGCTCAATTACTTATTTTAGGCCTAATCCCTTTATTGAGTGACCCTATAGATTCAATTTTATCTGGTAGTGAGATATACAATGATCTATATCATGGTATCATTGAAACTCTTTTCAATAAATTAGAATAATTTCACTCTAACTCATTAAAGATTGTCAATCCAGAATGATCTTAGTGAGCTCTCACAATCCATCAGTAACACCTAGCAATATATAGTGGCAATCCTGTAGAACTGAAATGAACCTCTAGGTATAGTTAACGTGTGATTAGTCCCTCTATCGTGAGTCCCGACTAGATGGTAGGTCATGGATAAATCATTAAATCTCAACATCAGTCACATGATAGATTTGATTAGCTCCAGTCCAGTTGTGACTTCTATGTATACTCTTTTCCATCAATCACACTACTATGGTCATAAATTTTGGACTTAGCCTTTCAAATCTCATAGGACTACTCATCTCTATCAAGGTCAATAGATCCTATCTTGATGCACACCTCACTCCTACAGTGGACCAACTATCGTCAACATCCACTACAAGAGCTCTTTGAGATCTATGTTTATGTGTCAGTCAAACTTCAGCAGCCTCACTACGAGCAGCAGTACCATCTCAAGTCAAAGGATTGATCATCCAACTGTAGCATCGAGACAAGTCACGCTCAGTACTAGTTGTTCTTTAACAACTATCCACACTCATCGTCCTGTGTCTCTACACTGTAGATCAGAGACTCATCTATCCCGAAGAAAGTAATTTGTGCGTCAGTTGATCCGAATCTATCATTGTTCTCATGATGTCCTATGATCGAAAGTATTTAGAATTAAATATATATCTCTAATTCTCAATACTTTGAGAATATATATCGAAACTAATTTCATAGACGATTCAAAGACACATCACACTTGAATGAAAAAGAAATTATCCTTTTATTGATCATATCAATATATTAACTACAAAATTATGTCCTAGATTTATTACAAAGTATCAACCATATTGGCTTCTAGGATATATATCTAACAATCTTTCACTTGGACTAAAGCTAATTGGTCACAAATCTAAGTCTCATCTTCTCATGGTGGACTTTCATTTTCGATTGGCTCAACTGCTTAGTCAGCGGGTCTGCCATGTTGTCCGTGGAGTCTACTCTTCACACCTTGCCATGAGGTAGCTGTGTACACTACTGCTCTATGTGTTTGAACTTTTGGTGAGACCTTTGGCTCCTTAGCAAGGACTATGATGCCATTATCTTTGTGGTACTGTATCATGGGATGACATCCAGTTCTACAACTAATATTAGAATCAAAAAATATCCTACACATCTACAGCATACTCAGCCTCCATTGATCGATTAATTAGAATTCTTCCAATATATCGATCAATATACCCTTCAACTCGTAACTTAGAATCCCCTCCAAAGATCAAGAGCAAATCTTTAGTCCTTCTTAAGTACTTAAAGATATTCTTTACAGCTATCCAATGCTCCTCATCTGGATTCGACTGATACATGCTTGTGACACTCATGGCAAGAGCAATATCAGGTTAAATACATAGTATGGCGTACATGAGGCTTCCTATTATCGAAGCATAAGGAATCCTACTCATGTGCTGTACCTCCTCAGATGTGGTCAGACACATCATCTTAGAGGGACTAATACCATACCTAAGAGGTAAGAGATCTCTTTCGGAGTTTTTCATGCTGAACTTCTTCAGCACCTTCTCTATGTACAGCTTTTGTGACAGGCCAAGCATCCATTTAAGTTTATCCCTATAGACCTTTATTTTGAGAATATAGGATACTTCCCCTAGGTCTTTCATGAAAAATTTTTTGGACAACCATCTTTTAATCATGATCAGCATGAAAATGTCATTCCCAATAAGGAGAATATTATTCACATACAATATGAGGAAGATGATCGCACTCCCACTGACCCTCTTGTATACACAAGATTTCTCTTCATTTTTTATGAAATCAAATAATTTGATTGTCTCATCAAAATGATGGTTCCAACTTTGAGATACCTGCTTTAATCTATAAATAGACCTTTGCAGCTTACAAATTTTGTGATCACCATCACCGGATGTGAAACCCATAGGCTGCTCCATGTAAATATCTTCCTGAAGATATCTATTCAGAAAAGAAGTTTTCACATCCATCTATTAGATTTTATAATCATAGTAAGCTGCATCAGCAAGCAAAGTATGGATGGATTTCAGTATGGCTTCAGGTGAGAAGGTTTTCTGATAATCAATGCCCTCGCACTGACAATAACTTTTTACCACAAGCCTAGCTTTATAGGTCTTTACCTTACCATCGGCACCTATCTTCCTTTTGTAGATCTATTTACACCCAATGGGTATGATATCCTCAGGTGGATCCACTAAAGTCCAGACATGATTCAAGTGCATTGTGTCAATTTTTGATTTCATAGCATCTAACCATTTCTCAAAATCAATGTGAGACATCGCCTCATCAAAGGTATTAGGATCATCACTATGACCCCTATCTCCCATAAAGAATATTTCCTTTACTTTCTCTGTAAGCATACCCATGTACCTTTCAGAAAGTTGGAAGATCCTATTAGATCTACAAGATGGTAGAGGAACATCAACTACTGCTTATGAACTATGGGTTCTTGAGGATTTATAGCTCTAGGTTTTTTAGAGACTTTCTCTTTGAGCTCTACTAACCTCCCACTATCGCCATCCTGGATAAACTATTTTTCTAAGAATACAATATTTCGACTCACAATCATATTGTGATCTTGTGAAAAGTAGTAGTATCCCATGGATTCTTTTGGATACCCTATAAAGTGAGCTATAATAGATCTATCCTCTAGCTTATCTGCTATTTATCTCTTGACATAGGTCGGACATCCCCAAGTCTTGAGATAACCCAGACTTGACTTCTTATCGAGCCATATCTCATACAGTGTGGTAGGAATGGACTATGATGGAACCCTATTCAACAAGTGAATGGCAGTTAATAAGGCATGTCTCCAAAAAAATAAGGATAGATTAGTGAAGCTCATCATGGACCAGACCATATCCAATAAGATCCTGCTCTTCTTTTCGGATACCCCATTGAGCTGAGATATTCCAAGAGGGGTCCATTAAGAGACTATGCTATTGTCCTTAAGATATCTCAAAAATTTTTGACTAAAGTATTCACCTCCTCAATCAGATTGAAGAATCTTAACAAGTTTGTGTTGGAAAATATGTCCCAAAAGTAAATCGTCAACCTGTTGACGGTTGAGCAACCTTGTATTGTAATTGATTTGTTAATAAATAAAATATATTTTTGATATTTTTATCACAAGTTCTCATCCTCTAATGAACTCCATTGTTGTGATGAAGTCCTTAGGACTATTCAGGTTTGATAAAAAGAGAATTTATCGATTAGTCCTTAAAACTGTTCACGACCAAATGATAGGCTATTAATAAGGACGACAGCTTCTATCAAGCATAGGTCACTGTAGGCCATATGGATTGGTTTTTCTCTTAACCAAGGAGTGTGGTGACACTGGTATGGCATACAGGTGAGATGTAAGGGTACATCATTATTGAACATGACCAACTCCAGAGTATTCTGCTATCGAGAATGTCTCTGATGGGATCCTTAGACCTGAGATCACCTCAGTGACTTGCAAGCAACTCACTGTGCTTTGGTACTGGACTAACTAAATTTCTAATTCAGTGATGGAAGGCTTCTAGGCACAGTCAAGTACTTACGAAGTCAGAGTGTGATCAAGATGGGATTGACCACTCCAAGAGTTGGAGAAGAATGAGTCGCTGTATTTCAATTTAGCAAAATCTTGGCTAGGGTAATTCATCAGATGGATTTAATATTTTGAAATACAATATGGACAACCTGATCAGAATTGACAGTTGAACTCTGAGGTATCCTATGAGCATTTTGGTCAAGAGAATAAATTATATGGAAACTATATCTGCATGGGTTCTAAAGATGTTGTTCTACACATTCGACCTATCCGACCGTCGGGTACCATTGCTAGATGGTCACTTTGATTGGTACAGAAATTTTTTTTTGTACTACTGACTTAGGTTTGGACCTATGAGGTCAAACATATTAGAGTTTACAATCCGATCAGATGGTTGATTAATGATTATAAATCATTCTAGGGTTAGACGATCAATACGATTGACATTTAACCTAGTGCAAGTGTTGCAAAAGGATCGATTAGCAATTTGATTGTTAATTAGCTTAATTGGATTAAGTCAAAGGGCTGAGATTAAGCCTAATTAAATATAATTTAATTAGATTTAGTTTGAGATTGATTGGATCAAATCCAATTAGTTTATAGGATAAACCAAGTGCAAGGAAAAACTAGTCCTAGTTCAAATAGGACTTGGGTCAACCTAATTTTTAATTTGATTAAAAAATTAAATTAGATTTAAATTTAATTTAATCTGATTAAATTATATTTTTAATTAGGTTAAGATTTATTTTAATTTAGTTTATTTGATTTTGGTTTGATTTGGTTTGAGAAACTAAATTTGAACAAGTCATAGATTGAATCCAAGTAAGACTAGAATTCCACCTTGCACCACCTTAGCCCCCCACGCCCACTCTCTATTATTTTGTGTGATAAAACTCTCTCTCCTAGGTCTTCATGCATGCCCAAAACTTTTCTTTCTTTCTCTCTTACATGGAATGTGGTTGTGGATCAAGTCAAAGTAAAAATTAGTTTGGATTTCAAATTCTATGAGATAGAGTTTTAGGAAACCAAAACTCTTTCCTTACGACACTGATTTTATCCAGATTTTTTTTGAAATTTTTATGGCTTTTATGGCACATAATATGTATCTTTTGCTGGTGGTCCATGATGGAAAAAGAAGGAGGGGATGCCCAAGAGTTGGGCACCCCTTGTCTTGCCTTGTTTGAATAATCCTTGATTAGGTATTTGACCTAGATAAAGACTCTTCATATCTCTCTATTTAAAATGAATTTTTTATAAAATTTCTATGAAACATAGAACATTGAGAGTCCTTTGGGGCATCCAAAAATCAAAGATAAAGAGTCTTGGGGCATGGAGATCTAATAGACACAAAACCAAGTGTCTGGGTTAGAGCAAAGAGAAGAAGAAGATGGTCTTCTTCTAGGGTTGTTGAGTTCACCTCTTTTCTTCCTCCATCTATGAGTTTTTTAAGAGTGTCTCACATATAAAACTCCTCCTACTTCTCATCTTTAGAAGAGTCCAAATCAAGAAGGAGGCATCTGATCGACCATCGAAGAAGGATCAGCACAGTACTAGCATACTATGCTGATTTTCTGGACCAGGACTTCTAATCGTGATTCATGGGCTCGTGTGGATGACTCCTAGAGGTCGGATGTGTGTGCGGCTTGCAACATCATTCTCAAACCCGAATTAGCAAAGTTAGAATATCTAACTTGCAAGGTAATAGATTTGATCTATTATATTTTACATACATTAGATGTAGTATAGAAACATGTTGATATGATCAACATGTAGTTCTTGCTCTTTATATTTTAATTTTTGATTTAATACCATATAATAATTATGTAATAAGATCTTAGATTTAGAGATTCTCTAATTTTATAAGATAAATTTTAATTTATTTTAATCTTTCGCTGCCTGATCTTAAAAAGTTTCAAGATCTAACCCTGAAACCCTAGATCTGGTTCCTTCAAATGGTATCAGATCCTAGATTGTTTATTACATGATTATTTATACATTCTTAGATTAGTTTTTAGATTAAATTTAATTTATAATCTAATTGTTAAATCTGAAATTAAAATTTTTAGATCAATCACGAACTGTAGGTTGTCCTGCTGTAAGGTTTACCCCTTATAGTGCAAAGGTTGTCCTAGTTCGTATAGATCTATCTCTAATCATAAATTTGTTAGATATGATCTAGATTAAATTTATAATTTATTAGATTTAAAAAATATTTAAATATAAAATAAAATCTCTTTATTAATAATTTCTGTGCAAAGAATCATCATATATTTGTTTGAAAAATTTGCGTTGTTTAAAGTTAAAATTATTTCAATTACATGAACCTGTTTAGATTAGATCTAAAGTAGTTTCATACTTATTTCACTTATATTTTGATTATGAATCAAACATGCAACTTGGTTGGTAGAGCCATATTGTAAAAATATTTTACAAATATGAAAATTATTTTTGAAAAGCCGAACCCCAACCCTCAGCCCAAAACTTAATTGAGAATTAAGAAGTTGTTTGATTAGGTTCTAGGATTGTGAATTGAAGAACCTAAGACACAAGCCATAACACATTGGGTTAATGGGTTAGTGAGAATTAGGTCCATTAATTAGGTTAGACCTAAGGTTAGGTTAAAGATGGACTTAATTAGAGAATTGACCAAATCTAATCAATTGTTGTCTTAGATTAGGTCAAGGATTCTCTAGATCAATGACAATAGTTGTAGTTGGTCAAGTCCATGTCTTTAACGAGAACCAAATAGACTTGATTCTTGGCTAAGCGGTCTAACATGAACTGTTAGGTTGATCTAATCAAAACTAATTAAACCAATTGGTGTCTCAGATAAACCAGACCGGTGGTTTTTAATTGGCAGTCCGCTTACCTAGCCATTTCTGATGGTGTCTAAGGCAAGCTTTGGTAGATCCTCTCACCGATCGAACATACCTGACCTCTTGATGAAATTATATTTTGATTGGATCACTTGACTATTTGAGCTGATCCATGTCAGCTAGGTAAATCAGTGTGACTAATTTAGGTGCTCCTAGACCAGCCCTTTTAATAGTCTCCCTTAAGCTAACTTAATGAAGCCAGTGGGAGGATCATGATAAGCTGGTTCATCTGACCTCCTCTAAATCAATTAAATCTTCTAAAATTATTAGGTCCTTAAAATGAAATAGTTATGGTGATAACTAGATCATAGCTTCCCATTAAGTGGATGATAATGGGTCCATCAGTTGGATAATCATTGGAGGTCCAAAGGCCTGATGCTTATCGGCTGATGGAATTGTCATTCATAATATGATTCTTGACTGCATCTTTCTAAATGGTGGTTAGGTTAGCCAACCAAAGTTGGGCCAAATCATTCATTGGCTAGATGGGCCAAGTATAGTCATATTAATGGTTAGACCTAACCAGACCTTTTCAATGGAGGCCAAAGCCTACTGATTAGGGACTGGGGCAAAATTAAAATTACTAAAATTTATTTAGAGAAATAATTGGTTATGAACCTACCCTTAGATGTACATGGGTTGGCCAACCAAAGTTGGGCTTGTGTGTAGTCTAAGTAGATTCTAGTACCCACTAAGAAATTAGGGTAATTCTTCGAATTGGAGGTAGAGGCTACCAATTCGAATAAAATAGTGAGAGAAATTTTTTGATTAAAGTCCAAATCTTTAGGTTTAATGAATCAATTACTAATTAGATTATGATTTTTCTTTGTGCAGATATGCCACTTCCCTATTGCTCCGATCATTGTTGGACATGATAAGTTGGTGGGATCCAACTTCGGTAGCTGGTATTAAAAGTTGAAAATAGTCTTGGAGCATGAACGGATCCTATATGTGATAACGGATCCTGCACCTGAAGAGCCAGTTGCCAATGCATGTGGAACAGTCAGAGACACTTACCAGAAGTGGCTCGTGCTCGGACCACGGTGTGCTACATCATGCTGGCTGCCATGAGCAATGAGTTCAGTCACAGATTTGAGATAGCTCAGCCAAAAGACATGCTTCAAGTGTTAGAGGATGCCTTTGGCACACTCGATGATGCGGAGAGGTACAAGACTAGTTGTGCCATCTTCAACACTAAAATATAGGATGGTGCCTCTATCACTGATCATGTATTGTATATGATCAAGCTGATAGAGTGTTTGAGCAAGCTCAGCTTTTCTTTGTATGAGTAGCTTGGGAAAGATGCAATACTGAACTCGCTGCCCATGTCATATCTCCTATTCCTCACTCATTATAGAATGACAAAGCCTGAAGTAAACTATCACGGATTACTAGGGTTGCTTCAGAATTTTGAGAAGGATCACCAACTCCATAAGGAGTTAGTGAACTTAGTGGGAGGTTCGTCTTCTAGTTCTCGACCCTTTGAGAAAGGAAAGAAGAACAAGAAGAAGAAAGTGAAGAAGGTGCAAGTTCAGGCTGGAACATCAGTACATGGCCAGACCAGAAAGATTAAGCTCGATAAGAGTCAAGCTGAATGCTTCTTTTGCAAGAAGCGGGGGCATCGAAAGAGGAACTTGTTGGGAATGTGTTCCAAAGCCAATCGTCAGCCTGTTGACGGTTGTGCTCATTTTTGAATTTGTACATGAATTATGAATTAATAAAAATTATTTTGGTATTTTTCATCACAAAATATCTTATCTTCTAATGAACTCCTATGTTGTGGTGAAGTCCTTAGGACTATTTAGACTCGACAAAGGAGGATTTATCATTTAGTCCTTAAATCTGTTCGCGATCAAATGATACTTTGTTACCAAGGACGACAACATTTATCAAGCATAGGTCATTGTGTGCCATATAGGTTGGTTGTCCTCTTAACCAATGAGTGTGGAGACACTGGTATGGCATATAGGTAAGATGTAAGGGTACATCTGCACTGAACGTGACCGACTCCGAAGCTATTTCTGCTGTCAAGATTTGCTCCGATGGAATATGGGTATAAATATTCTTCCGACCTGAGACCGCCACGGTGACTTGCAAGCAACTCACTGCACTTAGGCACTGGACTACCTGAATTTTTAATTCAGTGACAGAAGGCTGCTGGGTGTAGTCAAGTACTTGACTTGTCGGTGCGTGTGTCAAGATGGGATTGACCACTCCAGTTTAGAAGCTGTGTACAGTCATGTTTCAATTTAGCAAAATCTTGGCCAGGGTCGTCCTTGTGAGGAGTCACAGGACTATTTGAGTTGAGCACGATTCGGATGATTTGATCAGGGTTGACAGTTTAATCCTAAGTCATCCTAAACACAGGGGTCAAAAGGATGAATTATACAGTAACCATATTCATGTAGATTTTGAGTGTTGCGATTGTGACTCTTCGACCTATCCAGACATCGGGTACCATTGCTAGATGGTCACTTCGATTAGTACAGGAATTGGTTCCTGTGCTACCGGCTTAGGTTCGAACCTGTGGGGTCACACACATTAGAGGTTCCTATTTGATCTGATGGCTGATGTAGAATCCTACATATTTGGAACTCAGTGATCGAGAATCAGGATTCTCTGATCACGATATCCACACATTATGGGTATCGGGGTCAAGAGTCCCACTGGTTGGGACTTTTCGATCAGGATTACATATCGATGAATTCTGATGCCTGATTGCCCATCAAATTTGGACTCAGTATTTATGAGAGGTTTAATTAATGATTTAATCACTAATTAACTCAATTTGATTGAATAATTATTTTTGGATCAAGTCCAATTGAATTGGATTCAGTTGGGTTTGACCCGATTAGGTTAAGAGTTGACCTAATCGTCGAGATGGTTTGGTCTCTGATTTGATCAGGGGTTGGGCTTAATCAATTCCTGATTTGATTAAGATTTTATTGAGCCTAATTAAATCTAATTTAGTTGGATTTGAATTAGTCTAATTGGACCTAACTTATTTGGTTCAATTAGATTGGTTTAAATAATTAAACCATCTTGACCCAATCTCCATGTGCCACCTCACTTCCATTGCACCCATTTGAATTCATGAGAAGAAACTTCTCATGAATTATTTCCTCATGCCAAGCCCTCTCCATGCCCCACTTTAATGTGCCAAATGAATGGATAAGGATGATTGGTTGGCCATTCAAATTCAAAATAAAGTTTGAATTTGAATGGGCAATCAATCTTTGCACCTTATCTCTTTTTTTACTCCCCATTTATTACATGAGAAAAGGTTTTCATGAAATTACTCCATGCATAATTTAAGCCACACCTCATGCCTTTAGTGGATAAGGGATGAGTTGGTGTCCATTTGAATTCAAAATTTGATTTGAATTCAAATGTGCAATTACTCATCTTTATCCTTTCTTTTGGATAAGACTTTTGACGTTGTTATAAAAGGAGGAGAAGAGTGGGGCATGCAAGAAGAAGATTTTTGGAGAAAAATTTTGGGGCGTGAGAAGTCTTGTGCATGAGAAGGAAGTCTATATCCTTCCAAAAGAAAAAGAAAGAAAAGAAAAAAAAGTGGGTGCAAGGTTTACGGTGAGTTCCCTAGAGTTTTAGCCTGAGGTTCGGGAAGTGAGAAAGTAAGCTATGAGTGTCGTGAGCCCACAAAATCTCAGAGAGATCTTCAACATCCTCTCAAGCACGTCTATTGATGATCTAGAGTATCCAAACAATCGATAAACATCAATCGAAGGAGTTCGATCAGTATCGGCCATCAAAAGGGCTCTACAACGAGCTAGCACTCGTGAGGAGTTGATCAGAATGAGAGCTTCGTATGGACGATCCGTAGAGGTCAGACATGCTGTGTGGCTACATCATGATGATCAGACTCTCCGGACGGTAATTAGATTGCGGTGATCTACTACCCGCATAAAGGTATTGTGTTCTGAACACATTACAATAAAGTGTTTATTGTTCAAATTCTAATTTCAAATTTAAATGCATGCATGCTATATATCATATTTAAATCCTAGTGTAGGATAAATTTATGTTAATTAATTAAATTAATTAATATTTTTCCACTGTAAAATCATGATTTTGAAAAAATTTCAAAAATTACCATTTTACCCCTGCACTGAATTACGCTTCAAATGGTATCAGAGTGGGTTCTTAGATATGATATATATATTTACATGCGTAGATTAAGTTGTAATCTAAAAGTTTAAATTTAAAATTTGAAATTTGGTTGAAATTTCAAATTGAAAATTAAAAATTTAAAATTCAAAATTTGAAATTCAAAATTTGAAATTCAAAAATTTGAAATTTGAAATTTGTTTGAAATTTGAAATTCAAAATTTAAAATTTAAAATTTGAAAGTTAAAATTTAAATTTTGAAATTGGTATATTTAGATATACTTGATCCAAGTAGCAAGTAATCGAATTGGGTTGGTTGCCATGGCCGTCCGGTCATAGGAGAAAAGCAGGGTTCAAAGGTCCTCTCCTCCCATTCGATGGGATCTCCTATGGCGGTAGGGGTGCCGCTGCAATTATATCCCATGCAGTGAAGCAGCGAAAGAAATTAATTATAAAGGTTTAATTATAAAATTTATCATGAATGTGTTAGATTAGATCTAAAAGAATATTCATGATTTATTTTGATTGAGTTATTTTCTGTTATGTAATTAGCAATAGGATTGCTATTTATGAAATATGCTGATCTATTTGTGAAATGAGTCAACATATTTGGTGAACAGAAAATAAAACCTTTCAAATTTGAAAATTATTTTCGAAATGCCAAACCCTGACCCATCAACCCAAATACTTAATTAAAAGAATTAAGTATTGTCTAGTAGGTCTAGAATTATGAATTAAGACCTAAGACAATTGCATAAATATGTGGTCAATGGGTTAGATGGATTAGGTCCATAATTGGATTAGACCTAAGGTTAGCTTAAAGAAATGGACTAAATTAGAGTAATTGATCAAATCTAATCAAAAGTTGAATTAGATTAGGTCAAGGATACTCTAGACTCAACTCCAATAGTTGTAGTTGAATGGGTCCATGTCTTTAACTAGACCAAGATGGACTTAATTCATGGCTACGCGGTGGAACCCTATTTACTAAGTTGATCAAATTAAAACTACCGGTTGGTGTCTAAGGTAAGTTTGGCATTTTGACCAGTGGTTTTTAAGCGGGAGCTACTCGCAGTGATTCGATCTCTGACGAGTTAATGGCTTATCCCCACCACTGATCTCACTTATCTGGCCAACCTGATGAATTAGGTTTTGATTAGATCACTTGGTGATTAGGGCTCACCCATGTCATTAGGTAAATCAGTTTGACTGATTTAGGTGCTCCTAATGCCAGCTTTAATTAAATCCTTTTTAATCTGACTTGGTGAAGTCAGTGGGAGGATTGAAATTGGTTGGATATTTTCTTCTCATCTATCCTTTAATAAAATTCTCAAAAATTATTAGGTCCCTAAAAATAATTAAGTTATATTGATAACTAAGTCATAGCCTTCCATTAAGTGAGTGATAATGAGTCCATTAGTTTAATAATCATTGAAGGCCCAAAGGCCTGGTGCTTATTGACTAATGGAATTATCATTCATAATATGATAATTTGGTTTGAGTCTTTCTGATGGTGATCAGGTTGGCCGACCAAAGTCGGGCCTGATCATTTATTGGTCCGATTTACCAAATCAAATCATGTTAATGGTTAGACCTAACCAGATCTTTTCAGTGGAGGTCAAAGCCTACTGATTAGGTTCTGGGGCAAAATCAATTACTAGAAGTTGTTTAGAGAAATAACTGGTTATGAACCTACCCATAGATGCACATGGGTTGACCAACCAAAGTTGGGCTCGTGTGTAGTCTGTGTGGATTCTAGTACCCACTAAGAAATTAAAGTAATTCCTCAAATTGGAGGTTGAGGCTACCAGTTCGTAAAAATACTGGGAGAAACTTTAGACTAAAGTTCAAGTCTTTAGTATTTATAATTTATGTACTAATTAAGGTCTGGTTTTTCTTTATGCAGCTATGGCCATTACCCTGTTGCTCCGATCATTATTAGATAATGACAAGCTCATGGGACCTAATTTCGATAGCTGATATTGAAAATTAAAAATCATCCTTGAGCATGAACGGATCCTTTATGTAGTAACGGATCCTACACCTGATGAGCCAGCCCCGAACGCTCGAGGGACGGTCTGAGACACTTACCAAAAGTGGCTCAACGACCATACCACCATTCGGTGCATTATGCTGGTGGTAATGAATGATGAGTTCAACCACAGTTTCGAGAATGCCCAACCATAGGAGATGCTTCAAATGTTAAACGACTCCTTTGGCACGCCTGACGATGTTGAAAGGCACAAAACTAGTTGTGCCATTTTCAATGCTCGGATGAGGGATGGAGCCTCAGTCACTGATCATGTACTGTACATGATCGAAATGATTGAGTGCCTAAGTAAACTGGGCTTTCCCTTGCATGAGCGGCTCGGTAAGGATGCGATCCTTAATTCATTGCCCAAGTCGTTCCTCCCCTTTCTTACTCATTTTCAGATGACAAAGCCTGCAGTGAACTACCATGACTTTTTAAGGTTGCTGCAGAACTTTGAGAAGGATCATCAGCTCCATAAGGAGTCGATAAATGTTATGGGAGGGTCTTCTTCTGGTCATCGACCCTTTAAGAAAGGGAAGAAGAAGAACAATAAGAAGGTGCAACTGTATGCTGGGACGTCTGCACAGGGTCAGACCAAGAAGTGCAAGCCCGACCAGAGCCAGGCGGAGTGCTTCTTTTTGCAAGAAGCAGGGGCACCGGAAGAGGAACTGTCCTCTATACATTGCCTCCCTGGACCCGAACAGGCCGAAGAAGAAGCAAGGTACTTATATGATAACACCTTGCAACTTTTCCATTTGTGATACTACTGCCTGGGTATTGGATACTGGAAGCCCTTATCATATTTGCAGTTCGATGCAGGGTCTGCAGATCAGTAGGAAATTTGATGAAGGCGATAGATTTTTGAACGTTGGAGATGGAAGCAAAGTTCCAGTTCTAGCATTAGGAATCATGAATCTTGTAATCAATTCTCGAAATATAATTCTGAGTGAATGTCACTATTGTCCAAGCTTTTTATTAAATATTATTTCTGTAGGCCTTTTGGCCATGAATGATTATTAATTTTTAATAAAAGAAAATGTTTGCAATATCATTTTGAATGGTGTTACAATGTTTGTTGGACAACTTAATAATAGAATTTACTTTCTATCACAACCCGTTAATGTGGTTCAAACCTTCGATAAATGCCTTAGAATAGATAATGTGTCAGAAGTCTACCTTTGGCACTGTAGGCTAGGTCATATCAATAAGAACAGGATAAATAGGTTGGCTCAAGAAGGAATTCTTGAAGTAGGTGATTGTGAATCACTTCCAACTAGTGAGTCCTGTCTTCTTGGTAAAATGACCAAATCGCCTTTTACTGAAAAAGGTGAGCGAGCCAGTGAACTCTTGGGTTTGGTACATTCTGATATATATGGACCCATGAGCTCAAGTGCAAGAGGTGGATATTTCTACTTCATAACCTTCACAGATGACCTATCGAGGTATGGGTATGTCTATTTAATGAAGCATAAATCAGAGTCATTTGAAATGTTCAAACTATTCCAAAATGAGGTAGAAAAATAAACTGAAAAGTGTATTAAAACTCTTCGATCTGATCGAGGAGGTGAATACCTTTTCAATGATTTTTGACATATCTTGGGGAGAATGGGATTCTCTCTCAGTGGACTCCTCCTAGAACACCACAACATAATGGTGTATCTGAAAGGAGAAATCAGACCTTGTTGGACATGGTTCAATCTATGATGGGGTTTGCTGGTCTGCCGATCTCCCTCTGGGGATATGCGCTCGAATCGGCTTGTTACCTTCTAAATAGAGTTTCGAGTAAGTCTGTAATCAAAACGTCATATAAGATATGGATAGGACGTAAGCCAGTACTCTCACACCTTAGGGTTTGGGGGTGTCCGGCTTATGTTAAACGTTTAATTACGGACAAGCTTGGACCTAGGTCTGACAAGTGTAATTTTATAGGGTACCCAAAAGAGACCAAAGGGTATTACTTCTACCTAGCTGATGAGCAAAAAGTATTTGTCAGCCTTAAGGCAATCTTTTTGAAAATGGAGTTCCTTGGTAAAGGGACTATTACCTCTAAGATCGAACTTGACGAAGTTCGCAGGTGAAAAAACCGACACAAGTTGCTGAACCTGAACCGAATTTGGTTAGATCAGATCTGGAGCCCATTGTTCAAGCACCCTTAAGGCGATCTGGTAGAGTACCATGTCAACCGGACAAATATTATAGTTTCTTGGTCCGGGACGGCGATCCTATCGAACTTGATGAAAATGATGAGGATCCGATCACCTACATGGATGCAATGCAGAGATCCGACTCTGAGAAATGGCTGGAGGCCATGAAATCTGAAATGGAGTCCATAAAGGTCAACAATGTGTAGACATTGGTTGATCCACCTGAAGGAGTAAAACCCATAGGGTGTAAGTGGGTCTTCAAAAGGAAGAGAGGCGCAGACGAAAAGGTGAAAACCTATAAAGCTCATCTGGTTGCCAAGGGATATCGTCAACGTTATGGTATAGACTATGATGAGATATTTTCTCCTGTGGCAATGCTCAAATCCATTCGGATTATGCTTGAGATAGCTGTCCATCTGGATTATGAAATCTGGCAGATGGATGTGAAGACAGCTTTTCTAAATGGAGAGCTGGATGAAGAGGTGTATATGATACAACCTGAAGGATTCACATCCACAAATGAGTCTAAGGTGTGCAGGCTACAGAGGCCCATTTATAGACTTAAGCAGGAATCACGAAGTTGGAACATACGTTTTGATAAGACGATCAAGACGTATGGCTTCGTTAAGAACGGAGAAGAGCCATGCATTTATAAGTGGGCTAATGATCCAGTAGTAGTATTTCTTGTATTGTATGTGGATGACATTCTCTTAATCAGGAATGATGTCCCTGCATTACAGGGAATAAGGATTTGGCTATCGTCACAATTCTCTATGAAGGATCTGGGAGAAGCTTCCTACATCCTAGGGATGAGGATCTATAGGGATAGATCTAAAAGGTTGCTTGGTTTATCTCAATCCACATACATTGATACTATGTTGAAGAGGTTCAGCATGGAGAATTCTAAGAAAGGCTATCTTCCAATAGGCCATGAAATTTCTCTCTCGAAGAGGGATTGTCCGACAACACCTCAAGAGAGAGAGCGTATGGGTAGGATTCCATATGCTTCGACAGTGGGATCTATCATGTACGTCATGACATGTACACGACCAGATATGGCATACTCACTAGGGGTAGTGAGTAGATACCAATCTGATCTAGGGAAGAATCACTGGAAAGTTGTTAAAACTATCCTGAAGTATTTAAGAAATACTAAGGACCAGTGGCTTGTTTATGGTGAATTGAACTTGAGACTTGTAGGGTTTATAGACTCTAGTTTTCAGTCTGATCACGATGACAGCAAAAGTATGTCAGGATTTATTTTTACCCTTAATGGTGGGGCTATCTGCTGGAAAAGTTTCAAGCAGCACATAGTGGCTGATTCAGTTTGTGAGGCGGAGTATGTCGCCGCATCAGATGCTGCCAAAGAAGCGGTGTGGCTGAGAAAATTCATCACCGAGCTCGGAGTAGCACCCTCCATTGTTGGTCCAGTTTTGCTCTACTGTGACAGCTCTGGAGCCATTGCTCAGGAAAGGAACCAAAGGCACACCAGCAGATGAAGCATATTCTGCGCCGCTACCATCTCATCCGAGAAATTATGGATCGAGGTGACGTCGATCTTCGGAAGATCGACGAGAAGGAGAACCTGGCTGACCCATTCACTAAAGCCATTGCGGTGAAGGAGTTCGACAACTACAAGTCGAAGATGGGTATTAGATACTGCACCGATTGGCTTTAGGCCAAGTAGGAGATTGTTGGGAATAGTGTCCCAAAGCCAATTATCAGTCTGTTGACGGTTGTGCTCATTTTTGTATTTGTACATGAATTATGAATTAATAAAAATTATTTTGGTATTTTTCATTACAAAATATTTCATCTTCTAATGAACTCCTATGTTGTGGTGAAGTCCTTAGGACTATTTAGACTCGATAAAGAAAGATTTGTCATTTAGTCTTTAAATCTGTTCGCGACCAAATGATACGTTGTTACCAAGGACGACAATATTTATCAAGCATAGGTCGTTGTGTGCCATATAGATTGGTTGTCCTCTTAACCAATGAGTGTGGAGACACTGGTATGGCATACAGGTGAGATGTAAGGGCACATTTGCACTGAATGTGACCGACTCCAGAGCTATTTCTGCTGTCAAGATTTGCTCCGATGGAATATGGGTATAAATATCCCTCCGACCTGAGACCGCCACGGTGACTTGCAAGCAACTCACTGCACTTAGGCACTGGACTACCTGAATTTTTAATTCAGTGACGGAAGGCTGCTGGGTGTAGTCAAGTACTTGACTTATCGATGCGTGTGTCAAGATGGGATTGACCACTCCAGTTTAGGAGCTGTGTACAGTCATATTTCAATTTAGTAAAACCTTGGCCAGGGTAGTCCTTGTGAGGAGCCACAGGATTGTTTAAGTTGAGCACGATTCGGATGATCTGATTAGGGTTGACAGTTTAACCCTGAGTCGTCCTAAACACAGGGTTCAAAAGGATGAATTATACAGTAACCATATTCATGTAGGTTCTGAGTGTTGTGATTGCGACTCTTTGACCTATCCGGACGTCGGATACCATTGCTAGATGGTCACTTCGATTAGTACAAGAATTGGTTCCTGAGCTACCGGCTTAGGTTCGAACCTGCGGGGTCACACACATTAGAGATTCCTATCTGATCTGATGGCTGATGTAGAATCCTACATGTTTGGGACTCAGTGATCGAGAATCAGGATTCTCTGATCATGAGTTCCACACATTATGGGTACCGGGGTCAAGAGTCCCACTGGTTGGGACTTTTCGATCAGGATTGCATATCGATGAATTCTGATGCTTGATTGCCCATCGAATTTAGACTCAGTATTTATGAGAGATTTAATTAGTAATTTGATCACTAATTAACTCAATTTGATTGAGTAATTATTTTTAGATCAAGTCCAATTGAATTGGATTCAGTTGGGTTTGACCCGATTAGGTTAAGAGTTGACCTAATCGTCGAGATGGTTTGGTCCCTGATTTGATCAGGGGTTGGGCTTAATCAATTCTTGATTTGATTAAGATTTTATTGAGCTTAATTAAGCCTAATTTAGTTGAGTTTAAATTAGTCTAATTGGACCTAACTTATTTGGTTCAATTAAGTTGGTTTAAATAATTAAACCACCTTGACCCTATCTTCATGCGCCACCTCACTTCCATTGCACCCATTTGAATTCATGAGAAGGAACTTCTCATGAATTATTTTCTCACGCCAAGCCCTCTCCATGCCTCACTTTAATGTGCCAAATGAATGGATAAGGATGATTGGTTGGCCATTCAAATTCAAAATAAAGTTTGAATTTGAATGGGCAATCAATCTTTGCACCTTATCCCTTTTTTACGCCCCATTTATTACACGAGAAAAGGTTTTTCATGAAATCACTCCATACATAATTTAAGCCATGCCTCACACCTTTAGTGGATAAGGGATGAGTTGGTGTCCATTTGAATTCAAAATTTGATTTGAATTCAAATGTGCAATTACTCATCTTTATCCTTTCTTTTGGATAAGACTTTTGACGTTGTTATAAAAGAGGAGAAGAGTGGGGCATGCAAGAAGAAGATTTTTGGAGAAAAATTTTGGGGTGTGAGAAGTCTTGTGCATGAGAAGGAAGTCCATATCCTTCCAAGAGAAAAAGAAAGAAAAGAAAGAAAAGTGGGTGCAAGGTTTTCGGTGAGTTTCCTAGAGTTTTAGCTTGGGGTTCGGGAAGTAAAAAAGTGAGCTACGAGTGTCGTGAGCCCACAAAATCTCTGAGAGATCTTCAACATCTTCTCAAGCATGTTTGTTGATGATCTGGAGCATCCAAAGAATCGACAGACATCGATCGAAGGAGTTCGATCAGCATCGACCGTCAAAAGGGCTCTACAACAAGCTAGCACTCGTGAGGAGTCGATCAGACCGAGAGCTTCTTGTGGACGATCCGCAGAGGTCAGATATTCTGTGTGGCTGTGTCGCGGTGATCAGACTCTCCTAACGATAATCAGATTGTGGTGATCTACTACCCGCACAAAGGTATTATGTTCTGAACATATTACAATAAAGTGTTTATTATTCAAATTCGAATTTCAAATTTAAATGCATGCATGCTATATATCATATTTAGAACCTAGTGTAGAGTAAATTTATATTAATTTATTAGATTAATTAATATTTTTTCGCTGTAAAATCATGATTTTGAAAAAATTTCAAAAATTACCATTTTACCCCTGCACTGAATTATGCTTCAGAACTATCCTCAATACATTGCTTCTCTAGATCTGAATAGGTAGAGAAAGAAGCAAGCTATTGCTGGACAAGATATTTATATGATAACTCCTTGCAATTTCTCTATTTGTGATATAACTGACTGGATATTGGATACTGGTAGCCCTTACTATATTTGTAATTCGTTGAAGGGGTTGCAGGTCAGTAGGAGATTCGAGTAAGGTGAGAGGTTCCTGAACGTTGGAGATGGAAGACCAATTTTAGTTCTAGCATTAAGAATTTTGAAACTTGTATTTGAGTCCCATACTGTTGTTCTTAATGATTGTCATTTCTGTCCTAGTTTCTTTTTAAATGTCATTTCTGTAGGACTTCTGGCCAAAAATGATTATGAAATTTCAATAAAGAAATAAGTTTGTAATATCATTATGAATGGTGTTACTATTTTTTAGGGATATTTGAACAATGGTGTGTATATGTTATCACAACCTGTTAACGTAGTCTATTCTACAGGCAAGCATCCTGGATTAGATAGTGTATCAGATATCTACTTATGGCACTGTAAGCTAGGTCATATAAACAAGAATAGGATAAATAGGTTGACTCAAGAGAAAATCTTGAAGTCAGTGATTGTGAATCACTTCCAACCTGTGAATCTTATCTTCTTAGTAAAATAACCAAGTCACCTTTTACTGGAAAAGGTGAGAGAGCTATTGAGCTCTTGGGCCTAGTACATACTGATGTATGCGGACCCATGAGCACAAGTGCTAGAGGTGGATATTTCTACTTCATCACTTTCACGGATGATCTATCCAGATATGGATATATCTATCTAATGAAACATAAGTCAGATTCATTTGAAATATTCAAACAATTCCAAAGTGAAATAAAAAAATAAACTAGAAAGAGTATTAAAACTCTTCGATTTGATCGAGGAGGAGAATACCTTTCTGGTGAGTTTTTCACATATCTAGGAGAGAATAGGATTCTCTCCCAATGGACTCCTCTAAAAATACCACAGCATAATGGTGTGTCTCAAAGGAGAAATCGGACTCTATTAGATATGGTCTGATCCATGATGGATTTTGCCAGCTTGCCGATATCTTTCTGGGGATATGCACTCGATTCAGCCTGTTATCTGTTAAATAGGATTCCAAGTAAGTCTGTAATTAAGACTCCATATGAGATAAGGATAGGGCGTAAGCCAGCACTTTTGCACCTTAGGGTCTGGGGGTGCCCGGCCTATGTCAAACAGTTAGTTACAGATAAACTTGGACCTAGGTCTGACAAATGCACATTCATAGGGTACCTCAAAGAGACCAAAAGATATTTTTTCTACCATGTTGATGAACAAAAGGTGTTCGTCAGCCTTAAGGCAACCTTTTTAGAAAAAAAATTTCTTGGTGAAGGAATCGTTGCCTCTAAGATTGAACTTGATGAAGTTCAACAGGTAGAAGGACTGACACCAATAGCTGAGCCTGAGTCAGATTTGATTAGATCAAATTTGGAGCTCAATGTACCTGCACCATTAAGGCGATCCGATAGAGTACCGCATCAGCTGGACAAATACTATGGTTTCTTGGTCCGGGATGGTGATCCCATCGAACTCGATGAGAACGATGAGGATCTGATCATCTATATGGATGCAATGCAGAGATCTGATTCTAAGAAATGGCTTGAAGCTATGCAATCCGAAATGGAGTCTATGAAGGTCAACGATGTATGGACATTGGTTGACCCACCTGAAGGGGTTAAATCCATTGGGTGTAAATGGATCTTCAAAAGGAAGAGGGGCGTAGACGAAAAGGTGGAGACCTATAAAGCCCGTCTAGTTGCCAAGGGGTATCGTCAATATTATGGTATTGACTATGACGAGACGTTCTCCCCTGTGGCAATGCTCAAATCCATTCGGATAATGCTTGCATAGCTGTCCATCTGGATTATGAGATCTAGTAGATAGATGTAAAGATAGCTTTCCTGAATGGAGAGCTGACTGAAGAGGTATATATGATACAACCTGAGGGGTTTACATCCACAGATGAGTCCAAGGTGTGCAAGCTTCAGAGATCCATTTTTGGATTGAAGCAAGCTTCTCAGAGTTAGAACATGCATTTTGATAAGGTGATCAAAACGTATGGCTTCGTTAAGAATGGAGAAGAGTCCTGCATCTATAATGGGCAAATGGTCCAGTTGTGGTATTCCTTATCTTGTACGTGGATGATATTCTCTTAATCGAAAATGACATCCCCGCACTACAGGGAATAAAAGTTCGGTTGTCATCGTAGTTCTCCATGAAGGACTTGGGTGAAGCATCCTACATCCTAGGGATGAAGATCTATAGGGATAAATCTAAAAGGATGCTTGGGTTATCCCAGTCCACATACATAGACACTGTGCTGAAGAGATTCAGCATGGAAAATTCCAGGAAGGGCTATCTACCGATAGGCCATGAAATTTTTCTCTCTAAGAAGGATTGTCTGACAACTCTTGAAGCTAGAGAGCATATGAGTAAAGTCCCATATGCTTCGACCGTGGGATCTATTATGTACGTCATGACATGTACAAGGCCAGATGTGGCATATCACTAGGAGTAGTGAGTAGATACCAATATGATTTTGGAGAAAACCACTGGAAAGTGGTTAAAGCAATCCTTAAGTATTTGAGAAATACTAAAGACCAATGGTTAGTTTATGACGAGTTAGATCTGAAACTTGTGGGGTTCACAAACTCTAGCTTTCAATCTGACCATGATGACAGTAGAAGTGTGTTAGGTTATATCTTTACTCTGAATGGTGGAGCCATCTGCTAGAAGAGTTTCAAGCAGCATACTATGGCAGACTCTGTTTATGAGGCGAAGAACATTGCAGCATCAGATGCCGCGAAGAAAGCTGTGTGGCTGAAAAAATTTATCATCGAGCTCAAAGTAGCACCTTTCTTCGATGGTCCGATCCTGCTCTACTGCAACAGTACTGGTGCCATAGCTCAGGTGAAGGAACCCAAAGCACACCAGCAGATGAAGCATATTTTGCACCTCTTCCATCTAGTCTGGGAGATTGTGGATCGAGGTAACGTCTACCTTCAAAAGATCGATGGAAAGAAGAACCTGACCGACCCCTTCACTAAAGCCCTGGCAATAAAGGAGTTCGACAATCACAAGTCAAAGATGGGTATTAGATACTGTGCCGAGTGGCTTTAGGACAAGTGAGAGTTGTTGGAAAATATGTCCCAAAAGCCAATCGTCAACCTGTTGACGGTTGAGCAACCTTGTATTGTAATTGATTTGCTAATAAATAAAATATATTTTTGATATTTTCATCACAAATTTTTATCTTCTAATGAACTCCGTTGTTGTGATGAAGTCCTTAGAACTATTTAAGTTCGATAAAGAGAGGATTTATTGATTAGTCTTTAAAACTGTTCACGACCAAATGATAAGCTGTTAATAAGGACGACAGCTTCTATCGAGCATAGGTCACTGTAGGCCATATGGGTTGGTTGTTCTCTTAACCAAGAAGTATGAAGATACTGGTATGACATACAGGTGAGATGTAAGAGTATATCATCATGGAACATGACCAACTCTAGAGTATTCTGCTGTCGAGAATATCTCTGATGGGATATAGGTATAAGTGTCCCTTAGACCTGAGATCGCCTCAGTGACTTGCAAGCAACTCATTGTGCTTTGGTACTGGACTAACTGAATTTCTAATTCAGTGATGGAAGGCTTCTGGGCACAGTCAAGTACTTGTAAAGTTGGAGTGTGATCAAGATGGGATTGACCACTCAAGAGTTGGAGAAGAATGAGTCGCTGTATTTCAATTTAGCAAAATCTTGGCCAGAATAATCCATCAGATGGATTTGATATTTTGAAATACAATGTAGACAACCTGATTAGAATTGATAGTTGAACTCTGAGATGTCTTATGAGCATTTTGGTCAAAAGGATAAATTATATGAAAATTATATCCGTATGGGTTCTAAGGATGTTGTTCTACACATTCGACCTATCCGACCGTCGGGTACCATTGCTAGATGGTCACTTGGATTGGTACAGAAATTTATTTTTATGCTATCGACTTAGGTTCAGATGTATGAGGTCACACATATTAGAGTTCACGATCCAATCGGATGGTTGATTAACAATTAAGAATCATTTTAGGATCAAATGATCAATACGATTGACATTTAACCTAGTGCAAGTATTGCAGGAGGATCGATTAGCAATTAGATTACTAATTGACTTAATTTGATTAAGCCAAAAGATTGAGATTAAGTTTAATTAAATATAATTTAATTAGATTTAGTTTAGGCTTGATTGGATCAAGTTCATTTAGTTTATTGGATAAGCCAAGTACAAGAAAAAACTAGTCCTAGTTCAAATAGGACTTGGGTCAACCTAATTTTTAATTTGATTAAAAAATTAAATCAAATTTAAATCAAATTTAATCTGATTAAATTAGACTCTTAATTAGGTTAAGATCTATTTTAATTAGATTGATTTAATTTTGGTTTGATTTGGTTTGAGAAATCAAATTTGAACAAGTCATAGATTGAATCCTAGTAAGACTAGGATTCCACCTTGCGCCACCTTAGCCCCCCACGCCCATTCTCTCTTATCCCACGCCCACTCTCTCTTATTTTGTGTGACAAAACCCTCTCTCCCAGGTCTTCATGTATGTCCAAAATTTTTCTCTCTTTCTCTCTTACATGGAATGTGGTTGTGGATCAAGTCAAAGTAGGAATTAGTTTGGATTTCAAATTATATGAGATAGAGTTTTAAGAAACCAAAACTCTTTCTTTATGGCATTAATTTTATCTAATTTTTTTTGAAATTTTTGTGACTTTTATGGCACATAATATGTGCCCTTTGCTGGTAATCCATGGCAGAAAAAGAAGGAGGGGACGCCCAAGAGTTGGGTGCCCCTTGTCTTGCCTTGTTTGGATAATCCTTGACTAGATATTTGACCTAGACAAGGACTCTTCATATCTCTCTATTTAAAATGAATTTCTTTATAAAATTTTAATAAAACATAGAGCATTTAGAGACTTTGGGAATCCAAAAATCAAAGAGAAAGAGTCTTGGGGTGTGGAATCTAATAGACACAAAATCAGATGTCTGGGTTAGAGCAAAGAGAAGAAAAAGAGGATCTTCTTCTAGGGTTGCTGAGTTCACCTCTTTTCTTCCTTCATCTGTGAGTTTTCTAAGAGTATCTCATATCTAAAACTCCTTCTCCTACTTCTCATCTTTGGAAGAGTCCAAATCAAGAAGAAGGAGGCATCTAATCGACCATCGAAGAAGGATCAGCACAGTACTAGCATACTGTGCTGATTTCCTGGATCAGGACTTCTGATCGTGATTCGTGGGCTCGTATGGACGACTTCTAGAGGTAGGACATATGTGTGGCTCGGAACATCATCCTCAAGTCTAGATTAGCAAAGTTAGAATGTCTAACTTGTAAGGTAATAGATCTGATCTATTATATTTTACATACATTAGATGTAGTATAGAAACATGTTGATATGATCAACATGTAGTTCTTGCTCTTTATATTTTAATTTTTGATTTAATATCATATAATAATCATGTAATAGGATCTAAGATTTAGGAATTCTCTGATTTTATAAAATAAATTTTGATTTATTTCAGTCTTCCACTACCTGATCTTGAAAAAGTTTCAAGATCTAATCCTGGAACCCTAGATCTGGTTCTTTCAGTTTGCGTGTCTGTTTTTCTACTTCATGCCTGAATTCTTTGAACTTTTCAAAGGTCTCAGACTTATGTTTTATGAGATATACATATTCGTACCTAAATAGGTTATCGATAAAGGTAATGAAGTAGGTATAACCATCCCTGACCTGCACATTAAATGGCCCACACACATCAGTATGTACCAGAGCAAGTAGCTCTGTGGCCCTTTCCCCATGTCCTACAAAAGGCAACTTGGCCATCTTTCTTCGAAGGCAGGATTCGCAAGCTTGGATACGACTCTGGGTTAAGAGAGCCAAGGATCCCATCCTTCTTCAGTCTGTTTATTCTGTCCTCTCCAATATGGCCCAGTCTATGATGCCACAAGTATTTCTAGTTTATTTCATCTCTGGATCTCTTTTGGCCTACGGTACTCACTATTTGCTTGTTTAGGTTCACATTTGCATCAACATGTAAGTGATAAAGATTGTCAATTAAAAGATCTCGTGCAACCAATTTATTTCATAAATAAATAGAATAAAAATCTTTATTAAAATAAATTTTAAAATCTTTTCGTGCTAGCACAGACATGGAAATTAGATTTTGACTAGCTACAAGAACATAATAACATCTTTTAAATCTAATCTAACATCAAATGATAATCAAAGGATAAGTACCAATGATCTCTGCAGCAATCTTTACTCCTTTACTAATCTGAAGGATCATGTCACCTTTCCTCAACCTCCTACTTTCTATCAGACCTTGCATTGAGGCATATATACGAGCACTTGAGCCAGAGTCCAATACCCAACTATAAGTAAAAGAAACTATAAGATTAGATTCAATTATGAGCATACCTTCAAAAGACTTATCATCTTTTTTAGTCTTTAGGCTCTCCAGGTATTTAAGACAGTTCCTCCTCCAGTGGCCTTCAACATGATAATGGAAACACTTTTCTTTGCCTCAGCCATCTTTGGACCATCCTTCTTTGGCTTGCTCTCTTATTTTTGCTTCTTCATTGATTTAACTTTCTTCCTTTCAGTAGATTTTTTCATGGAAGAAGAGGTCACTCCACAGCGAGAATAGTGCCCCTTGAACTCTTCAAGGTACCCTCTGTAGTGACCAATATATTGATGAGTTCGGGAATAGTGCAGTCAAATTTGTTTATATGAAAATTCATAATGAATAGACTATATGAACTGGTAAAGGATTGAAGGATCAGATCCATCTGTAATTCTTTTTGTATTTCTAGCCTGAGCTTCCTAAGCTCCTCAATGACCTTAATCACTGTCATACAGTGCTCATGGAGAGACTGCCTTTCACATATCTTAAGATTGAAGAGTCTTTTGGATACTTCGAAGCACGCAGTATGACTCTGCTCACCATACAACTCTTGTAGGTAAGTGATCATGGCCCGGACAGTGGGCATATGCTCGTGCTAGCTTTGCAACTCGTTTGACATGATCGCCAGCATATAGCACTTGATCCGACTGTCTTCATTCGTCTACTTCTCAAAAGTAGCTCATTGCTTAGCAATAAGATGGTTTGGTAGTACTATAGGATCTTGGTCGAGAATATGGCTTAACTTTTTTGAGATCAGGATAATTCTAAAATTTTTGAGCCAGTCCTTATAATTTGTACCAGTTAAATAATTGATTTCAAAGATACAGGATAGAGGGTTTGAGGCTGATGTTATGGTTTAACTGCGAGAGTAGAGATTTAAGTTAGACTTTTGTACTTACTGTTTATATTTACTTCTAGAGATTTTAAGATGCAAACAATGACTCCTACTAATTTATTGGATCTCTCACTCTCCTAGAAGGAAATGAAAATCCTAAAGTGACAAAGAATTTTTAGTGGGTGCTGCGGTCTCACCGATGATATGCACATCACCTAATAGTTATTGATAATGGGCACACCGATGTGCAAGCAACTCTTAATCCAAATGCTTCACTAAGCATATTGCAGCAACTTGGTCTCTAAGTCATGTGGGCTCACCTAACATTTATTGCCCATACTTCTTAGTTAAGCCTGACCCTCCATTCACAAGTAGGTGCAAGGCCATCATTGGGTCCCTCACCTAATAGTTATTGGGCCCAACCTCATTCTTATCCTGAAATAACTCTTTGCTAATAGAGTGGTTGCGTATTTTCGATGCAACTGAACCACTGTAATCAGTCAAAAATAATCAATGCCGATAGCACACCCACACATCTACAATGGTGGAAGACCTATGGACTTAATATTTATGGAAAGGTTAGGTTTAGATCTTGTCTAATCAGTTATCATATGACTGATCTAACTAGCATGGGCTAAATCAGAATGCTAAGCAACTTAACTCAAAATCCAATCTTCCAAATTGGCCAAGTAAGTGGAGATCGGTGGAGGTCCCCCCATTGCCTTCCTAAGATACCAATAAATTAGCCAGGTCAGCTAACGAAACTAATTAAATAACCATATCTCATTAACTTATCTTAGACACCGATAGGTCGATTGATCAGAATTGGTTAGCTCAAGCGAATCGAGCTCAAACCAATGAGTCAAATGAAAGAATAATACCCTTTAAGCCAATCGCATATGGGATGCAATAGGATATTTATTATAATTTATCTTTCAGACTTATGCAACTGATATTTATGATTAATTAAATAAAAAATTTTATTTCATTATATGCTACATCTTATTTATTTTAAGATTATAATGAATCCCATAGGTTTGGGCAATAGTTTTAGGGCCATGATGAGATCACACCAGTAGAGCAATACCGGACCATCGAGGGAGGGTGCTACTCCGAGCTCGTTGATGAATTTCCTCAGCCACACAGCTTCCTTCGCGACATCCGATGCTGCGATGTACTCTGCTTCACAAATAGAGTCTGCCACAGTATGCTGCTTGGAACTCTTCCAGCAGATGGCTCTACCATTCAGAGTAAAGATATAACCCGACATGCTCTGCTGTCATCATGGTCAGATTGGAAGCTGGAGTCTGTGAACCCCACAAGTTTTAGATCTGACTTGCCATAAACCAACCATTGGTCCTTAGTATTTCTCAAATACTTAAGGATGGCTTTAACCACTTTCCAGTGATTCTCTCCAGGTTCAGATTGGTATCTACTCACTACTCCTAGTGAGTATGCCACATCTGGTCTTGTACATGTCATGGCGTACATGATAGATCCCATGGCTGAAGCATATGGGACTCTACTCATACGCTCTCTCTTTTCAGGAGTTGTCGGACAATCCTTCTTAGAGAGAAAATTCCTTGGCCTATCGGTAGATAGCCCTTTTTGGAATTCTCCATGCTGAACCTCTTCAGCACAGTGTCTATGTACATGGACTGGGATAACCCAAGCATCTTTTTAGATCTATCCCTATAGATCTTCATCCCTAGGATGTAGGATGCTTCACCCAAGTTCTTCATAGAGAACTGTGATGACAACCAAACTTTTATTCTCTATAGTGCGGGATGTCATTCCCGATTAAGAGAATGTCATCCACGTACCAGACAAGGAATACCACAACTGGACCATTTGCCCATTTATAGATGCAGGGCTCTTCTCCATTCTTAATGAAGCCATACTTTTGATCACCATATCAAAATGCATGTTCCAACTCTGAGAAGCTTGCTTCAATCCATAAATGGATCTCTGAAGCTTGCACACCTTGGACTCATCTGTGGATGTAAACCCCTCAGGTTGTATCATATACACCTCTTCGGTCAACTCTCCATTTAGGAAAGCTGTCTTTACATCCATCTGTCAGATCTCATAATCCAGATGGGCAGCTATTGCAAGCATTATCCGAATGGATTTGAGCATTGCCACAGAGAAAAATGTCTCATCATAGTCAATACCATAACGTTGACGATACCCCTTGGCGACCAGACGGGCTTTATAGGTCTCCACCTTTCCGTCTACGCCCCTCTTCCTTTTGAAGACCCATTTACACCCAATGGGTTTAACCCCTTCAGGTGGGTCAACCAATGTCCATACATCGTTGACCTTCATGGATTCCATTTCGAATTTCATGGCTTCAAACCATTTCTCAGAATCAGGTCTCTGCATTGCATCCATATAGGTGATCGGATCCTCATTATTCTCATCAAGTTCGATGGGATCACCGTCCCGGACCAAGAAACTGTAGTATCTGTCTGGCTGATGCGGTACTCTACCGGATCACCTTAATGGTGCAGGTATATTGGGCTCCGAATCTGATCTAATCATATCTGACTCAGGTTGAGCTATTGGTGTCGGTCCTTCTACCTGTTGAACTTCATCAAGTTCAACCTTAGAGGCAACGGTTCCTTCACCAAGGAACTCTTTTTCTAAAACGATTGCCTTAAGGCTGACGAACACCTTTTGTTCATCAGCATGGTAGAAAAAATATCCTTTTGTCTCTTTGGGGTACCCTATGAATGAGCATTTGTCAGACCTAGGTTCAAGTTTGTCTGTGACTAATCGTTTGACATAGGTCGGGCACCCCCAGACCCTAAGGTGTGAAAGTGCTGGCTTACGTCCCGTCCATATCTCATATGGAGTCTTAATTACAGACTTACTTGGAGCCCTATTTAACATATAACAGGTCGATTCGAGTGCATATCCCCAGAAGGATATCGACAAGCTAGCAAAACCCATCATGGATCGGACCATGTCTAACAGAGTTTGATTCCTCCTTTCAGACACACCATTATGCTGTGGTGTTCCTGGAGGAGTCCATTGGGAGAGAATCCCATTCTCTCTTAGATATGTGAGAAACTCACTAGAAAGGTATTCTCCTCCTCGATCAGATCGAAGAGTTTTAATACTCTTTATAGTTTATTTTTTTACTTCACTTCGAAATCGTTTGAATATTTCAAATGAATCCAACTTATGTTTCATCAGATAGACATATCCATATCAGGATAGATCATCCGTGAAAGTTATGAAGTAGAAATATCCACCTCTAGCATTGGTGCTCATGGGTCCGCATACATCAGTATGTACTAGGCCCAAGAGCTTAGTAGCTCTCTCATCTTTTTCAGTAAAAGGGACTTGGTCATTTTATCAAGAAGACAGGACTCACAGGTTGGAAGTGATTCACAATCACTGACTTCGAGATTTCCTCTTGAGTCAACCTGTTATTCTGTTCTTGTTTATATGACCTAGCCTCTAATGCCATAAGTAGATATCTGACACACTATCTAATCTAGGGTGCTTGCCAGTAGAATAGACTCTTATCAGGCTTGATCTTTTTGGTCTGGCTCTGCACTGATGTCCCAGCCTGAACTTGCACCTTCTTCACTTTCTTCTTCTTGTTCTTCTTCCCTTTCTTAAAAGGTCGAGAACCAGAAGACGAACCTCCCACTAAGTTCACCGACTCCTTGTGAAGTTGGTGATCCTTCTCAAAGTTCTGAAGCAACCCCAATAACCCATGGTAGTTCTCTTCAAGCTTTGTCATTCTATAATGAGTGAAGAATGGGAGATAAGACTTGGGCAGCGAGTTTAGTATTGCATCTTTCCCAAGCTACTCATGCAAGGAAAATCTGAGCTTGCTCAATCGTTCCATCAGCTCGATCATGTACAATACATGATCAGTGATAGAGGCATCATCCCGTATTTTGGCGTTGAAGATGGCACAACTAGTCTTGTGCCTCTCTACGTCATCGGGTGTGTCAAAGGCATCCTCCAACACTTGAAGCATGTCCTTTGGCTGAGCTGTCTCGAATCTGTGACTGAACTCGTCGCTCATGGCAGCCAGCATGATACAGCGCACCGTGGTCCGGTCATTGAGCCACTTCTGGTAAGTGTCTCTGACTGTTCCATGTGCATTGGCAGCTGGCTCCTCAGGTGCAGGATCTATTATCACATATAGGATCCATTCATGCTCCAGGACTGTCTTCAACTTTGGTACCAGCTACCGAAATTGGGTCCCACCAACTTATCATTGTCCAACAATGATCGAAGCGATAGGGAAGTGGCCATATCTGCACAAAAGAGAACCATAACCTAATTAGTAATTGATTCATTAAACCTAAAGATTTGGACTTTAATCAAAAAGTTTCTCCCACTATTTTATTCGAATTGGTAGCCTCTACCTCCAATTCGAGGAATTACCCTAATTCCTTAGCTGGTACTAGAATCCACTTAGACTGCACACAAGCCCAACTTTGGTTGATCAACCCATGTACATCTAAGGGTAGGTTCATAACCAATTGTTTCTCTAAACAATTTCTAGTAATTTTAATTTTGCCCCAGAAACCTAATCAGTAGGCTTTGGCCTCCACTGTAAGGATCGGTTAGGTCCAACCATTAACATGATCATACTTGGTGTATCTAACCAACGAATGATTAAGCCCAACTTTGGTTGGCTCACCTAACCACCATTAGAGAGACACTTCCAAGTCGTCATATGATGAGTGATAATTCCATTAGTCAACAAGCACAGGCCTTTGGGTCTGCAATGATTATTGAGTTAATGGACTCATTATCAAACACCTTAATGGGAGGCTATGACTCAGTTATCTCCATAACTTTGTCATTTTAAGGACCTAATAATTTTAGAGGATTTAAATAATTTAGAGGATGAGGTCAGATGAACCAGCTTATCATGATCCTCCCACTGGCTTCACCAAGTCAGCTTAAGGGAGACCAGGGCTGGTCTAGGAGCACCTAAATCAGTCACACTGATTTACCTAGCTGACATGGGTCAGCTCGAATAGTCAAGTGATCGATCAAAATATAATTTCACCAAGAGGCCAGGTAAGTTCGATCAGTGGGAGGGTCTGCCAAAGCTTGCCTTAGACACCATTAGAAATGGCCAGGTAAGCGGGCTCCCAATTAAAAACCACCAGTCTGGTTTACCTTAGATACCAACTGGTTTAATTAATTTCGATTAGATCAACCTAACAGTTTGTGCTAGACCGCTTAGCCAAGAATCAAGTCCATTTGGTTCTCGTTAAAGACATGGACTTGACCAACTACAACTATTGTAATTGATCTAGAGAATCATTGACCTAATCTAAGACAACAATTGATTAGATTTAGTCAATTCTCTAATTAAGTCCATCTTTAATCTAACCATAGGTCTAACCCAATTAATGGACCTAATTCCCACTAACCCATTAACCCAATGTGTTATGATTTGTGTCTTAGGTTCTTCAATTCACAATCCTAGAACCTAATCAAACAACATCTTAATTCTTAATTATGTTTTGGGCTGAGGGTTGGGTTTGGCTTTTCAAAAAATAATTTTCATATTTGTAAAATAATTTTACAATATAATTCTACCAACCATATTGCATGTTTGATTCATAATCAAGATGCAAGTGAAATAAACATGAAACTACTTTAGATCTAATCTAAACAGGTTCATATAATTGAAACAATTTCAACTTTAAATAATTTCTTTGCACAAAAATTATTAACAAAGAGATTTTATTTCAGATTTAAATATTTTTTAAATCTAATAAATCATAAATTTAATCTAGATCATATCTAACAAATTTATGATTAAAGATAGATCTATACAAACTAGGACAACCTTTGCACTGTAAGGGGTAAACCTTACAGCAGGACAACCTTGCAGTTTGTGATTGATCTAAAATTTTAATTTTAGATTTAATAATCAGATTATAAATTAGATCTAATCTAAAAAATAATCTAAGTATATATCAATAATCATGTAATAAAGAACCTAGCTCTGATACCAATCGTAGGAACCTTATCTAGGGTTTCAGGGTTAGATCTTGAAACTTTTTCAAGATCATACAGCGGAAGACTAAAATAAATCAAAATTTATTTTCTAAAATCAAAAAATCTCTAGATCTAAGATCTTATTACATGATTATTACATAGCATTAAATCAAAAATTAAAATATATAAATATAGCATGAACTACATGTTGATCATATCAACATGTTTCTATACTACATCTAATGTATGTATTAAACAATAGATCAGATCTATTACCTTGCAAGTTAGATGCTCTAACCTCACTGATCCGGGCTTAAGGATGATGTTGCAAGCCGCACATGTGTCCAGCCTCTAGGAGTCATCCACACGAGCCCACGAATCTCGATCAGAAGTCCTGCTTCAGGAAATCAGCACAGTATGCTAGTACTGCGCTGATCCTTCTTTGATGGTTGATCAGGTGCCTCCTTCTTCTTGATTTGGACTCTTTCAAAGATGGAAAGTACAAGAAGGAGTTTTAGATCTGAGACGCTCTCAGGAAACTCAAGATGGAGGGAGGAAAGATATGAAAATAAAAACCCTAGAAGAAGACCCTCTTCTTCTTCACGTTTTTCTCTCTAGACACCCTAACTTGCGTCTTTAATATCTCCATGACCCAAAGGCCTTTCTCTCTGATTTTTGGATGGAACAAAGTTATCTCAAATCTCTGACTTTTTCAAAAATTTTATGAAGAAACTCATCTTATATAGAGAGATATGATAGAGTCCTTGTCTAGGTCAAACACCTAGTCAAGGCTTATCCAAACATGGCAAGTTAAGGGACGCCCAACTCTTGAGCACCTCCTTCATATTTTCGTACATAGATCATCAGAAAAAGGGTGCACAATATATACCCTAAAAGCCATAAAAATTTCAAAAAATAATTGGATAAATTCGGTGCAAAATTGAAAGAGTTTTGGATTTCTAAAACTCTATCTCATAGAATTCGAAATGCAAACTTATTCCTTTTAGATTTGATCCAAAGCACCTTCTATGTAAGAAAGAAGAGAGGAGACCTTTTGTGAACATGGGAGAGATCTGGGAGAGGGCTTTTATCACACAAAATAAGTGGAGATTGGCGTTGAATAAGAGAGAGGGCGTGGAGAAGGATTATGTGGCGCAAGGTGGAATCCTAGTCTTACTTGGATTCTGTCTTATGACTTGTTCTAATTTGGTTTCTCAAACCAAATCAAATCAAAATTAGATCAACCTAATTAAAATAGGTCTTATCCCAATTAAGAACCTAATTTAATCAGATTAAATTAGATTTAAATCTAATTTAATTTTCTAATCAAATTAGAAATTAGATTGACCCAAGTCCTAGTTGAACTAGGACTAGTTTTTCCTTGCACTTGGCTTATCCAATAAACCAATTGGACTTGATCCAATCAAGCCCAAACCAAATCTAATTAAATCATATTTAATTAGACTTAATCTCAGCCCATTGGCTTAATCAAATTAAGCCAATTAGCAATCGAATTGCTAATCGATCCTCCTGCAACACTTGCACTGGGTTAAATGTCAATCGTATTGATCATTTAACCCTAGAATGATTCTTAATCGTTGATCAACCATCCGATCGGATCATGAACTCTAATGTATGTGACCTCATAGGTCTGAACCTAAACCGGTAGTATAGGAACAAATTCCTATACCAATCGAAGTGACCATCTAGCAATGGTACCCGACGACCGGATAAGTCGAATGTGTAGAACAACATCCTTAGAACCCATGCGGATATAGTTTTCATATAATTCATCCTTTTGACCAAAATGATCATAGGACACCCCAGAGTTCAACTGTCAACTCTGATTAGGTTGTCCACATTGTATTTCAAAATATCAAATCCATCTGATGGATTACCCTGGCCAAGGTTTTGCTAAATTGAAATACAGCGACTCATTCTTCTCCAACTCTTGGAGTGGTCAATCCCATCTCGATCATACTCTGACTTCACAAGTACTTGACTATACCCAGAAGCCTTCCGTCTCTGAATTAGAAATTCAGTTAGTCCAGTACCAAAGCACAGTGAGTTGCCTGCAAGTCACTGAGGCAATCTCAAGTCTAAGAAACACTTATACCTATATCCATCAGAGACATTCTCGACAGCAGAATACTCTGGAGTTGGTCACGTTCAATGATGATGTACCCTTACATCTCACCTGTATGCCATACCAGTGTCTCCACACTCCTTGGTTAAGAGGACAACCAACCCATATGGCCTACAGCGACCTATGCTCGATAGAAGCTGTCGTCCTTATTAACAGCTTATCATTTGGTCGTGAACAGTTTTAAGGACTAATCGATAAATCCTCTCTTTATCAAACTTAAATAGTCCTAAGGACTTCATCATAACAACGGAGTTCATTAGAAGTTGAAAGCTTATGATGAAGATGCCAAATATATTTTATTTATTAACAAATCAATTACAATACTTGGTTGCTCAACCGTCAACAGCTTGACGATTGGCTTTTTGGGACACATTTCCCAACATGAATAAGATTCAATCCTTATGCCTATTTAAAAGAACCTCCCCTAAGATTCTTAGAGCATCAAAATCAGCAGCCCTACACACCCAAAGGCTCTCCTCATGCCCTCTCTTCCTCTCCCATTCTCTTCTCTTGGGTGTTTTATACACCCCTTCATTGGGACGCACGTCCCAAGGAGTTTCATGCCCAAAGGAGTTTGGATGCCTCTTTCTTTCTAATTTTTAGCATTTGGGAGTAGCACATAGCAAGAAAAAACTCTAAAACAGAGGAGAAAAAGAAGATCAAGGAGAAGGATCAAGTGTTGATCACGATCCAGGCTTCGTTCAGATTCAACAGGCTGAATTTTGGAGAACCAAAATTTAATTATAGAGGACTATTTCAGATTGATCTTGAGTGGATACTCGTAGAGGTTGGGTACTTGTGTGGCTAACAGAGAGCTTATCTCTTTCAGATCCAATTTTGAAAAAAGAGATTGCAAAACAGGTACGTGATTTGATCACAATCTGAATTTCAGCATATATCAATTTCAGCATATGAAATAAATCCATGTGGTTTATATTTTTATGCATGAAAAATTCAGATTAAAAGTAGTTTAATCTCATTCTTCACTGTGGTGTTTAAAAAATAAAAGTTTTAAAATATATATGCATACACCAAACCCAGAATTCCAACAATGGTATTAGAGCCATGGATTTGTATATGCTGAATTTTGACATACGTATTTTTAAAAAGATTCAAAATCAATTTTTTTCTTGATACATGAGATGTATAGATAGATCTTCTAATCTAAAACTTAATTTTGGGTTTAATATTACAACATATAGATGATATATAATTGCATGCATAGGTCAGAATTTTGATTTAGAAAGAGTTCTAGTCCATGTTCATGTGATACATAGATACATGCATAAAATCTGAAATTTTTTTATAATCTGAATTTTGATGCATATATGTGATATATGATTATATTTTTAGATCATAAATTTATCTTTAATCTGATCCATGATTAGTATATGAGATATATGACATCATGCTAAGATCTGAAATTTTGTTTAGATCTGATTTTACATGCATATATATGATATATGTTTGTATGCTAAAACTTAAAAATTATTTTTATATTCTAAAATTTACTTTCATGCAATAAATTTAGATCTGAAATATGATTTTAAAATTTAAAATTTATATTTGTGCATGAAAATTTTTGTCATGAGAAAATCATAAATTAAGTCATGTAATAGGATTGCATTTAAAATTTTTGATTTGAGCCATATGGGTCTAATTGGATTAAGTAATTGATCAAACTAAGTCAAGTATTGATAAGAGTCAAATTAATTAAGTTAATGATCATACAATTATTGTTGATTAAATCAATTAAATCCCATATGTAGAATCGATCAACCTAAGGATCTAATTTGGCTCGTTGGTTTGAGCCTAATTTGCTTGAGCTAACCAATTTTGTTCAATCGATCTATTGATGTCTAAGGCAAGTGAATGAGATATGATTATTTAATTGATTTCGTTAGTCAACCTGACCAATCTATTGGTATCTTAGAAAGACAACGGGGGGACCTCCATCGATCTCCACTTACCTGGCCAATTCGAAAGATTGGGACTTGAATTAGATTGCTTAGCAATCTAGTTTAGCCCATGCCATGTAGATTGATCATATTTTGATTGATTAGATGAGACATAAACTTAAATCTCTTCATAAATATTAAGTTCATAGGTCTTCCACTATTGTAGATGTACGGGTGTGCTACCGACATTGATTGTTCTCGACTAGTTAGAGTGCTTCAGTTGCATTGAGAACACGCAACCACTCTATTAGCAAAGAGTTACTCCAGGGGTACGGGTAAGATTGGGCCCAATAATTGTTAGGTGAGGGACCCAATGATGGCCTTGCACCTGCTTGTGAATGGTGGGTCGGGTTTAACTAAGAAGTGTGGACAATAACTGTTAGGTGAGCCCACATGACTTAGAGATCAAGTCACTGCAACATTCTTAGTGAAGCATCTGGGCAAAGAGTTGCCTACGCATCGGTGTGCATACTATCAATAATTGTTAGGTAAGGTGCAGGTCATCAGTGGGACTGCAGTACCCACTAAGAATCCTTTATCGTATTAGGGTTTTCATTTTCTTCCAAAGGAGTGGAGGGATCCAAAAAATTAGTGAGAGTCATTTTTTGTATCTTAAAGTTTTTAGAAGTAAATTAAAAAATTAAGTACAAAAGTCTAACTTGAATCTCTACTCTAGCAGTTAAACCATCATGTAAGCCTCAAACCCTCTAGCTCGCATCCTTAAAACCAATCATTTGATCAATAATAATTTTAAAGACTGGCTTAAAAATCTCAGGATTATCCTGAACTTGAAAAAGTTAAGCCATGTTCTCGATCAGAGTCTCGTTGTGTTGCCAAACCGTCTTACTGCTGAGCAAAGAGCTGCTTTTGAGAAGTGGATGGATGAATATAGTCAGATCAAGTACTATGTACTGGCATCTATGTCAAATAAGTTGCAAAGCCAGCACAAGTATATACCCACTGCATAGGCCATGATCACTCACCTACAAGAGTTGTATGGTGAGCAGAGCCATACTGTATGCTTCAAACTATCCAAAAGACTCTTTAACTTAAAGATGCACGAGGGGCAGTCTGTCCATGAGCACTGTATGATAGTGATCAAGGACATTGAGGAGCTTGAAAAGCTTGAGCTAGATATGTAAAAGAAATTACAGATGGATTTGATCCTTCAATCCCTTACCAGTTCATATAGTCAATTCATTATGAATTTTCATATGAACAAACTTGACTGCACTATTCCTGAACTTGTCAACATGTTGGTCACAATGGAGGGTACCTTAAAAAGTTCAAGGGATATTTTTTTGCTGTAGAGTAGATTTCTTCTTCCAAGAGAAATCTATTGGAAGGAAGAAGGCTAAATCTGCAAAGAAGCAGAAGAGAGAGAGCAAGCTGAAGAAGGATGGTCCAAAGATGGCTGAGGCAAAGAAAAAGTGTTTCCACTGTCATGTTGAAGGTCACTAGAGGAGGAACTATCTAAAATACCTGGAGAGCTTGAAGACCAAAAAATGTGATAAACCTTCCAAAGGTATGCTCATAATTGAATCTAACCTTACGATTTCTTCTACTTCTAGTTGGATATTGGACTCTGGCTTGAGTGCTCATATATGTACTTCAATACAGGGTCTGATAGAAAGTAGAAGGTTGAGAAAAGGTGACATGATCCTTCGGATCGATAATAGAGCAAAGGTTGCTGCAGAGGCTGTTGGCACTTACCCTCTTCGATTACCGTCTGACATTAGATTAGATTTGAAAGACTGTTATTATATTCCTGTAGCTAGTCAAAATTTAATTTTCATGTCTGTGCTAGCACAGGAAGGTTTTGAAATTTATTTCAACAAAGATTTTTGTTTCATTTATTTACGAAATAAATTGGTTACACAGGGTCTTTTAATTGATAGTCTTTATCACTTGCATATTAATGCGAATGTAAACTTAAACGAGCAAATAGTGAGTGTCGCAAGCCAAAAGAGATTCAAAGATGAAATTAACCAGAAGTACTTATGGCACCATAGACTAGGCCATATTCGAGAGGACAGGATAAACAGACTGGAGAAGGATGGGATCCTTAGCTCTCTTAACCCAAAATTGTACCCAACTTGCGAATCCTGCCTTTGAGGAAAAATGGCCAAGTTGCCCTTTGTAGACATGGAGAAAGGGCCACAGAGCTTCTTGCCCTAGTACACACCGACGTGTGTGAGCCATTTGATATACAGGTTAGGGGTGGTTACACCTCATTATCTTTATCGATGATTTGTCTAGGTACGGGTATATGTATCTAATGAACACAAGTCTGAGGTCTTTGAAAAGTTCAAAGAATTCTGGCATGAAGTAGAGAAGCAGACGAGTAAACTCGTTAAGGTTCTTCGATCTGATCTAGGAGGTAAATATCTTAGTTAAAAATTTTTGGGATATCTTAAAGACAACAGTATAGTCTCTCAGTGGATCCCTCTTGGAACACCTCAGCTCAACGAGGTATCCCGAAGGAGGAACAGGACCCTATTGGATATGGTAGGTCCATGATAAACTTCACTGATCTATCCTTATTTTTTTGGGGACATGCCTTGTTAACCGCTATTCACTTGTTGAATAGAGTTCCTTCAAAGTCTGTTCCTACCACACCATATGAGATATGGTTCGATAAGAAGCCGAGTCTGGGTTATCTTAAGACTTGGGGATGTTTGGCCTATGTCAAGAGACAAATGATGAAAAAGTTGGAGGATAGATCTATTATAGCTCACTTTATAGGGTACCCAAAAAAATCTATGGGATACTACTTACTTTCCACAAGACCATAATGTAATTGTGAGTCAAAATGCTGTGTTCCTGAAAAAATAGTTTATCCAGGATGGCGATAGTGGGAGGTTAGTGAACTCGAATAGAAGGTCTCTGAAGAGTCTAGAGGTATGGATCCTCAGGAATCCATAGTCCATGAGCCAGTAGTTGATGTTTCTCTGCCACCTCATAGATTTAGTAGGATCTCTCGACCTCCTGAAAGGTACATGGGTATGCTTACGGAGAAAGTAAAGGAATGTTCCTTATGAGAGATAGAGATCATGATGATGATCCCAATACCTTTGATGAGGTGATGTCTGATATCAATTTTGAGAAATGGTTAGATGCTATGAAGTCAGAAATTGACTTGATGTACTCGAACCAAGTCTGTGAAGGAAAAACCGCCTTTTTTCTTGTAGGATCTTCCAGATCTAATGAGATCTAGGGTGAAATATTTTTTTAAAAAAATTATCCTACGATATTTTAGATCTAAGATCTATTAGATCTGATTCTTATTATCTGATATTTAATCTCAAATTAAATCTAAAAATTGAGGATTAGAGAAATACCTCTAGGGTAACTAGATTACCCTGTAGATGATCGCAGCATCCATAAGTCAACGTCTGATCGATGTCCTAAAATGAAAATGGCAAGTGATAGGAATTGGCAAGTGTTGTCTTAAATTCATCTCATGAATTAAGATAAGACTTTTCTGAGCTGGACTGGCTCTAGTCAGACTGAGAGAAACCTTCTCAAGATTTTTTGGGTGAGTCAAATCACATTTGGCTCAGTCAAGATAGAAAAGATTACACGAGAAGAAAGTTAGGCTCAATCGTGTGCTAGCACGATTTTCATGAACCTAATTGGATCTAATCCAAATAAATCGAACTGGACTAGCTCAATTGATAACATCCAGACCCTAACTCTTGTTTGTGTGACCCAATTAGGTTCATTTCTGTATGGTAATGAGACATGTCATGATCTCATCATTGACATCATCGAAACTCCTTTCGATGGATCAGAACTCTTCTGATTTAGAATGATCAATCATCAAGATCATTTTAATTGCTCCCAAAATCCATCAGTGACATCTAGCAGTATATGGTGGCAACCCATCAGAAATGAAGATGAATATCTCAGTGCAGCTACCTGTGTGATTGAGTTCTTCTATCATGAGTCCCAACTGAATTAGGGTTAAGGTGAACTCGTCAAACCCAACATCAGTCATATGAATCAATCGATCGATCCGAGTTCCATGTGAAACCCCAATGAAAATTTTTTTTCCATTATTTTACTTTGCCATGGCCATGGGCTTAAGAACTCGATCTTTCGATCATCATAGGACTACTCCTCTCATCTATCGAGGTTGATAGATCCCATCTTGGTACAATCTGGTTCCTACAATGAATATGCTGCAGCCAACATACACCTCAGGGTTTTGAATGGCTAAGAGATCGAGTTATGGTGTAGTCAAACTATAACACACTCAAGGTGAACTGTCGATGCTCCTCAAGTCAAAGAACTAGACACACAGCTGCAGCATCGAGCTAGTCATCGACGAGAAGGTAGACTTCCTTATGACTGCTCGAGGTGGTCACGCTCACTACTCTCGTTCTCAACGAATATCTGTACTCTCACTTGATATCTCCACACCATAGACTCAAGACACATCTACCCTAAGGAAGCGATCGTACACCAACCTTCCAGATCGATCACCTGTGGGGAAAATCAGTACAGGGGTAGAATGGTAATTTTAAAACTTTTTCAAAATTACTATTTTACAGTGGAAATTATTAATTAATCTAATTAATTAATAAAAATTTATCCTAAACTAGGATCTAAATATGATATCATGCATGCATTTAAATTTAAAATTTGAATTTGAACAGTAAACACTTTACTGTAATGTATTCAAAATATAATACCTTTGTGCGGGTAGTAGATCATCGCAATCTGATCACCGTCGAGAGAGTCTGATCATTGTGATACAGCCACACAGCATGTCTGGCCTCTGCGGATCATCCACACGAAGCTCTCGATCTGATCGACTCCTCACGAGTGCTAGCTCGTTGTAGAGCCCTTTCGATGGTCGATGCTGATCGAACTCCTTCGATCGATATTTGCTAATTTTTTGGATGCTCTGAATCATCAGCAAACATGCTTGAGAGGATGTTGAAGATCTCTCAAAAATTTGGTGGGCACACGACACTCGTAGCTCACCTTCTCACTTTCCGAACTCCAGGCTGAAACCCTGAACAACTCACTGAAACCCTGCGCACACTTTTTCTTTCTTTTCTTTCTTTTTCTCTCGAAAGGATATTGATCTTCACCTTGCACACAAGGATTCCTCACACCTAGATTTTCTCTCCAAAATTTTTCTTGCAAACGCCTCACTCTTCTCCTCATTTTAATAAAATGTCAAACATCTTATCCACATGAGAGGATAAAGATGAGTAATTGCACATTTGAATTCAAATCAAATTTTGAATTTAAATGGAAACTAATTTATCCCTATCCACTAAGGGCATGAGAAGAGGAGGGCGTGGCTTAATTTGTGCGTGAGTGATTTCATGAGAAACATTTTCTCGTGTAATAAATGGGGCGTTAAAAGAAGATAAGGTCAAGGCACTAAGATTGGTTGCTCATTCAAATTCAAACTTTGTTTTGAATTTGAATGGCCAACCAATCATCCTTATCCACTCCTAAGGTGCATTAAAGTAGGGCATGAGGAGGGCTTTGCATGAGGAAAAATTCATGAGAACTTTCTTCTCATGAATTCAAATGGGCACAATGGAAGTGAGGTTGCGCAGGGAGAATGGGTCAAGGTGGTTTCATTATTTAAACCAACCTAATTGAACCAAATAAGTTAAGCCCAATTAGACTAATTTAAACCCAACTTAATTAGGCTTAATTAGGCTCAATAAAATCCTAATCAAATTAGGAATTGATTAAGTCCAACCCCTGATCATATCAGGGACCAAACCATCTCGACGATTAGGTCAACTCTTAACCTAATCGGGTCAAACCCAACTGAATCCAATTCAATTAGACTTGACCCAAAATTAATTACTCAATCAAATTGAGTTAATTAGTGATCAAATCACTAATTAAACCTCTCATAAATATTGAGTCCAAATTTGATGAGTAATCGGGCATCAGAATTCATCGATATGTAACCCTGATCGAAGAGTCCTAAACCAGTGGGACTTTTGACCCCGGTACCCAAAATGTGTGGAATTCATGATCAAAGAATCCTGATTCTTGATCACAGAATCTCAGACATGAAGGACTCTTCACTAGCTATCAGATCAGATAGGAACCTCTAATGTGTGTGACTCCGCAGGTTCGAACCTAAGCCGATAGCACAGGAACCAATTTCTGTACTAATCGAAGTGACCATCTAGCAATGGTACCCGACGATCGGATAGGTCGAATGGTCGCAATCGCAACACTCAGAACCTATGTGAATATGGTTACTATATAATTCATTTTTTGACCTCTGTGTTTAGGATGACTCAGGGTGAAACTGTCAACCCTGATTAGATCATCCGAATCGTGCTCAACTCAAACAATCCTGTGACTCCTCACAAAGACTACCCTGACCAAGGTTTTGCTAAATTGAAACACGACTGTACACAGCTCTTAAACTGAAGTGGTCAATCCCATCTTGACACATGCACTGACAAGTCAAGTACTTGACTACACCCAGCAGCCTTCCATCACTGAATTAGAAATTTAGATAGTCCAGTGCCTAAGTGCAGTGAGTTTCTTGCAAGTCACCGTGGCGGTCTCAGGTCGGAGGGATATTTATACCCATATTCCATCGGAGCAAATCTTGATAGTAGAAATAGCTCTGGAGTTGGTCACGTTCAGTGCAAATGTACCCTTACATCTCACCTGTATGCCATACCAGTGTCTCCACATTCATTGGTTAAGAGGACAACCAACCTATATGGCACACAACGATCTATGCTTGATAAACATTGTCATCCTTGGTAGCAACATATCATTTGGTCACGAATAGATTTAAGGACTAAACGATAAATCCTCCTTTGTCGAGTCTAAATAGTTCTAAGGACTTCACCACAACATAGGAGTTCATTAGAAGATGAAACATTTTGTGATGAAAAATATTAAAATAATTTTTATTAATTAATAATTTATGTACATATACAAAAATGAGCACAACCGTCAACAGGCTTACGATCGGCTTTGGGATACTATTCCCATCAATCTCCCACTTGGCCTAAAGCCAATCGGTGCAGTATCTAATACCCATCTTCGACTTGTAGTCGTCGAACTCCTTTACCGCAATGGCTTTAGTGAATGGGTCGGCCAGGTTCTACTTTCCGTCGATCTTCTGAAGGTCGACGTCACCTCGATCCACAATTTTCTGGATGAGATGGTAGCGGCGCAAAATATGCTTCGTCTGCTGGTGTGCCTTCGGTTCCTTCGCCTGAGCAATGGCTCCAAAGCTGTCACAGTAGAGCAAAATTGGACCAACAAGGGAGGGTGCTACTCTGAGCTTGGTGATGAACTTCCTCAGCCACACCACTTCTTTGGCAGCATCTGATGCAGCGACATACTCCGCCTCGCAAACTGAATCAGCCACAGTGTGTTGCTTGGAACTCTTCCAGCAGATAGCCCCATCATTAAGGGTAAAAATAAATCCCGACATACTTTTGCTGTCATCGTGATCAGACTGGAAACTAGAGTCTATAAACCCTATAAGTCTCAAGTCCGATTCACCATAAACAAGCCACTGGTCCTTAGTATTTCTTAAATACTTCAGGATGGTTTTAACAACCTTCCAGTGATTCTCTCCTGGATCATATTGGTATCTACTCACTACCCCTAGTGAGTATGCCATATCTGGTCGTGTATATGTCATGACGTACATGATAGATCCCACTGTCGAAGCATATGAAATCCTACCCATACGCTCTCTCTCTTGAGTTATTGTCGGACAATCCCTCTTCGAGAGAAATTCCATGGCCTATTGGAAGATAGCCTTTCTTAGAATTCTCCATGCTGAACCTCTTCAGCATAGTATCTATGTACGTAGACTGGGATAAACTAAGCAACCTTTTAGATCTATCCCTATAGATCCTCATCCCTAGGATGTAGGAAGCTTCTCCCAAATCTTTCATGGAGAACTGTAACGACAGCCAAATCTTTATTCCCTATAATGCAGGGACATCATTCTTGATTAAGAGAATATCATCCACATACAATACAAGAAATACCACTACTGGACCATTAGCCCACTTATAAATGCAGGGCTCTTCTCCATTCTTAATGAAGCCATACGTCTTGATCGTCCTATCAAAACGTATGTTCTAACTCCGGGATGCCTGCTTAAGTCCATAAATGGACCTCTGTAGTCTGCACACCTTAGACTCATCAGTGGATGTGAATTCTTCAGGTTGTATCATATACACCTCTTCATCCAGCTCTCCATTTAGGAAAGCTGTCTTTACATCCATCTGCCAGATTTCATAGCCCAGATGGGTAGCTATCGCAAGCATAATCTGAATGGATTTGAGCATTGCCAAAGGAGAAAATATCTCATCATAGTCTATACCATAACGTTGACGATATCTCTTGGCAACCAGATGGGCTTTATAGGTTTCCACCTTTCCGTCTGCTCCCCTCTTCCTCTTGAAGACCCACTTACACCCTATGAGTTTTACTCCTTCGGGTGGGTCAACCAATGTCCACACATCGTTGACCTTCATGGACTCCATTTCGGATTTCATGGCCTCTAGCCATTTTTCAGAGTCGGATCTCTGCATTGCATCCATGTAGGTGATCAGATCCTCATCGTTTTCATCAAGTTCGATAGGATCATCATCCCGGACCAAGAAATTATAGTATCTGTCCGATTGATGTGGTACTCTACTAGATCGCCTTAAGGGTGCTTGATCAATGGGCTCCAAATATGATCTAATCAAATTCGGTTCAGCAACTTGCATCGGATTTTTCACCTGTTGAATTTCGTCAAGTTCGACCTTAGAGGCAATAGTTCCTTCACCAAGGAACTCCCTTTCCAAAAAGATTGCCTTAAGGCTAACAAACACTTTTTGCTCATCAGCTAGGTAGATGTAATACCCTTTGGTCTCTTTTAGGTACCCTATAAAATTACACTTGTTAGACCTAGGTCCAAGCTTATCCATAATTAAATGTTTAACATAAGCCGGACACCCCCAAACCTAAGGTGCGAGAGTACTGGTTTACGTCCTATCCATATCTCATATGGCATTTTGGTTACAGACTTACTCGAAACCCTATTTAGAAGGTAACAAGCCGATTCGAGTGCATATCCCTAAAGGAAGATCGGCAGATCAGCAAATCCCATCATGGATCGAACCATGTCCAACAAGGTCCGATTCCTCCTTTCAGACACACCATTATGCTGTGGTGTTCCAAGAGGTGTCCACTGAGAGAGAATCTCATTCTCCCCAAGATATGTCAGAAAATCATTGGAAAGGTATTCACCTCCTCGATCAGATCGAAGAGTTTTAATACACATTCCAGTTTGTTTTTCTACCTCATTTCGAAATAGTTTGAACATTTCAAATGACTCTGACTTATGCTTCATTAGATAGACATACCCATACCTCGATAGGTCATCTGTGAAGGTTATGAAGTAGAAATATCCACCTCTTGCACTTGAGCTCATGGGTCCACATACATCAGAATGTACCAGAGCCAAGAGTTCACTGGCTCGCTCACCTTTTTCAGTAAAAGGTGACTTGGTTATTTTACCAAGAAGACAGGACTCACAGGTTGGAAGTGATTCATAATCACTTACTTCAAGAATTCCTTCTTGAGCCAACCTGTTTATCCTGTTCTTATTGATATGACCTAGCCTACAGTGCCAAAGGTAGAGTCTAGGGCGTTTACCAGAGGTTTGAACCACATTAACAGGTTGTGATAGAATATAAATTTCATTATTAAGTTGTCCAACAAACATTGTAACACCGTTCAAAATGATATTGCAAATATTTTCTTTTATTAAAAATTGATAACCGTTCATGGCCAAAAGGCCTACAGAAATAATATTTAATAAAAAGCTTGGACAATAGTGACATTAACTCAGAATTATATTTCGAGAATTGATTACAAGGTTCATGATTCCTAATGCTAGAACTGAAACTTTGCTTCCATCTCCAACGTTCAGGAATCTCTCGCCTTCATCAAATCTCCTACTGACCTGCAGACCCTGCATCAAATTGCAAATATGATAAGGGCTTCTGGTATCCAATACCCAGGCAGTAGTATCACAAATGAAAAAGTTGAAAGGTGTTATCATATAAGTACCTTGCTTCTTCTTCGGCCTGTTTGGGTCTAGGGAGGCAATGTATAGAGGACAGTTCCTCTTCCAGTGCCCCTGCTTCTTGCAAAAGAAGCACTCCGCCTGGCTCTGGTAGGGCTTGCGCTTCTTGGTCTGACCCTGTGCAGACATCCCAACATGCGGCTGCACCTTCTTATTCTTCTTCTTCTTGTTCTTCTTCCTTTTCTTAAAGGGTCGATGATCAGAAGAAGACCCTCCCACAACATTTACCGACTCCTTATGGAGCTGGTGGTCCTTCTCAAAGTTTTGCAGCAACCCCAACAAGCTGTGGTAGTTCACTGCAGGCTTTGTCATTTGAAAATGAGTAAGGAAGGGAAGGTAGGACTTGGGCAGAGAATTAAGGATTGCATCCTTACCGAGCTGCTCGTGCAGGGGAAAGCCCAGTTTACTGAGGCGCTTAATCATTTCGATCATGTACAGTACATGATCAGTGACTGAGGCTCCATCCCTCATCCGAGCATTGAAAATGGCACAACTAGTTTTGTGCCTTTCAACATCGTCAGGCGTGCCAAAGGAGTCGTTCAACATTTGAAGCATCTCCTATGGTTGGGCATTCTCGAACGTGTGACTGAACTCATCATTCATTGTCGCCAGCATAATGCACTGAACAGTGGTGCGGTCGTTGAGCCACTTCTGGTAAGTGTCTCGAACCACCCCTCTAGCGTTTGGGGCTGGCTCCTCAGGTGCCAGATCCGTTACTACATAAAGGATCCGCTCATACTCAAGGATGATTTTTAATTTTTGATACCAGCTATCGAAATTAGGTCCCATGAGCCTGTCATTATCTAATAATGACTAAAGCGAAAGGGTAGTGGCCATTGCTGCATAAAAGAAAACTAGACCTATATTAGTATATAAATTATTAATACTAAAGACTTGGACTTTAGTCTAAAATTTCTTCCAGTACTTTTATGAATTTGTAGCCTTAACCTCCAATTCGAGGAATTACTTTAATTCCTTAGTGGGTACTAGAATCCACACAGACTACACACGAGCCCAACTTTGGTTGGTCAACCCATGTACATCTATGGGTAGGTTCATAACCAGTTATTTTTCTAAACAACTTCTAATAATTGATTTTGCCCCTGAACCTAATCAGTAGGCTTTGGCCTCCACTGAAAAGATCTGGTTAGGTCCAACCATTAACATGATTTGATTTGGTGAATGGGACCAATAAATGATCAGGTCCGACTTTGGCCGGCCAACCTGACCACCATCAGAAAGATTCAAACCAAATTATCATATTATGAATGATAATTCCATTAGTCAACAAGCACCAGGCCTTTGGGCCTCCAATGATTATTAAACTAATGGACTCATTATCACTCACTTAATGGGAGGCTATGATTTAGTTATCAATATAACTTAATCATTTTTAGGACCTAATAATTTTTTTTTTGAGGATTTTATTAAAGAATAGATGAGAAGAAAATATCCAGCCAATTTCAATCCTCCCACTGACTTCACCAAGTCAGATTAAAAAGGATTTACTTAAAGCTGGCATTAGGAGCACCTAAATCAGTCAAACTGATTTACCTAATGACATGGGTGAGCCCTAATCATCAAGTGATCTAATCAAAACCTAATTCACCAGGTTGGCTAGATAAGTGAGATCAGTGGTGGGGATAAGCCATTAACTCGTCAGAGATCGAATCACTGCAAGTAGCTCCCACTTAAAAATCACTGGTCAAACTGCCAAACTTACCTTAGACACCAACCAGTTCATTAGTTTTAATTTAATCAACTTAGTAAATAGAGTTCCACCACGTAGCCATGAATTAAGTCCATCTTGGTCTAGTTAAAGATATGGACTCATTCAACTACAACTATTGGAGTTGAGTCTAGAGTATCCTTGACCTAATCTAATTCAACTTTTGATTAGATTTGATCAATTACTCTAATTTAGTACATTTCTTTAAGCTAACCTTAGGTCTAACCCAATTATGGACCTAATCCATCTAACCCATTGACCCACAAGTTTATGCAATTATCTTAGGTCTTAATTCACAATTCTAGACCTACTAGACAACACTTAATTCTTTTAATTAAGTATTTGGGCTGATAGGTCAGGGTTTGGCATTTCGAAAATAATTTTCAAATTTGAAAGGTTTTATTTTCTGTTCATCAAATATGTTGACTCATTTCACAAATAGATTAGCACATTTCATAAATAGCAATCCTATTGCTAATTACATAATAGAAAATAACTTAATCAAAAAAAAAATCATGAATATTCCTTTAGATCTAATCTAACACATTCATGATAAATTTTATAATTGAACCTTTACAATTAATTTTTTTCGCTGCTTCATCTGCATGGGATATAATTGCAGTGGCACCCCTACCACCATAGGAGACCCCATCGAATGGGAGGAGAGGGCCTTTAAACCCTACTTTTCTCCTATGACCGGATGGCCATGGCAACCAACCCAATTCGATTACTTGCTACTTGGATCAAGTATATCTAAATATATCAATTTCAAAATTTAAATTTTAAATATCAAATTTTAAATTTTAAATTTCAAATAAATTTCAAATTTTAAATTTCAAATTTTTGAATTTCAAATTTTGAATTTCAAATTTTGAATTTTAAATTTTGAATTTTAAATTTGAAATTTCAACAAAATTTCAAAATTCAAATTTTAAATTTTGAATTTCAAATTTTTAAATTTTGAATTTCAAATGTCAAATTTGAAAATTCAAATTTCAAATTTTGAATTTCAAATTTTTGAATTTTGAATTTCGAACAACTTTCAAAATTCAAATTTTAAATTTTGAATTTCAAATTACAAATTGTAAACTTTTAGATTACAACTTAATCTACGCATGCAAATATATATATCATATTTAAGAACCCGCTCTGATACCATTTGTGGGAAAAATCAGTGCAGGGTAAAATGGTAATTTTAAAATTTTTTTAAAATTACTATTTTACAGTAAAAATTATTAATTAATCTAATTAATTAATAAAAATTTACCCTATACTAGGATTTAAATATGATATCATGCATGCATTTTGTTGGGTATAAAATACCCCCCAACCGAAGTTCGTGTCAGGAGTGACCCTCTCGGGATTCTACCGACATCCGACCTTCGACGACATCTTCCCGAACCTCTCCGACGGTCGAGCCTCCGTAACATTCCCAAATCCTGCCAAAGGATAAACCCCCACCAGTGTCAACCGGATTCTCCACGACGGACGGACTCCATCCAAGTTTCTACAGTGGTCGACCACCTTCTAGACTTCGTCCGAGCTCCTACGGGAGCCGGACTTCTTCCCCGAACTCCGACTGCAGGTAGACTTCGTCCGAGCTCCTACGGGAGCCAGACTTCTTCCCCGAACCCCGACTGCAGGTAGACTTCGTCCGAGCTCCTACGAGAGCCGGACTTCTTCCCCGAACCCCGACTGTAGGTAGACTTCGTCCGAGCTCCTACGGGAGCCGGACTTCTTCTCCGAACCCCGACTGCAGGTAGACTTCATCCGAGCTCCTACGGGAGCCGAACTTCAGCCCCAAGCTCCTGTCGCAGGTGGGCCTCATCCGAATTCTGGAAAGGGCAGGACTCTGGGCCCCCACCGCAAGCAGTCTACTCCGAACTTCTACCACAAGCGGTCTGCTCCGAGCTACCACTACAAGCAGTCTGCTCTGAATTTCTACTACGAGCAATCCACGTCGGATTTCTACTGTAAGCCTCCACCTGAGCTTCTATTATGAGCGAATTCCTTTCAAACTTCTATTGCAAGCAGGCTTCGGCCGAGCTTCCTCGATAAATGATCCCCATCCGGACTTCTATGGAGACCGGACTCCGATCGAACTTCTGTAGCGGACAGGTTCCAGATGAACTCCTACGACACACGGACTCCAGCAGCCGGACCCCTCCAGCGGATGAACCTCTCCAGCGCCATCTGACATCCACTGCCGGTCGACCTTCTGTCGAATCCTGCGTGAAACCAAACTTCATCTACGGAAAGCCTCTGACCGAGCTCCTACAGCAAATGACCCTCGCCTGTAGTACTAGCACCCAAGGCACCCAACGGTGGAGGGCTCGCCAGCAACATTTGAGCTCCTCTCAGATGGAGAGCTATCTCTCTTTGCCGGACACCTCAATCAAGCTTCAGCCGACAGGCCTGGACTCTCTGGCAGGCCACAGTAATGGCCATGACTCTGCTCCACTTCCTGTGATGGATTCTGCACGGCTCCACCACTCTCTGGCAAGTCACGACAACAGACACTACTCCACTCCCCGCGACAAGCTTCACGTGGCTCTGAACAGCCCCTGATGCCACTACTCTCCACAACAAATTCCTTATGGCCTCGAACGGCCCACTACCAGGTGGTTACAAATGTCGCTATCAGTCTGTTGCATCCTCCGCCTATAAAAGGGAGACCCCAGATATGTTATTCTCTAAGCTCTAATCTCTATATCAAAACTCTACAAAAATTTTCGTTCGAGCACTCCATTCTTGTTGAGACAGAAAACTGACTTGAGCGTCGGAGGATCTTGCCGGAGCACCCCCAACTCTGGTTTAGACTTCTTTTGCAGGTCCCGGCGGCGACCGCGACTCCTTCGACTCCAGATTCTCCAACATCGGTGGATTTTTGCACCAACAGGATTGGCGCTAGAAGGAGGGCCTGTGTCTTTGCAGTACCCTTATTCTTTAAAGGAGCGCTCAATGGGACCACCTCCAGTCATCTTCTCCGACACCTTCTCCTCCAGCTTCCTGCCTGATCTCCACCTGGTGCCTCCCTGGGGGGCAACCACCAGACGGTCAACGACCTCCGCGGCCAGATCTCAGCAAGCTCCGCAAGCCTCGACCTCATCTCTGGTTTCCCAAGCACATCTTCCTCTGGCGACAGCAGTCGGCATGGAGCGGCCCGATAATCGGCCTCCGATCGATTTCACCAACACCATCTCAGGAAAATCCCGACAAGGAACAACCGGTGTATTGGCTAGACCTCCCAAGCAACAAAGGATTAAGGAATCCATAACCTTTACTGAGGAAGATACTCGGGGAGTTCAATTCCCTCATAACGATGCAGTTGTAGTTTCTTTAAATATAGCCAATTATGATGTGCGCTGTATTCTTATCGACAATGAAAGTTCGGCCGATATTTTGTTCTACAATGCCTTCTCAAAAATATCCATCCTTGATGGTCGTTTGGGGTCGATTAACTCTCCTCTAGTAGGGTTTACCGGTGATGCTATCCCAGTGGAGGGGGTAATAACTTTGACTGTAGTTGCGGGTCGATATCCAAGACAATCCAAGGCTCTGATAGATTTTCTGGTGGTGAAGGCACCGTCAGCCTACAACGCAATCCTCGGCCGACCTGGCCTCAACGCCCTCCGGGCCGTGGTGTCGACCTACCATCTGAAATTGAAATTTCCTACTAACTAGGGGGTCGGAGAAGTCAAGGGAGATCAAGCCCTGGCTAGACACTGCTACAACATAGCCTTGCAAAGAAGTGACCAATCTGACCTCTGTCCGGTTGATGGATTGGATGCCCGCGACGACCTCGCTGAGGAAAGGGGCGGGCCAATGGAAGATCTGGTTTCGATCCCCTTGAATGATGGGAGTACAGAGCATGTGGTGAAGATCGACTCTAACCTGGGGGAAGAGGTACGGATGCAGCTCGTTGATTTCCTACAAAAGAATGCGGATATTTTCGTTTGGGTTCCAGTAGATATGCCGGAGATTGATGTAGAGGTCATGGAACATCGTCTGGCCGTTGATCCAAAGCATCGGCCGACGAAAAAAAAAATCTAAGGTCATGCATCGGAAAGGCAAAAAGCGATAGCCGAGGAAGTGGATAAACTCCTGAAGGCCGGATTCATTAGAGAAGTCAATTATCCTGACTGGATTTCCAACGTTGTCCTAGTCAAAAAGGCAAACGGCAAGTGGAGGATGTGTATAGACTTCAAAAAGTTGAATAAAGCCTACCCAAAGGACAGCTACCCTCTGCCTAGAATTGATCAACTGGTGGATGCAACCTCGGGCCATGAACTTCTCACCTTTATGGATGCATTCTCCGGCTATAATCAAATCAGGGTGGCACCAGAAGATGAAGAAAAGACTGCCTTCATTACTAACCATGGTCTTTACTGTTACAGGGTCATGCCTTTCGGCCTCAAAAATGCAGGTGCGACCTTGTTGGGAAATGTGTCCCAAAAAGTCAATCGTCAAGCTGTTGACAGTTGAGCAACCAAGTATTGTAATTGATTTGTTAATAAATAAAATATATTTGGCATCTTCATCGTAAGCTTTCATCTTTTAATGAACTCCATTGTTATGATGAAGTTCTTAGGACTATTTAAGTTCGATAAAGAGAAGATTTATCGATTAGTCCTTAAAACAGTTCACGACCAAATGATAGGCTGTTAATAAGGACGACAGCTTCTATCGAGCATAGGTCGCTGTAGGCCATATGGGTTGGTTGTCCTCTTAACCAAGGAGTGTGGAGACACTGGTATGGCATACAGGTGAGATGTAAGGATACATCATCATTGAATGTGACCAACTCCAGAGCATTCTGCTGTCGAGAATGTCTCTGATGGGATATAGGTATAAGTGTACCTTAGACTTGAGATCGCCTCAGTGACTTGCAAGCAACTCACTGTGCTTTGGTACTGGACTAACTGAATTTTTAATTCAGGGATGGAAGGCTTCTGGGCACAGTCAAGTACTTGCGAAGTCAGAATGTGATCGAGATGGGATTGACCACTCCAAGAGTTGGAGAAGAATGAGTTGCTGTATTTCAATTTAGCAAAACCTTGGCCAGGGTAATCCATCAGATGGATTTGATATTTTGAAATACAATGTGGACAACCTGATCAGAGTTGACAGTTGAACTCTGGGGTGTCCTATGATTATTTTGGTCAAGAGGATGAATTATATGAAAACTATATCTGCATGGGTTCTAAGGATGTTGTTCTACACATTCGACCTATCCGGTCGTCGGGTACCATTGCTAGATGGTTACTTCGATTGGTACAGAAATTTGTTTCTGTGCTACCGGCTTAGGTTCGGACCTATGAGGTTACACACATTAGAGTTCATGATCCGATCGGATGGTTGATCAATGATTAAGAATCGTTCTAGGTTAAATGATCAATACGATTGACATTTAACCCAGTGCAAGTATTGCAGGAGGATCGATTAGCAATTTGATTGCTAATTGGCTTAATTTGATTAAGCCAATGGGCTGAGATTAAGTCTAATTAAATATGATTTAATTAGATTTATTTTGAGCTTGATTGGATCAAGTCCAATTGGTTTATTGGATAAGCCAAGTGCAAGGAAAAACTAGTCCTAGTTCAACTAGGACTTGGGTCAATCTAATTTCTAATTTGATTAAAAAATTAAATCAGATTTAAATCTAATTTAATCTGATTAAATTAGGTTATTAATTAGGTTAAGACCTATTTTAATTAGGTTGATCTAATTTTGGTTTGATTTGGTTTGGGAAACCAAATTAAAACAAGACATAAGATAGAATCCTAGTAAGACTAGGATTCCACCTTGCGCCACATAAGCCTTCCCCACGCCCTCTCTCTTATTCAATGCCAATCTCCACTTATTTTGTGTTATAAAAGCCCTCTCCCAGGTCTCTCCCACGTTCACAAAAGGTTTCCTCTCTTCTTTCTTACATGGAAGGTGGTTTGGATCAAATCAAAAAGGAATAAGTTTGGATTTCGAATTCTATGAGATAGAGTTTTAGAAATCCAAAACTTTTTCAATTTTGCACCGAATTTATCCAATTTTTTTTGGAATTTTTATGGCTTTTAGGGTACACATTATGTATCCTTTTCTGGTGATCCATGCATGAAAATATGGAGGAGGTGCTCAAGAGTTGAGCGCCCTTAACATGCCATGTTTGGATAAGCCTTGACTAGGTATTTGACCTAGACAAGGACTCTATCATATCTCTCTGTATAAAATGAGTTTCTTCATTAAATTTTAGAAGAAGATAGATATTTGGGAGACCTTTGTTTTATCCAAAAATTAGAGAGAAATACCTTTGGGTCATAGAGATATAAAAGATGCAAGTTAGGGTGTCTAGAGAGAAAAACGTGAAGAAGAAGAGGGTCTTCTTCTAGGGTTTTTTGTTTTCATATCTTTCCTCCCTCCATCTTGAGTTTTTCTGAGAGCGTCTCAGATCTAAAACTCCTTCTTTACTTTCCATCTTTGGAAGAGTCCAAATTAAGAAGAAGAAGGCACCTGATCAACCATCAAAGAAAGATCAGCGCAGTACTAGCATACTGTGCTGATTTCCTGAAGCAGGACTTCTGATCGAGATTCGTGGGCTCGTGTGGATGACTCCTAGAGGCCAGACGCATGTGCGGCTTGCAACATCATCCTTAAGCCCAGATCAGTGAGGTTAGAGCATCTAACTTGCAAGGTACTAGATCTAATCTATTGTTAATACATACATTAGATGTGGTATAGAAACATGTTGATATGATCAACATGTAGTTCATGCTATATTTATATATTTTAATTTTTGATTTAATACTATATAATAATCATATAATAGGATCTTAAATTTATGGATTCTTTAGTTTTAAAAAATAAATTTTGATTTATTTTAATTTTCCGCTGTATGATCTTGAAAAAGTTTCAAGATCTAACCTTGAAACCTAGATCTGGTTCCTACAATTGGTATCAGAGCCTAGGTTTTTATTACATGATTATTTATATATGCTTAGATTATTTTTTAGATTAGATCTAATTTATAATCTGATTATTAAATCTAAAATTAATTTTAGATTAATCACAAACTGCAAGGTTGTCCTGCTGTAAGGTTTACCCCTTACAGTGCAAGGTTGTCTAGTTTGTTGTAGATCTATCTTTAATCATAAAATTTTTAGATATGATCTAGATTAAATTTATGATTTATTAAATTTAAAAGATGTTAAATCTGAAAAAATCTCTTTGTTAATAATTTTTGTGCAAAAAATTGTTTAAAGTTGAAATTGTTTCATTACATGAACTGTTTAGATTAGATTAAAGTAGTTTTATGTTTATTTCACTTGTATCTTAATTATGAATCAAACATACAATATGGTTGGTAGAATCATATTATAAAATTATTTTATAAATATAAAAAATTATTTTTTGAAAAGCCAACCCAACCCTCAGCCCAAAACTTAATTAAGAATTAAGAAGTTGTTTGATTAGGTTCTAGGATTGTGAATTGAAGAACCTAAGACACAAATCATAACACATTGGGTTAATGGGTTAGTGGAATTAGGTCCATTAATTGGGTTAGACCTATGGTTAGATTAAAGATGGACTTAATTAGAGAATTGACTAAATCTAATCAATTGTTGTCTTAGATTAGGTCAAGGATTCTCTAGATCAATTACAATAGTTGTAGTTGGTCAAGTCCATGTCTTTAACGAGAACCAAATGGACTTGATTCTTGGCTAAGCGGTCTAGCACGAACTGTTAGGTTGATCTAATCGAAACTAATTAAACCAGTTGGTGTCTAAGGTAAACCAGACCGGTGGTTTTTAATTGGGAGCCCGCTTACCTGGCCATTTCTGATGGTGTCTAAGGCAAGCTTTGGCAGACCCTCCCACTGATCGAACTTACCTGGCCTCTTGGTGAAATTATGTTTTGATCGGATCACTTGACTATTCGAGCTGACCCATGTCAGCTAGGTAAATCAGTGTGACTGATTTAGGTGCTCCTAGACCAGCCCTTTTAATGGTCTCCCTTAAGCTGACTTGGTGAAGCCAGTGGGAGGATCATGATAAGCTGGTTCATCTGACCTCATCCTCTATATTATTTAAATCCTCTAAAATTATTAGGTCCTTAAAATGATAAAGTTATGGAGATAACTGAGTCATAGCCTCCCATTAAGGTGTTTGATAATGAGTCCATTAACTCAATAATCATTGCAGACCCAAAGGCCTGGTGCTTGTTGACTAATGGAATTATCACTCATCATATGACGACTTGGAAGTGTCTCTCTAATGGTGGTTAGGTGAGCCAACCAAAGTTGGGCTTAATCATTCGTTGGTTAGATACACCAAGTATGATCATGTTAATGGTTGGACCTAACCGGATCCTTACAGTGGAGGCCAAAGCCTACTGATTAGGTTTCTGGGGCAAAATTAAAATTACTAGAAATTATTTAGAGAAACAATTGGTTATGAACCTACCCTTAGATGTACATGGGTTGGCCAACCAAAGTTGGGCTTGTGTGCAGTCTAAGTGGATTCTAGTACCCGCTAAGGAATTAGGGTAATTCCTCGAATTGGAGGTAGAGGCTACCAATTCGAATAAAATAGTGGGAGAAACCTTTTGATTAAAGTCCAAATCTTTAGGTTTAATGAATCAATTACTAATTAGGTTATGGTTCTCCTTTGTGCAAATATGGCCACTTCCCTATCGCTCCGATCATCAATGATAAGTTGGTGGGACCCAACTTCGGTAGCTGGTACCGAAAGTTGAAGATAGTCCTGGAGCATGAACGGATCCTATATGTGATAATGGATCCTGCACCTGAGGAGCCAGCTGTCAATGCACGTGGAACAGTCAGAGACACTTACCAGAAGTGGCTCAGTGATCGGACCACGGTGCGCTGTATCATGCTGGCTGCCATGAGCGACGAGTTCAGTCGCAGATTCGAGACGGCTCAGCCAAAGGACATGCTTCAAGTGTTGGAGGATGCCTTTGGCACACCCGATGACGTAGAGAGGCACAAGACTAGTTGTGCCATCTTCAACGCCAAAATGCGGGATGGTGCCTCTGTCACTGATCATGTATTGTACATGATCGAGCTGATGGAATGATTGAGCAAGCTCGGCTTTCCTTGCATGAGCAGCTTGGGAAAGATGCAATACTGAACTCGCTGCCCAAGTCTTATCTCCCATTCCTCACTCATTATAGAATGACAAAGCCTGAAGAGAACTACCACGGGTTACTGGGGTTGCTTCAGAACTTTGAGAAGGATCACCAACTTCACAAGGAGTCGGTGAACTTAGTGGGAGGTTCGTCTTCTGGTTCTCGACCTTTTAGAAAGGAAGAAGAACAAGAAGAAGAAAGTGAAGAAGGTGCAAGTTCAGGCTGGGACATCAGTGCAGAGCCAGACCAAAAAGATCAAGCCTGATAAGAGTCTATTCTACTGGCAAGCACCCTAGATTAGATAGTGTGTCAGATATCTACTTATGGCACTGTAGGCTAGGTCATATAAACAAGAACAGAATAAACAGGTTGACTCAAGAGGGAATCCTCGAAGTCAGTGATTGTGAATCACTTCCAACCTGTGAGTCCTGTCTTCTTGGTAAAATGACCAAGTCACCTTTTACTGGAAAAGGTGAGAGAGCTACTGAGCTCTTGGGCCTAGTACATACTGATGTATGCGGGCCCATGAGCACCAGTGCTAGAGGTGGATATTTCTACTTCATAACTTTCACGGATGACCTATCCCGATATGGATATGTCTATCTGATGAAACATAAGTCGGATTCATTTGAAATGTTCAAACGATTCGAAGTGAAGTAGAAAAATAAACTGGAAGAGTATTAAAACTCTTCGATCTGATCGAGGAGGAGAATACCTTTCTAGTGAGTTTCTCACATATCTAGGAGAGAATGGGATTCTCTCCCAATGGACTCCTCCAGGAACACCACAGCATAATGGTGTGTCTGAAAGGAGGAATCGGACTCTGTTAGACATGGTCCGATCCATGATGGGTTTTGCTAGCTTGCCGATATCCTTCTGGGGATATGCACTCGAATCGGCCT
>NC_026003.2:30310175-30411032 GCF_000442705.2 Elaeis guineensis | reverse complement strand
AGCGACTCATTCTTCTTCCAACTCTTGGAGTGGTCAATCCCATCTCGATCATACTCTGACTTCACAAGTACTTGACTATACCCAGAAGCCTTCCGTCTCTGAATTAGAAATTCAGTTAGTCTAGTACCAAAGCACAGTGAGTTGCCTGCAAGTCACTGAGGCACATCTCAAGTCTAAGAAACACTTATACCTATATCTCAGAGACATTCTCGACAGCAGAATACTCTGGAGTTGGTCACGTTCAATGATGATGTACCCTTACATCTCACCTGTATGCCATACCAGTGTCTCCACACTCCTTGGTTAAGAGGACAACCAACCCATATGGCCTACAGCGACCTATGCTCGATAGAAGCTGTCGTCCTTATTAACAGCTTATCATTTGGTCGTGAACAGTTTTAAGGACTAATCGATAAATCCTCCTCTTTATCGAACTTAAATAGTCCTAAGGACTTCATCATAAAACGGAGTTCATTAGAAGTTGAAAGCTTATGATGAAGATGCCAAATATATTTTATTTATTAACAAATCAATTACAATACTTGGTTGCTCAACCGTCAACAGCTTGACGATTGGCTTTTTGGGACACATTTCCCAACATGAATAAGATTCAATCCATGCCTATTTAAAAGAACCTCCCCTAAGATTCTTAGAGCATCAAAATCAGCAGCCCTACACACCCAAAGGCTCTCCTCATGCCCTCTCTTCCTCTCCCATTCTCTTCTCTTGGGTGTTTTATACACCCCTTCATTGGGACGCACGTCCCAAGGAGTTTCATGCCCAAAGGAGTTTGGATGCCTCTTTCTTTCTAATTTTTAGCATTTGGGAGTAGGACATAGCAAGGAAAAAACTCTAAAACAGAGGAGAAAAAGAAGATCAAGGAGAAGGATCAAGTGTTGATCACGATCCAGGCTTCGTTCAGATTCAACAGGCTGAATTTTGGAGAACCAAAATTTAAATTATAGAGGACTATTTCAGATTGATCTTGAGTGGATACTCGTAGAGGTTGGGTACTTGTGTGGCTAACAGAGAGCTTCATCTCTTTCAGATCCAATTTTGAAAAAAGAGATTGCAAAACAGGTACGTGATTTGATCACAATCTGAATTTCAGCATATATCAATTTCAGCATATGAAATAAATCCATGTGGTTTATATTTTTATGCATGAAAAATTCAGATTAAAAGTAGTTTAATCTCATTCTTCGCTGTGGTGTTTAAAAAATAAAGTTTTAAAATATATATGCATACACCAAAACCCAAATTCCAACAATGGTATTAGAGCCATGGATTTGTATATGCTGAATTTTGACATACGTATTTTTAAAAGATTCAAAATCAATTTTTTTCTTGATACATGAGATGTATAGATAGATTTCTAATCTAAAACTTAATTTTGGGTTTAATATTACAACATATAGATGATATATAATTGCATGCATAGGTCAGAATTTTGATTTAGAAAGAGTTCTAGTCCATGTTCATGTGATACATAGATACATGCATAAAATCTGAAATTTTTTTATAATCTGATTTTGATGCATATATGTGATATATGATTATATTTTTAGATCATAAATTTATCTTTAATCTGATCCATGATTAGTATATGAGATATATGACATCATGCTAAGATCTGAAATTTTGTTTAGATCTGATTTTACATGCATATATATGATATATGTTTGTATGCTAAAACTTAAAATTATTTTTATATTCTAAATTTACTTTCATGCAATAAATTTAGATCTGAAATATGATTTTAAATTTAAAATTTATATTTTGTGCATGAAAATTTTTGTCATGAGAAAATCATAAATTAAGTCATGTAATAGGATTGCATTTAAAATTTTTGATTTGAGCCATATGGGTCTAATTCGATTAAGTAATTGATCAAACCAAGTCAAGTATTGATAAGAGTCAAATTAATTAAGTTAATGATCATACAATTATTATTGATTAAATCGATTAAGTCCCATATGTAGAATCGATCAACCTAAGGATCTAATTTGGCTCGTTGGTTTGAGCCTAATTTGCTTGAGCTAACAATTTTGTTCAATCGATCTATTTGATGTCTAAGGCAAGTGAATGAGATATGATTATTTAATTGATTTCATTAGTCAACCTGACCAATCTATTGGTATCTTAGAAAGACAACGGGGGGACCTCCATCGATCTCCACTTACCTGGCCAATTCGAAAGATTGGGACTTGAATTGATTGCTTAGCAATCTAGTTTAGCCCATGCCATGTAGATTGATCATATTTTGATTGATTAGATGAGACATAAACTTAAATCTCTTCATAAATATTAAGTTCATAGGTCTTCCACTATTGTAGATGTACGGGTGTGCTACCGACATTGATTGTTCTCGACTAGTTAGAGTGCTTCAGTTGCATTGAGAACACGCAACCACTCTATTAGCAAAGAGTTACTCCAGGGGTACGGGTAAGATTGGGCCCAATAATTGTTAGGTGAGGGACCCAATGATGGCCTTGCACCTGCTTGTGAATGGTGGGTCGGGTTTAACTAAGAAGTGTGGACAATAACTGTTAGGTGAGCCCACATGACTTAGAGATCAAGTCACTGCAACATTCTTAGTGAAGCATCTGGGCAAAGAGTTGCCTACGCATCGGTGTGCATACTATCAATAATTGTTAGGTAAGGTGCAGGTCATCAGTGGGACTGCAGTACCCACTAAGAATCCTTTATCGTATTAGGGTTTTCATTTTCTTCCAAAGGAGTGGAGGGATCCAAAAAATTAGTGAGAGTCATTTTTTGTATCTTAAAGTTTTTAGAAGTAAATTAAAAAATTAAGTACAAAAGTCTAACTTGAATCTCTACTCTAGTAGTTAAACCATCATGTAAGCCTCAAACCCTCTAGCTCGCATCCTTAAAACCAATCATTTGATCAATAATAATTTTGAAGACTGGCTTAAAAAATCTCAGGATTATCCTGAACTTGAAAAAGTTAAGCCATGTTCTCGATCAGAGTCTCGTTGTGTTGCCAAACCGTCTTACTGCTGAGCAAAGAGCTGCTTTTGAGAAGTGGATGGATGAATATAGTCAGATCAAGTACTATGTACTTGGCATCTATGTCAAATAAGTTGCAAAGCCAGCACAAGTATATACCCACTGCATAGGCCATGATCACTCACCTACAAGAGTTGTATGGTGAGCAGAGCCATACTGTATGCTTCAAACTATCCAAAAGACTCTTTAACTTAAAGATGCACGAGGGGCAGTCTGTCCATGAGCACTGGTATGAATAGTGATCAAGGACATTGAGGAGCTTGAAAAGCTTGAGCTAGATATGTAAAAGAAATTACAGATGGATTTGATCCTTCAATCCCTTACCAGTTCATATAGTCAATTCATTATGAATTTTCATATGAACAAAACTTGACTGCACTATTCCTGAACTTGTCAACATGTTGGTCACAATGGAGGGTACCTTAAAAAGTTCAAGGGATATTTTTTTGCTGTAGAGTAGATTTCTTCTTCCAAGAGAAATCTATTGGAAGGAAGAAGGCTAAATCTGCAAAGAAGCAGAAGAGAGAGAGCAAGCTGAAGAAGGATGGTCCAAAGATGGCTGAGGCAAAGAAAAAGTGTTTCCACTGTCATGTTGAAGGTCACTAGAGGAGGAACTATCTAAAATACCTGGAGAGCTTGAAGACCAAAAATGTGATAAACCTTCCAAAGGTTATGCTCATAATTGAATCTAACCTTACATTTCTTCTACTTCTAGTTGGATATTGGACTCTGGCTTGAGTGCTCATATATGTACTTCAATACAGGGTCTGATAGAAAGTAGAAGGTTGAGAAAAGGTGACATGATCCTTCGGATCGATAATAGAGCAAAGGTTACTGCAGAGGCCTGTTGGCACTTACCCTCTTCGATTACCGTCTGACATTAGATTAGATTTGAAAGACTGTTATTATGTTCCTGTAGCTAGTCAAAATTTAATTTTCATGTCTGTGCTAGCACAGGAAGGTTTTGAAATTTATTTCAACAAAGATTTTTGTTTCATTTATTTACGAAATAAATTGGTTACACAGGGTCTTTTAATTGATAGTCTTTATCACTTGCATATTAATGCGAATGTAAACCTTAAACGAGCAAATAGTGAGTGTCGTAAGCCAAAAGAGATTCAAAGATGAAATTAACCAGAAGTACTTATGGCACCATAGACTAGGCCATATTCGAGAGGACAGGATAAACAGACTGGAGAAGGATGGGATCCTTAGCTCTCTTAACCCAAATTGTACCCAACTTGCGAATCCTGCCTTTGAGGAAAAATGGCCAAGTTGCCCTTTGTAGACATGGAGAAAGGGCCACAGAGCTTCTTGGCCCTAGTACACACCGACGTGTGTGAGCCATTTGATATACAGGTTAGGGGTGGTTAACCTCATTATCTTTATCGATGATTTGTCTAGGTACGGGTATATGTATCTAATGAACACAAGTCTGAGGTCTTTGAAAAGTTCAAAGAATTCTGGCATGAAGTAGAGAAGCAGACGAGTAAACTCGTTAAGGTTCTTCGATCTGATCTAGGAGGTAATATCTTAGTTAAAAATTTTGGGATATCTTAAAAGACAAACAGTATAGTCTCTCAGTGGATCCCTCTTGGAACACCTCAGCTCAACGAGGTATCCCGAAGGAGGAACAGGACCCTATTGGATATGGTCAGGTCCATGATAAACTTCACTGATCTATCCTTATTTTTTTGGGGACATGCCTTGTTAACCGCTATTCACTTGTTGAATAGAGTTTCCTTCAAAGTCTGTTCCTACCACACCATATGAGATATGGTTCGATAAGAAGCCGAGTCTGGGTTATCTTAAGACTTGGGGATGTTTGGCCTATGTCAAGAGACAAATGATGAAAAAGTTGGAGGATAGATCTATTATAGCTCACTTTATAGGGTACCCAAAAAAATCTATGGGATACTACTTCTACTTTCCACAAGACCATAATGTAATTGTGAGTCAAAATGCTGTGTTCCTGAAAAAATAGTTTATCCAGGATGGCGATAGTGGGAGGTTAGTGAAACTCGAATAGAAGGTCTCTGAAGAGTCTAGAGGTATGGATCCTCAGGAATCCATAGTCCATGAGCCAGTAGTTGATGTTTCTCTGCCACCTCATAGATTTAGTAGGATCTCTCGACCTCCTGAAAGGTACATGGGTATGCTTACGGAGAAAGTAAAGGAATGTTCCTTATGAGAGATAGAGATCATGATGATGATCCCAATACCTTTGATGAGGTGATGTCTGATATCAATTTTGAGAAATGGTTAGATGCTATGAAGTCAGAAATTGACTTGATGTACTCGAACCAAGTCTGTGAAGGAAAAACCGCCTTTTTTCTTGTAGGATCTTCCAGATCTAATGAGATCTAGGGTGAAATATTTTTTTAAAAAAATTATCCTACGATATTTTAGATCTAAGATCTATTAGATCTGATTCTTATTATCTGATATTTAATCTCAAATTAAATCTAAAAATTGAGGATTAGAGAAATACCTCTAGGGTAACTAGATTACCCTGTAGATGATCGCAGCATCCATAAGTCAACGTCTGATCGATGTCCTAAAATGAAAATGGCAAGTGATAGGAATTGGCAAGTGTTGTCTTAAATTCATCTCATGAATTAAGATAAGACTTTTCTGAGCTGGACTGGCTCTAGTCAGACTGAGAGAAACCTTCTCAAGATTTTCTGGGTGAGTCAAATCACATTTGGCTCAGTCAAGATAGAAAAGATTACACGAGAAGAAAGTTAGGCTCAATCGTGTGCTAGCACGATTTTCATGAACCTAATTGGATCTAATCCAAATAAATCGAACTGGAACTAGCTTAATTGATAACATCCAGACCCTAACTCTTGTTTGTGTGACCCAATTAGGTTCATTTCTGTATGGTAATGAGACATGTCATGATCTCATCATTGACATCATCCGAAACTCCTTTCGATGGATCAGAACTCTTCTGATTTAGAATGATCAATCATCAAGATCATTTTAATTGCTCCCAAAATCCATCAGTGACATCTAGCAGTATATGGTGGCAACCCATCAGAAATGAAGATGAATATCTCAGTGCAGCTACCTGTGTGATTGAGTTCTTCTATCATGAGTCCCAACTGAATTAGGGTTAAGGTGAACTCGTCAAACCCAACATCAGTCATATGAATCAATCGATCGATCCGAGTTCCATGTGAAACCCCAATGAAAATTTTTTTCCATTATTTTACTTTGCCATGGCCATGGGCTTTAAGAACTCGATCTTTCGATCATCATAGGACTACTCCTCTCATCTATCGAGGTTGATAGATCCCATCTTGGTACAATCTGGTTCCTACAATGAATATGCTGCAGCCAACATACACCTCAGGGTTTTGAATGGCTAAGAGATCGAGTTATGGTGTAGTCAAACTATAACACACTCAAGGTGAACTGTCGATGCTCCTCAAGTCAAAGAACTAGACACACAGCTGCAGCATCGAGCTAGTCATCGACGAGAAGGTAGACTTCCTTATGACTGCTCGAGGTGGTCACGCTCACTACTCTCGTTCTCAACGAATATCTGTACTCTCACTTGATATCTCCACACCATAGACTCAAGACACATCTACCCTAAGGAAGCGATCGTACACCAACCTTCCAGATCGATCACCTGTGGGGAAATCAGTACAGGGGTAAAATGGTAATTTTAAAACTTTTTCAAAATTACTATTTTACAGTGAAAAATTATTAATTAATCTAATTAATTAATAAAATTTATCCTACACTAGGATCTAAATATGATATCATGCATGCATTTAAATTTGAAATTCAATTTGAACAGTAAACACTTTACTGTAATGTGTTCAGAACACAATACCTTTGTGCGGGTAGTAGATCGCAATCTGATCACCGTCGAGAGAGTCTGATCATTGTGATACAGCACACAGCATGTCTGGCCTCTGCGGATCATCCACACGAAGCTCTCGATCTGATCGACTCCTCACGAGTGCTAGCTCGTTGTAGAGCCCTTTCGACGGTCGATGCTGATCGAACTCCTTCGATCGATGTCTTCGATTTTTGGATGCTCGATCATCAGCAACATGCTTGAGAGGATGTTGAAGATCTCTAAATTTGTGGGCTCACGACACTCGTAGCTCACTTCTCACTTTCCGAACCAGGCTGAAACCTGAAAACTCACTGAAACCTGCGCACACTTTTTCTTTCTTTTCTTTCTTTTTCTCTCGGAAGGATATGACCTTCACCTTGCACAAGATTCTCACCCAGATTCTCCAAAATTTTTCTTGCACGCCTCTTATAACAATCAAACATCTTATCCAAATGAGAGGATAAAGATGAGTAATTGCACATTTGAATTCAAATCAAATTTTGAATTCAAATGGAAACAATTCCCTATCCACTAAGGGTGAGAAGAGGAGGTGGCTTAATTTGTGCATGAGTGATTTCATGAGAAACATTTTCTCATGTAATAAATGGGGCGTAAAAAAGGATAAGGTCAAGGCAAAAGATTGGTTGCCATTCAAATTCAAACTTTATTTTGAATTTGAATGGCCAACCAATCATCCTTATCCATCATTGCATTAAAGTAGGGCATGAGGAGGGCTTTGCATGAGAAAAATTCATGAGAAGTTCCTTCTCATGAATTCAAATGGGCGCAATGGAAGTGAGGTGGCGCAGGAGATGGGTCAAGGTGGTTTCATTATTTAAACCAACCTAATTGAACCAAATAAGTTAGGCCAATTAGACTAATTTAAACCAACTTAATTAGGCTTAATTAGGCTCAATAAAATCTAATCAAATCAGAATTGATTAAGCCCAACCCCTGATCAAATCAGGGACCAAACCATCTCGACGATTAGGTCAACTCTTAACCTAATCGGGTCAAACCCAACTGAATCCAATTCAATTGGACTTGATCCAAAAATAATTACTCAATCAAATTGAGTTAATTAGTGATCAAATCACTAATTAAACCTCTCATAAATATTGAGTCCAAATTGATGGGCAATCGGCATCAGAATTCATCGATATGTAACCCTGATCGAAGTCCAAACCAGTGGGACTCTTGACCCCGGTACCCAAATGTGTGGAATCATGATCAGAGAATCCTGATTCTCGATCACAGATCTCAGACATGAGGACTCTTCACAGCCATCAGATCAGATAGGAACCTCTAATGTGTGTGACCCGCAGGTTCGAACCTAAGCCGGTAGCACAGGAACCAATTCCTGTACTAATCGAAGTGACCATCTAGCAATGGTACCCGACGATCGGATAGGTCGATGGTCGCAATCGCAACACTCAGAACCTACATGTGAATATGGTTACTGTATAATTCATCCTTTTGACCCTGTGTTTAGGATGACTCAGGGTGAAACTGTCAACCCTGATTAGATCATCCGAATCGTGCTCAACTCAAACAGTCCTGTGACTTCCTCACAAAGACTACCCTGACCAAGGTTTTGCTAAATTGAAACACGACTGTACACAGCTCTTAAACTGAAGTGGTCAATCCCATCTTGACACATGCACTGACAAGTCAAGTACTTGACTACACCCAGCAGCCTTCCATCACTGAATTAGAAATTTAGATAGTCCAGTGCCTAAGTGCAGTGAGTTTCTTGCAAGTCACCGTGGCGGTCTCAGGTCGGAGGGATATTTATACCCATATTCCATCGGAGCAAATCTTGATAGTAGAAATAGCTCTGGAGTTGGTCCACGTTCAGTGCAAATGTACCCTTACATCTCACCTGTATGCCATACCAGTGTCTCCACATTCATTGGTTAAGAGGACAACCAACCTATATGGCACACAACGATCTATGCTTGATAAACATTGTCATCCTTGGTAGCAACATATCATTTGGTCACGAATAGATTTAAGGACTAAACGATAAATCCTCCTTTGTCGAGTCTAAATAGTTCTAAGGACTTCACCACAACATAGGAGTTCATTAGAAGATGAAACATTTTGTGATGAAAAATATTAAAATAATTTTTATTAATTAATAATTTATGTACATATACAAAAATGAGCACAACCGTCAACAGGCTTACGATCGGCTTTGGGATACTATTCCCATCAATCTCCCACTGGCCTAAAGCCAATCGGTGCAGTATCTAATACCCATCTTCGACTTGTAGTCGTCGAACTCCTTTACCGCAATGGCTTTAGTGAATGGGTCGGCCAGGTTCTACTTTCCGTCGATCTTCTGAAGGTCGACGTCACCTCGGATCCACAATTTTCTGGATGAGATGGTAGCGGCGCAAAATATGCTTCGTCTGCTGGTGTGCCTTCGGTTCCTTCGCCTGAGCAATGGCTCCAAAGCTGTCACAGTAGAGCAAATTGGACCAACAAGGGAGGGTGCTACTCTGAGCTTGGTGATGAACTTCCTCAGCCACACCACTTCTTTGGCAGCATCTGATGCAGCGACATACTCCGCCTCGCAAACTGAATCAGCCACAGTGTGTTGCTTGGAACTCTTCCAGCAGATAGCCCCATCATTAAGGGTAAAAATAAATCCCGACACACTTTTGCTGTCATCTGTGATCAGACTGGAAACTAGAGTCTATAAACCCTATAAGTCTCAAGTCCGATTCACCATAAACAAGCCACTGGTCCTTAGTATTTCTTAATACTTCAGGATGGTTTTAACAACCTTCCAGTGATTCTCTCCTGGATCATATTGGTATCTACTCACTACCCCTAGTGAGTATGCCATATCTGGTCGTGTATATGTCATGACGTACATGATAGATCCCACTGTCGAAGCATATGAAATCCTACCCATACGCTCTCTCTCTTGAGTTATTGTCGGGACAATCCCTCTTCGAGAGAAATTCCATGGCCTATTGGAAGATAGCCTTTCTTAGAATTCTCCATGCTGAACCTCTTCAGCATAGTATCTATGTACGTAGACTGGGATAAACTAAGCAACCTTTTAGATCTATCCTATAGATCCTCATCCCTAGGATGTAGGAAGCTTCTCCCAAATCTTTCATGGAGAACTGTAACGACAGCCAAATCTTTATTCCCTATAATGCAGGGACATCATTCTTGATTAAGAGAATATCATCCACATACAATACAAGAAATACCACTACTGGACCATTAGCCCACTTATAAATGCAGGGCTCTTCTCCATTCTTAATGAAGCCATACGTCTTGATCGTCCTATCAAAACGTATGTTCTAACTCCGGGATGCCTGCTTAAGTCCATAAATGGACCTCTATAGTCTGCACACCTTAGACTCATCAGTGGATGTGAATTCTTCAGGTTGTATCATATACACCTCTTCATCCAGCTCTCCATTTAGGAAAGCTGTCTTTACATCCATCTGCCAGATTTCATAGCCCAGATGGGTAGCTATCGCAAGCATAATCTGAATGGATTTGAGCATTGCCAAAGGAGAAAATATCTCATCATAGTCTATACCATAACGTTGACGATATCTCTTGGCAACCAGATGGGCTTTATAGGTTTCCACCTTTCCGTCTGCTCCCCTCTTCCTCTTGAAGACCCACTTACACCCTATGAGTTTTACTCCTTCGGGTGGGTCAACCAATGTCCACACATCGTTGACCTTCATGGACTCCATTTCAGATTTCATGGCCTCTAGCCATTTTTCAGAGTCGGATCTCTGCATTGCATCCATGTAGGTGATCAGATCCTCATCGTTTTCATCAAGTTCGATAGGATCATCATCCCGGACCAAGAAATTATAGTATCTGTCCGATTGATGTGGTACTCTACTAGATCGCCTTAAGGGTGCTTGATCAATGGGCTCCAAATATGATCTAATCAAATTCGGTTCAGCAACTTGCATCGGATTTTTTCACCTGTTGAATTTCGTCAAGTTCGACCTTAGAGGCAATAGTTCCTTCACCAAGGAACTCCCTTTCCAAAAAGATTGCCTTAAGGCTAACAAACACTTTTTGCTCATCAGCTAGGTAGATGTAATACCCTTTGGTCTCTTTTAGGTACCCTATAAAATTACACTTGTTAGACCTAGGTCCAAGCTTATCCATAATTAAATGTTTAACATAAGCCGGACACCCCCAAACCTAAGGTGCGAGAGTACTGGTTTACGTCCTATCCATATCTCATATGGCATTTTGGTTACAGACTTACTCGAAACCCTATTTAGAAGGTAACAAGCCGATTCGAGTGCATATCCCTAAAGAAAGATCGGCAGATCAGCAAATCCCATCATGGATCGAACCATGTCCAACAAGGTCCGATTCCTCCTTTCAGACACACCATTATGCTGTGGTGTTCCAGGAGGTGTCCACTGAGAGAGAATCTCATTCTCCCCAAGATATGTCAGAAAATCATTGGAAAGGTATTCACCTCCTCGATCAGATCGAAGAGTTTTAATACACATTCCAGTTTGTTTTTCTACCTCATTTCGAAATAGTTTGAACATTTCAAATGACTCTGACTTATGCTTCATTAAATAGACATACCCATACCTCGATAGGTCATCTGTGAAGGTTATGAAGTAGAAATATCCACCTCTTGCACTTGAGCTCATGGGTCCACATACATCAGAATGTACCAGAGCCAAGAGTTCACTGGCTCGCTCACCTTTTTCAGTAAAAGGTGACTTGGTTATTTTACCAAGAAGACAGGACTCACAGGTTGGAAGTGATTCATAATCACTTACTTCAAAAATTCCTTCTTGAGCCAACCTGTTTATCCTGTTCTTATTGATATGACCTAGCCTACAGTGCCAAAGGTAGAGTCTAGGGCATTTACCAGAGGTTTGAACCACATTAACAGGTTGTGATAGAATGTAAATTTCATTATTAAGTTGTCCAACAAACATTGTAACACCGTTCAAAATGATATTGCAAATATTTTCTTTTATTAAAAATTGATAACCGTTCATGGCCAAAAGGCCTACAGAAATAATATTTAATAAAAAGCTTGGACAATAGTGACATTAACTCAGAATTATATTTCGAGAATTGATTACAAGGTTCATGATTCCTAATGCTAGAACTGAAACTTTGCTTCCATCTCCAACGTTCAGGAATCTCTCGCCTTCATCAAATCTCCTACTGACCTGTAGACCCTGCATCAAATTGCAAATATGATAAGGGCTTCCGGTATCCAATACCCAGGCAGTAGTATCACAAATGAAAAAGTTGAAAGGTGTTATCATATAAGTACCTTGCTTCTTCTTCGGCCTGTTTGGGTCTAGGGAGGCAATGTATAGAGGACAGTTCCTCTTCCAGTGCCCCTGCTTCTTGCAAAAGAAGCACTCCGCCTAGCTCTGGTAGGGCTTGCGCTTCTTGGTCTGACCCTGTGCAGACATCCCAACATGCGGCTGCACCTTCTTATTCTTCTTCTTCTTGTTCTTCTTCCCTTTCTTAAAGGGTCGATGATCAGAAGAAGACCCTCCCACAACATTTACCGACTCCTTATGGAGCTGGTGGTCCTTCTCAAAGTTTTGCAGCAACCCCAACAAGCTGTGGTAGTTCACTGCAGGCTTTGTCATTTGAAAATGAGTAAGGAAGGGAAGGTAGGACTTGGGCAGAGAATTAAGGATTGCATCCTTACCGAGCTGCTCGTGCAGGGGAAAGCCCAGTTTACTGAGGCGCTCAATCATTTCGATCATGTACAGTACATGATCAGTGACTGAGGCTCCATCCCTCATCCGAGCATTGAAAATGGCACAACTAGTTTTGTGCCTTTCAACATCGTCAGGCGTGCCAAAGGAGTCGTTCAACATTTGAAGCATCTCCTATGGTTGGGCATTCTCGAACGTGTGACTGAACTCATCATTCATTGTCGCCAGCATAATGCACTGAACAGTGGTGCGGTCGTTGAGCCACTTCTGGTAAGTGTCTCGAACCACCCCTCTAGCGTTTGGGGCTGGCTCCTCAGGTGCCAGATCCGTTACTACATAAAGGATCCGCTCATACTCAAGGATGATTTTTAATTTTTGATACCAGCTATCGAAATTAGGTCCCATGAGCCTGTCATTATCTAATAATGACTAAAGCGAAAGGGTAGTGGCCATTGCTGCATAAAAGAAAACTAGACCTATATTAGTATATAAATTATTAATACTAAAGACTTGGACTTTAGTCTAAAATTTCTTCCAGTACTTTTATGAATTTGTAGCCTTAACCTCCAATTCGAGGAATTACTTTAATTCCTTAGTGGGTACTAGAATCCACACAGACTACACACGAGCCCAACTTTGGTTGGTCAACCCATATACATCTATGGGTAGGTTCATAACCAGTTATTTTTCTAAACAACTTCTAATAATTGATTTTGCCCCTGAACCTAATCAGTAGGCTTTGGCCTCCACTGAAAAGATCTGGTTAGGTCCAACCATTAACATGATTTGATTTGGTGAATGGGACCAATAAATGATCAGGTCCGACTTTGGCCGGCCAACCTGACCACCATCAGAAAGATTCAAACCAAATTATCATATTATGAATGATAATTCCATTAGTCAACAAGCACCAGGCCTTTGGGCCTCCAATGATTATTAAACTAATGGACTCATTATCACTCACTTAATGGGAGGCTATGATTTAGTTATCAATATAACTTAATCATTTTTAGGACCTAATAATTTTTTTTTTGAGGATTTTATTAAAGAATAGATGAGAAGAAAATATCCAGCCAATTTCAATCCTCCCACTGACTTCACCAAGTCAGATTAAAAAGGATTTACTTAAAGCTGGCATTAGGAGCACCTAAATCAGTCAAACTGATTTACCTAATGACATGGGTGAGCCCTAATCATCAAGTGATCTAATCAAAACCTAATTCACCAGGTTGGCTAGATAAGTGAGATCAGTGGTGGGGATAAGCCATTAACTCGTCAGAGATCGAATCACTGCAAGTAGCTCCCACTTAAAAATCACTGGTCAAACTGCCAAACTTACCTTAGACACCAACCAGTTCATTAGTTTTAATTTAATCAACTTAGTAAATAGAGTTCCACCACGTAGCCATGAATTAAGTCCATCTTGGTCTAGTTAAAGATATGGACTCATTCAACTACAACTATTGGAGTTGAGTCTAGAGTATCCTTGACCTAATCTAATTCAACTTTTGATTAGATTTGATCAATTACTCTAATTTAGTACATTTCTTTAAGCTAACCTTAGGTCTAACCCAATTATGGACCTAATCCATCTAACCCATTGACCCACAAGTTTATGCAATTATCTTAGGTCTTAATTCACAATTCTAGACCTACTAGACAACACTTAATTCTTTTAATTAAGTATTTGGGCTGATAGGTCAGGGTTTGGCATTTCGAAAATAATTTTCAAATTTGAAAGGTTTTATTTTCTGTTCATCAAATATGTTGACTCATTTCACAAATAGATTAGCACATTTCATAAATAGCAATCCTATTGCTAATTACATAATAGAAAATAACTTAATCAAAAAAAAAATCATGAATATTCCTTTAGATCTAATCTAACACATTCATGATAAATTTTATAATTGAACCTTTACAATTAATTTTTTTCGCTGCTTCATCTGCATGGGATATAATTGCAGTGGCACCCCTACCACCATAGGAGACCCCATCGAATGGGAGGAGAGGGCCTTTAAACCCTACTTTTCTCCTATGACCGGATGGCCATGGCAACCAACCCAATTCGATTACTTGCTACTTGGATCAAGTATATCTAAATATATCAATTTCAAAATTTAAATTTTAAATATCAAATTTTAAATTTTAAATTTCAAACAAATTTCAAATTTTAAATTTCAAATTTTTGAATTTCAAATTTTGAATTTCAAATTTTGAATTTTAAATTTTGAATTTTAAATTTGAAATTTCAACCAAATTTCAAAATTCAAATTTTAAATTTTGAATTTCAAATTTTTAAATTTTGAATTTCAAATGTCAAATTTGAAAATTCAAATTTCAAATTTTGAATTTCAAATTTTGAATTTTGAATTTGAACAACTTTCAAAATTCAAATTTTAAATTTTGAATTTCAAATTACAAATTGTAAACTTTTAGATTACAACTTAATCTACGCATGCAAATATATATATCATATTTAAGAACCCGCTCTGATACCATTTGTGGGAAAAATCAGTGCAGGGTAAAATGGTAATTTTAAAATTTTTTTAAAATTACTATTTTACAGTAAAAATTATTAATTAATCTAATTAATTAATAAAAATTTACCCTATACTAGGATTTAAATATGATATCATGCATGCATTTTGTTGGGTATAAAATACCCCCCAACCGAAGTTCGTGTCAGGAGTGACCCTCTCGGGATTCTACCGACATCCGACCTTCGACGACATCTTCCCAACCTCTCCGACGGTCGAGCCTCCGTAACATTCCCAAATCCTGCCAAAGGATAAACCCCCACCAGTGTCAACCGGATTCTCCACGACGGACGGACTCCATCCAAGTTTCTACAGTGGTCGACCACCTTCTAGACTTCGTCCGAGCTCCTACGGGAGCCGGACTTCTTCCCCGAACTCCGACTGCAGGTAGACTTCGTCCGAGCTCCTACGGGAGCCAGACTTCTTCCCGAACCCGACTGCAGGTAGACTTCGTCCGAGCTCCTACGGAGCCAGACTTCTTCCCGAACCCCGACTGCAGGTAGACTTCGTCCGAGCTCCTACGAGAGCCGGACTTCTTCCCCGAACCCCGACTGTAGGTAGACTTCGTCCGAGCTCCTACGGGAGCCGGACTTCTTCTCCGAACCCCGACTGCAGGTAGACTTCATCCGAGCTCCTACGGGAGCCGAACTTCAGCCCCAAGCTCCTGTCGCAGGTGGGCCTCATCCGAATTCTGGAAAGGGCAGGACTCTGGGCCCCCACCGCAAGCAGTCTACTCCGAACTTCTACCACAAGCGGTCTGCTCCGAGCTACCACTACAAGCAGTCTGCTCTGAATTTCTACTACGAGCAATCCACGTCGGATTTCTACTGTAAGCCTCCACCTGAGCTTCTATTATGAGCGAATTCCTTTCAAACTTCTATTGCAAGCAGGCTTCGGCCGAGCTTCCTCGATAAATGATCCCCATCCGGACTTCTATGGAGATCGGACTCCGATCGAACTTCTATAGCGGACAGGTTCCAGATGAACTCCTACGACACACGGACTCCAGCAGCCGGACCCCTCCAGCGGATGAACCTCTCCAGCGCCATCTGACATCCACTGCCGGTCGACCTTCTGTCGAATCCTGCGTGAAACCAAACTTCATCTACGGAAAGCCTCTGACCGAGCTCCTACAGCAAATGACCCTCGCCTGCAGTACTAGCACCCAAGGCACCCAACGGTGGAGGGCTCGCCAGCAACATTTGAGCTCCTCTCAGATGGAGAGCTATCTCTCTTTGCCGGACACCTCAATCAAGCTTCAGCCGACAGGCCTGGACTCTCTGGCAGGCCACAGTAATGGCCATGACTCTGCTCCACTTCCTGTGATGGATTCTGCACGGCTCCACCACTCTCTGGCAAGTCACGACAACAGACACTACTCCACTCCCCGCGATAAGCTTCACGTGGCTCTGAACAGCCCCTGATGCCACTACTCTCCACAACAAATTCCTTATGGCCTCGAACGGCCCACTACCAGGTGGTTACAAATGTCGCTATCAGTCTGTTGCATCCTCCGCCTATAAAAGGGAGACCCCAGATATGTTATTCTCTAAGCTCTAATCTCTATATCAAAACTCTACAAAAATTTTCGTTCGAGCACTCCATTCTTGTTGAGGCAGAAAACTGACTTGAGCGTCGGAGGATCTTGCCGGAGCACCCCCAACTCTGGTTTAGACTTCTTTTGCAGGTCCCGGCGGCGACCGCGACTCCTTCGACTCCAGATTCTCCAACATCGGTGGATTTTTGCACCAACAGGATTGGCGCTAGAAGGAGGGCCTGTGTCTTTGCAGTACCCTTATTCTTAAAAGGAGCGCTCAATGGGACCACCTCCAGTCATCTTCTCCGACACCTTCTCCTCCAGCTTCCTGCCTGATCTCCACCTGGTGCCTCCCTGGGGGGCAACCACCAGACGGTCAACGACCTCCGCGGCCAGATCTCAGCAAGCTCCGCAAGCCTCGACCTCATCTCTGGTTTCCCAAGCACCTCTTCCTCTGGCGACAGCAGTCGGCATGGAGCGGCCCGATAATCGGCCTCCGATCGATTTCACCAACACCATCTCAGGAAAATCCCGACAAGGAACAACCGGTGTATTGGCTAGACCTCCCAAGCAACAAAGGATTAAGGAATCCATAACCTTTACTGAGGAAGATACTCGGGGAGTTCAATTCCCTCATAACGATGCAGTTGTAGTTTCTTTAAATATAGCCAATTACGATGTGCGATGTATTCTTATCGACAATGAAAGTTCGGCCGACATTTTGTTCTACAATGCCTTCTCAAAAATATCCATCCTTGATGGTCGTTTGGGGTCGATTAACTCTCCTCTAGTAGGGTTTACCGGTGATGCTATCCCAGTGGAGGGGGTAATAACTTTGACTGTAGTTGCGGGTCGATATCCAAGACAATCCAAGGCTCTGATAGATTTTCTGGTGGTGAAGGCACCGTCAGCCTACAACGCAATCCTCGGCCGACCTGGCCTCAACGCCCTCCGGGCCGTGGTGTCGACCTACCATCTGAAATTGAAATTTCCTACTAACTAGGGGGTCGGAGAAGTCAAGGGAGATCAAGCCCTGGCTAGACACTGCTACAACATAGCCTTGCAAAGAAGTGACCAATCTGACCTCTGTCCGGTTGATGGATTGGATGCCCGCGACGACCTTGCTGAGGAAAGGGGCGGGCCAATGGAAGATCTGGTTTCGATCCCCTTGAATGATGGGAGTACAGAGCATGTGGTGAAGATCGACTCTAACCTGGGGGAAGAGGTACGGATGCAGCTCGTTGATTTCCTACAAAAGAATGCGGATATTTTCGTTTGGGTTCTAGTAGATATGCCGGAGATTGATGTAGAGGTCATGGAACATCGTCTGGCCGTTGATCCAAAGCATCGACCGACGAAAAAAAAAATCTAAGGTCATGCATCGGAAAGGCAAAAAGTGATAGCCGAGGAAGTGGATAAACTCCTGAAGGCCGGATTCATTAGAGAAGTCAATTATCCTGACTGGATTTCCAACGTTGTCCTAGTCAAAAAGGCAAACGGCAAGTGGAGGATGTGTATAGACTTCAAAAAGTTGAATAAAGCCTACCCAAAGGACAGCTACCCTCTGCCTAGAATTGATCAACTGGTGGATGCAACCTCGGGCCATGAACTTCTCACCTTTATGGATGCATTCTCCGGCTATAATCAAATCAGGGTGGCACCAGAAGATGAAGAAAAGACTGCCTTCATTACTAACCATGGTCTTTACTGTTACAGGGTCATGCCTTTCGGCCTCAAAAATGCAGGTGCGACCTTGTTGGGAAATGTGTCCCAAAAAGTCAATCGTCAAGCTGTTGACAGTTGAGCAACCAAGTATTGTAATTGATTTGTTAATAAATAAAATATATTTGGCATCTTCATCGTAAGCTTTCATCTTTTAATGAACTCCATTGTTATGATGAAGTTCTTAGGACTATTTAAGTTCGATAAAGAGAAGATTTATCGATTAGTCCTTAAAACAGTTCACGACCAAATGATAGGCTGTTAATAAGGACGACAGCTTCTATCGAGCATAGGTCGCTGTAGGCCATATGGGTTGGTTGTCCTCTTAACCAAGGAGTGTGGAGACACTGGTATGGCATACAGGTGAGATGTAAGGATACATCATCATTGAATGTGACCAACTCCAGAGCATTCTGCTGTCGAGAATGTCTCTGATGGGATATAGGTATAAGTGTACCTTAGACTTGAGATCGCCTCAGTGACTTGCAAGCAACTCACTGTGCTTTGGTACTGGACTAACTGAATTTTTAATTCAGGGATGGAAGGCTTCTGGGCACAGTCAAGTACTTGCGAAGTCAGAATGTGATCGAGATGGGATTGACCACTCCAAGAGTTGGAGAAGAATGAGTTGCTGTATTTCAATTTAGCAAAACCTTGGCCAGGGTAATCCATCAGATGGATTTGATATTTTGAAATACAATGTGGACAACCTGATCAGAGTTGACAGTTGAACTCTGGGGTGTCCTATGATTATTTTGGTCAAGAGGATGAATTATATGAAAACTATATCTGCATGGGTTCTAAGGATGTTGTTCTACACATTCGACTTATCCGGTCGTCGGGTACCATTGCTAGATGGTCACTTCGATTGGTACAGAAATTTGTTTCTGTGCTACCGGCTTAGGTTCGGACCTATGAAGTTACACACATTAGAGTTCATAATCCGATCGGATGGTTGATCAATGATTAAGAATCGTTCTAGGGTTAAATGATCAATACGATTGACATTTAACCCAGTGCAAGTATTGCAGGAGGATCGATTAGCAATTTGATTGCTAATTGGCTTAATTTGATTAAGCCAATGGGCTGAGATTAAGTCTAATTAAATATGATTTAATTAGATTTATTTTGAGCTTGATTGGATCAAGTCCAATTGGTTTATTGGATAAGCCAAGTGCAAGAAAAACTAGTCCTAGTTCAACTAGGACTTGGGTCAATCTAATTTCTAATTTGATTAAAAAATTAAATCAGATTTAAATCTAATTTAATCTGATTAAATTAGGTTATTAATTAGGTTAAGACCTATTTTAATTAGGTTGATCTAATTTTGGTTTGATTTGGTTTGGGAAACCAAATTAAAACAAGACATAAGATAGAATCCTAGTAAGACTAGGATTCCACCTTGCGCCACATAAGCCTTCCCCACGCCCTCTCTCTTATTCAATGCCAATCTCCACTTATTTTGTGTTATAAAAGCCCTCTCCCAGGTCTCTCCCACGTTCACAAAAGGTTTCCTCTCTTCTTTCTTACATGGAAGGTGGTTTGGATCAAATCAAAAAGGAATAAGTTTGGATTTCGAATTCTATGAGATAGAGTTTTAGAAATCCAAAACTTTTTCAATTTTGCACCAATTTATCCAATTTTTTTTGGAATTTTTATGGATTTTAGGGTACACATTATGTATCCTTTTCTGGTGATCCATGCATGAAAATATGGAGGAGGTGCTCAAGAGTTGAGCGCCCCTTAACATGCCATGTTTGGATAAGCCTTGACTAGGTATTTGACCTAGACAAGACTCTATCATATCTCTCTGTATAAAATGAGTTTCTTCATGAAATTTTAGAAGAAGATAGATATTTGAGAGACCTTTGTTTTATCCAAAAATTAGAGAGAAATACCTTTGGGTCATAGAGATATAAAAGATGCAAGTTAGGGTGTCTAGAGAGAAAAACGTGAAGAAGAAGAGGGTCTTCTTCTAGGGTTTTTTGTTTTCATATCTTTCCTCCCTCCATCTTGAGTTTTCTGAGAGCGTCTCAGATCTAAAACTCCTTCTTTTACTTTCATCTTTGGAAGAGTCCAAATTAAGAAGAAGAAGGCACCTGATCAACCATCAAAGAAAGATCAGCGCAGTACTAGCATACTGTGCTGATTTCCTGAAGCAGGACTTCTGATCGAGATTCGTGGGCTCGTGTGGATGACTCCTAGAGGCCAGACGCATGTGCGGCTTGCAACATCATCCTTAAGCCCAGATCAGTGAGGTTAGAGCATCTAACTTGCAAGGTACTAGATCTAATCTATTGTTTAATACATACATTAGATGTGGTATAGAAACATGTTGATATGATCAACATGTAGTTCATGCTATATTTATATATTTTAATTTTTGATTTAATATATATAATAATCATATAATAGGATCTTAAATTTATGGATTCTTTAGTTTTAAAAAATAAATTTTGATTTATTTTAATTTTCCGCTGTATGATCTTGAAAAAGTTTCAAGATCTAACCTTGAAACCCTAGATCTGGTTCCTACAATTGGTATCAGAGCCTAGGTTCTTTATTACATGATTATTTATATATGCTTAGATTATTTTTTAGATTAGATCTAATTTATAATCTGATTATTAAATCTAAAATTAAAATTTTAGATTAATCACAAACTGCAAGGTTGTCCTGCTGTAAGGTTTACCCCTTACAGTGCAAAGGTTGTCCTAGTTTGTGTAGATCTATCTTTAATCATAAATTTGTTAGATATGATCTAGATTAAATTTATGATTTATTAAATTTAAAAGATGTTTAAATCTGAAATAAAATCTCTTTGTTAATAATTTTTGTGCAAAAAAATTGTTTAAAGTTGAAATTGTTTCAATTACATGAACCTGTTTAGATTAGATCTAAAGTAGTTTTATGTTTATTTCACTTGTATCTTAATTATGAATCAAACATACAATATGGTTGGTAGAATCATATTATAAAATTATTTTACAAATATAAAAATTATTTTTTGAAAAGCCAAACCCAACCCTCAGCCCAAAACTTAATTAAGAATTAAGAAGTTGTTTGATTAGGTTCTAGGATTGTGAATTGAAGAACCTAAGACACAAATCATAACACATTGGGTTAATGGGTTAGTGGGAATTAGGTCCATTAATTGGGTTAGACCTATGGTTAGATTAAAGATGGACTTAATTAGAGAATTGACTAAATCTAATCAATTATTGTGTTAGATTAGGTCAAGGATTCTCTAGATCAATTAAATAGTTGTAGTTGGTCAAGTCCATGTCTTTAACAAGAACCAAATGGACTTAATTCTTGGCTAAGCGGTCTAGCACGAACTGTTAGGTTGATCTAATTGAAACTAATTAAACCAGTTGGTGTCTAAGGTAAACCAGACCGATGGTTTTTAATTGGGAGCCCACTTACCTGGTCATTTCTGATGGTGTCTAAGGCAAGCTTTGGCAGACCCTCCCACTGATCGAACTTACCTGGCCTCTTGGTGAAATTATATTTTGATCGGATCACTTGACTATTCGAGCTGACCCATGTCAGCTAGGTAAATCAGTGTGACTGATTTAGGTGCTCCTAGACCAGCCCTTTTAATGGTCTCCCTTAAGCTGACTTGGTGAAGCCAGTGAGAGGATCATGATAAGCTGGTTCATCTGACCTCATCCTCTATATTATTTAAATCCTCTAAAATTATTAGGTCCTTAAAATGATAAAGTTATGGAGATAACTGAGTCATAGCCTCCCATTAAGGTGTTTGATAATGAGTCCATTAACTCAATAATCATTGCAGACCCAAAGGCCTGGTGCTTGTTGACTAATGAAATTATCACTCATCATATGACGACTTGGAAGTATCTCTCTAATGGTGGTTAGGTGAGCCAATCAAAGTTGGGCTTAATCATTCGTTGGTTAGATACACCAAGTATGATCATGTTAATGGTTGGACCTAATCGGATCCTTACAATGGAGGCCAAAGCCTACTGATTAGGTTTCTGGGGAAAAATTAAAATTACTAGAAATTATTTAGAGAAACAATTGGTTATGAACCTACCCTTAGATGTACATGGGTTGACCAACCAAAGTTGGGCTTGTGTGCAGTCTAAGTGGATTCTAGTACCCGCTAAAGAATTAGGGTAATTTCTCGAGTTGGAGGTAGAGGCTACCAATTCGAATAAAATAGTGGGAGAAACCTTTTGATTAAAGTCCAAATCTTTAGGTTTAATGAATCAATTACTAATTAGGTTATGGTTCTCCTTTGTGCAAATATAGCCACTTCCCTATCACTCCAATCATTAAGTTGGTGGGACCCAACTTCGATAGCTGGTACCGAAAGTTGAAGATAGTCCTGGAGCATAAACGGATCCTATATGTGATAATGGATCCTGCACCTGAGGAGCCAGCTATCAATGCACATGGAACAGTCAGAGACACTTACCAGAAGTAGCTTAATTACCGGACCACGGTGCGTTGTATCATGCTGGCTGCCATGAGCAACGAGTTCAATCGCAGATTCGAGACGGCTCAGCCAAAGGACATGCTTCAAGTGTTGGAGGATGCCTTTGACACACCCGATGACGTAGAGAGGCATAAGACTAGTTGTGCCATCTTCAACACCAAAATGCGGGATGGTGCCTCTATCACTGATCATGTATTGTACATGATCGAGCTGATGGAATGATTGAGCAAGCTCGACTTTTCCTTGCATGAACAGCTTGGAAAAGATGCAATACTGAACTCGCTGCCCAAGTCTTATCTCCCATTCCTCACTCATTATAGAATGACAAAGCCTGAAGAGAACTACCACGGGTTACTGGGGTTGCTTCAGAACTTTGAGAAGGATCACCAACTTCACAAGGAGTCGGTGAACTTAGTGGGAGGTTCATCTTCTGGTTCTTGACCTTTTAAGAAAGGAAAGAAGAACAAGAAGAAGAAAGTGAAGAAGGTGCAAGTTCAGGCTGGGACATCAGTGCAGAGCCAGACGAAAAAGATCAAGCCTGATAAGAGTCTATTCTACTGGCAAGCACCCTAGATTAGATAGTGTGTCAAATATCTACTTATGGCACTGTAGGCTAGGTCATATAAACAAGAACAGAATAAACAGGTTGACTCAAGAAGAAATCCTCAAAGTTAGTGATTGTGAATCACTTCCAACCTGTGAGTCCTGTCTTCTTGGTAAAATGATCAAGTCACCTTTTACTGGAAAAGGTGAGAGAGCTACTGAGCTATTGAGCCTAGTACATACTAATGTATGCGGGCCCATGAGCACCAGTGCTAGAGGTGGATATTTCTACTTCATAACTTTCACGGATGACCTATCCCGATATGGATATGTCTATCTGATGAAACATAAGTCGGATTCATTTGAAATGTTCAAACGATTCGAAAGTGAAGTAGAAAAATAAACTGAGAAGAGTATTAAAACTCTTCGATCTGATCGAGGAGGAGAATACCTTTCTAGTAAATTTCTCACATATCTAGGAGAGAATGGGATTCTCTCCCAATGGACTCCTCCAGGAACACCACAGCATAATGGTGTGTCTGAAAGGAGGAATCAGACTCTGTTAGACATGGTCCGATCCATGATGGGTTTTGCTAGCTTGCCGATATCCTTCTGGGGATATGCACTCGAATCGGCCTGTTATTTGTTAAATAGGGTTCCAAGTAAGTCTGTAATTAAGACTCCATATGAGATATAGACGGGACGTAAGCCAGCACTTTCACACCTTAGGGTCTCGGGGTGCCCGGCCTATGTCAAATGATTAGTCACAGACAAACTTAGACCTAGGTCTGACAAATGCTCATTCATAGGGTACCCCAAAGAGACAAAAGGATATTTTTTCTACCATGCTGATGAACAAAAGGTGTTCGTCAGCCTTAAGGCAATCTTTTTAGAAAAGGAGTTTCTTGGTGAAGGAACCGTTGCCTCTAAGGTTGAACTTGATGAAGTTCAACAGGTAGAAGGACCGACACCAATAGCTAAACCTGAGTCGGATATGATTAGATCAGATCCGGAGCCCAATATACCTGCACCATTAAGGCGATCCGGTAGAGTACCACGTCAGCTGGATAGATACTATGGTTTCTTGGTCCGGGACGGTGATCCCATCAAACTTGATGAGAATAATGAGGATTCGATCACCTATATGGATGCAATGCAGAGACCTGATTCTGAGAAATGGCTTGAAGCCATGAAATCCGAAATGGAGTCCATGAAGGTCAACGATGTATGGACATTGGTTGACCCACCTGAAGGGGTTAAACCCATTGGGTGTAAATGGGTCTTCAAAAGGAAGAGGGGCACAGATGGAAAGATGGAGACCTATAAAGCCCGTCTGGTCGCCAAGGGGTATCGTCAACGTTATGGTATTGACTATGACGAGACATTTTCTCCTGTGGCAATGCTTAAATCCATTCGGATAATGCTTGCAATAGCTGCCCATCTGGATTATGAGATCTGACAAATGGATGTAAAGACAGCTTTCCTGAATGGAGAGCTGACCGAAAAGGTGTATGTGATACAACCTGAGGGGTTTACATCCACAGATGAGTCCAAGGTGTGCAAGCTTCAGAGATCCATTTATGGACTGAAGCAAGCTTCTCGGAGTTGGAACATGCATTTTGATAAGGTGATCAAAATGTATGGCTTCATTAAGAATGGAGAAAAGCCCTGCATCTATAAATGGGCAAATGGTCCAGTTGAGGTATTCCTTGTCTTGTAAGTGGATGACATTCTCTTAATCGAAAATAACATCCCCGCACTACAGGGAATAAAAGTTTGGTTGTCATCACAGTTCTCCATGAAGGACTTGGGTGAAGCATCCTACATCCTAGGGATGAAGATCTACAGGGATAGATCTAAAAGGATGCTTGGATTATCCCAGTTCATGTACATAGACACTGTGCTGAAGAGGTTCAGCATGAAGAATTCTAAAAAGGGCCATCTACCGATAGGCCAAGGAATTTCTCTCTCTAAGAAGGATTGTCCGACAACTCCTGAAGAGAGAGAGCGTATAAGTAGAGTCTCATATGCTTCAGCCGTGGGATCTATCATGTACGCCATGACATGTACAAGACCAGATGTGGCATACTCACTAGGAGTAGTGAGTAGATACCAATCTGATCTTGAAGAAAATCACTGGAAAGTGGTTAAAGCCATCCTTAAGTATTTGAGAAATACTAAGGACCAATGGTTGGTTTATGGCGAGTCAGATCTGAAACTTGTGGGGTTCACAGACTCCAGCTTCCAATCTGACCATGATGACAGCAGGAGCGTGTCGGGTTATATCTTTACTCTGAATGGTGGAGCCATCTGCTGGAAGAGTTCCAAGCAGCATACTATGGCAGACTCTGTTTGTGAAGCAGAGTACATCGCAGCATCGGATGCCGTGAAGGAAGCTGTGTGGCTGAGGAAATTCATCAACGAGCTCGGAGTAGCACCCTCCCTCGATGGTCCAGTCCTGCTTACTATGATAGCACTGGTGCCATAGCTCAGGTGAAGGAACCCAAAGCATATCAGCAGACGAAGCACATCTTGCGCCGCTTCCACCTGGTCTGAGAGATTGTGGTCGAGGTGACGTCGACCTTCAGAAGATCGATGGAAAGGAGAACCTGACCGATCCCTTCACTAAAGCCCTGGCGATAAAGGAGTTTGACAACCACAAGTCGAAGATGGGTATTAGATACTATGCCGAGTGGCTTTAGGACAAGTGGGAGTTGTTGGAAAATGTGTCCCAAAAAGCCAATCGTCAAGCTGTTGACGGTTGAGCAACCAAGTATTGTAACTGATTTGTTAATAAATAAAATATATTTGGCATCTTTATCATAAGCTTTCATCTTCTAATGAACTCCGTTGTTATGATGAAGTCCTTAGGACTATTTAAGTTCGATAAAGAGAGGATTTATCGATTAGTCCTTAAAACAGTTCACGACCAAATGATAGGCTGTTAATAAGGACGACAGCTTCTATCGAGCATAGGTCGCTGTAGGCCATATGGGTTGGTTGTCCTCTTAACCAAGGAGTGTGGAGACACTGGTATGGCATACAGGTGAGATGTAAGGGTACATCATCATTGAACGTGACCAACTCCAGAGCATTCTGCTATCGAGAATTTCTCTGATGGGATATAGGTATAAGTGTCCCTTAGACTTGAGATCGCCTCAGTGACTTGCAAGCAACTCACTGTGCTTTGGTACTGGACTAACTGAATTTTTAATTCAGGGATGGAAGGCTTCTGGGTACAGTCAAGTACTTGCGAAGTCAGAATGTGATCGAGATGGGATTGACCACTCCAAGAGTTGGAGAAGAATGAGTCGCTGTATTTCAATTTAGCAAAACCTTGGCCAGGGTAATCCATCAGATGGATTTGATATTTTGAAATACAATGTGGACAACCTGATCAGAGTTGACAGTTGAACTCTGGGGTGTCCTATGATCATTTTGGTCAAGGAGATGAATTATATGAAAACTATATCCGCATGGGTTCTAAAGATGTTGTTCTACACATTCGACCTATCCGGTCGTCGGGTACCATTGCTAGATGGTCACTTCGATTGGTACAAGAATTTATTCCTATGCTACGGCTTAGGTTCGGACCTATGAGGTCACACACATTAGAGTTCATGATCCGATCGGATGGTTGATCAATGATTAAGAATCGTTCTAGGGTTAAATGATCAATACGATTGACATTTAACCCAGTGCAAGTATTGCAGGAGGATCGATTAGCAATTTGATTGCTAATTGGCTTAATTTGATTAAGCCAATGGGGTGAGATTAAGTCTAATTAAATATGATTTAATTAAATTTATTTTGGACTTGATTGGATCAAGTCCAATTGGTTTATTGGATAAGCCAAGTGCAAGGAAAAACTAGTCCTAGTTCAACTAGGACTTGGGTCAATCTAATTCCTAATTTGATTAGAAAATTAAATCAGATTTAAATCTAATTTAATCTGATTAAATTAGGTTCTTAATTGGGTTAAGACCTATTTTAATTAGGTTGATCTAATTTTGGTTTGATTTGGTTTGGGAAACCAAATTAAAACAAGACATAAGATAGAATCCTAGTAAGACTAGGATTCCACCTTGCGCCACATAAGCCTTCCCCACGCCCTCTCTCTTATTCAATGCCAATCTCCACTTATTTTGTGCAATAAAAGCCCTCTCCCAGGTCTCTCCCACGTTCACAAAAGATTTCCTCTCTTCTTTCTTACATGGAAGGTGGTTTGGATCAAATAAAAAAGGAATAAGTTTGGATTTCGAATTCTATGAGATAGAGTTTTAGAAATCCAAAACTCTTTCAATTTTGCACCGAATTTATCCAATTTTTTTTAGAATTTTCATAAATTTTAGGGTACACATTGTGCACCCTTTTCTGGTGATCCATGCATGAAAATATGGAGGAGGTGCTCAAGAGTTGGGCGCCCCTTAACTTGCCATGTTTGGATAAGCCTTGACTAGGTATTTGACCTAGACAAGGACTCTATCATATCTCTTTGTATGAAATGAGTTTCTTTATGAAATTTTAGGAGAAGATAGAGATTTGAGAGACTTATGTTTCACCTAAAAATTATAGAGAAAGACCTTTGGGTCATGGAGATATAAAAGATGCAAGTTAGGGTGTCTAGAGAGAAAAACGTGAAGAAGAAGAGGGTCTTCTTCTAAGGTTTTTTGTTTTCATATCTTTCCTCCCTCCATCTTGAGTATCCTGAGAGTGTCTCAGATTTGAAACTTCTTCTTTTACTTTCCATCTTTGGAAGAGTCCAAATCAAGAAGAAGGAGGTACCTGATCAACCATCAAAGAAGGATCAGCGCAGTACTAGCATACTGTGCTGATTTCCTGAAGCAGGACTTCTGATCGAGATTCGTGGGATCGTGTGGACGACTCCTAGAGGCCGGATGCATGTGCGGCTTGCAACATCATCCTTAAGCCCGGATCAACGAGGTTAGAATGTCTAACTTGCAAGGTAATAGATCTAATCTATTGTTTAATACATACATTAGATGTGGTATAGAAACATGTTGATATGATCAACATGTAGTTCATGCTATATTTATATATTTTAATTTCTGATTTAATGCTATATAATAATCATGTAATAGGATCTTAAATCTCGGGATTCTTTAGTTTTAAAAAATAAATTTTGATTTATTTTAGTCTTCCACTGTATGATCTTGAAAAAGTTTCAAGATCTAACCCTGAAACCCTAGATCTGGTTCCTACAGACCTATCAGCAGCCGGTGAATAAAATCTTCAAGGAGCAGATCGGCCGCAACATGGAGGTCTACGTGGATGACATGCTCGTGAAAAGTAAATCTTCGACGAACCACATCGCCGACCTCGAGGAGACCTTCGGCGCCCTCCGAAAATATAAAATGAAGCTGAACCCGACTAAGTGTGCTTTCAGAGTGACCTTGGGGAAGTTCCTGGGCTTCATGGTATCGGGGCACGGGATTGAAGCCAATCCGGAGAAAATTCACGCCATCCAGGAGATGGCCACTCTGAAGTTGATAAAAGCAGCTCAGCGCCTTATAGGGAGGGTGGCAGCCCTAAATCGCTTCGTTGCGAGGTCGGCCGAACGGTGCTTACCCTTCTTCCAAACCCTCAAGCGGCCAAAGAACTTCTGTTGGACCACTGAGTGTCTACAGGCATTCGAAGAACTAAGGAACTACCTTGGCTCACCTCTGCTATTGGCGAGGCCCGAGCCTGGGGAGAAGTTGTTCTTGTACCTGGCGGTCTCCCCTATGGCCCTCGCAGCAGTTCTTGTCAAGGAAGAAGCAAAAATTCAATGGCCAATCTACTACATCAGTCGCACGTTGAGAGACGCTGAAACCAGGTATACTAAATTAGAAAAACTAACTTACACCCTGTTGATTACAGTCCGAAGGCTCCGACCTTACTTTCAAGGACACACCGTACCATTGCTCACCGACCAGCCGATTAAGGCGATTCTGCACCGGGCAGATGCTTCCGGGAGGATAGCGAAATGGGCGATCGAGCTCACAGAATTCGACATCAACTATCAACCTAGGCCGACAGTAAAAGCCCAGATATTGACAGACTTTATAGTAGAATGCACTATCTCGGAAGAGGCTGAACCTGAACAAGGTGAAATTGATGGCCTGAAGTCCCGACTGAACTCCTCTGAAGAAGAAACAGACCCCCCTGATTGCTTTTGGGCCCTCTATGTGGACGGATCCTCCAACATGTCGGGCGTAGGCGCGGGCCTGATCTTGATCAGTCTGGAGGGGATCGTCGTGGAGTACGCACTGTACTTTGAGTTTCCCGCAACGAACAATGGAGCGGAATACGAAGCTCTGATCGCAGGATTGAGGATCGCCAAAGAATTAGGAGTAGATCGGCTCCAAATTTACAGTGACTCCCAATTGGTAGTGGGACAAGTTAGTGAAAACTACGAAGCACGTGAGGACAGCATGGCTAAATATCTTTAAAAGGTAAAGGAGCTCGTCCCCACCTTTAGTAGCTTCAACATCAGGCAGATTCCAAGAATGGAAAATACCAGGGCCGATCTCCTCTCCAAGTTGGCTACGCTGGCTCCGGCTGAATTGCCCAAGGAAGTTCTCTTTGAAGTTCTGAAGTGCTCAAGTATGGAAGAATCATGGCCCGTGATGGAAATTGGCCACGAACCCAGTTGGATCGATCCACTGGTGGCATATCTCAGAGATGGGGTTCTCCCTCATGATGCAAAAGAAGCTCGAAAGCTCAGAAATCAAGCCTCTCGATATATTTTTTATGAGGACAAGTTGTACAAGAGGTCATACTCTTTGCCCCTTTTAAAATATCTCTGACCTTCAGAAGCTGACTACGCTTTATGGGAGGTGCACGAAGGAATCTGCAGAAGCCATCTGGGGGCTAGATCCTTATCCCACAAGTTGCTCCACCAAGGGTATTATTGGCCGACAATGTATTGTGACTCCATTGAATACGTCAGAAAGTGTGACCGATATCAGAGATATGCCAACATCCAGAGACAGCCCACCTCCGAGCTTACACCCTTGGGCGCCTCGTGGCCGTTTGCACAATGGGGAATGGATATCCTTGGATCCTTTCCTGTGGTGTCGGGGCAGAGAAAGTTCCTCCTGGTAGCAATTGACTATTTCACCAAGTGGGTTGAAGCCGAACCACTGGCAAAAATCACAGAAGCTAAAGTGCAAGACTTCATCTGGAAGTCAATCGTTTGCAGGTTCGGCCTGCTGAGAACCCTAATTACTGATAATGGGCGACAGTTTGCGGGAGCGAGGTTCGTCGAATTTTGCGAGGAGCTAAACATCTCCCACAACTTCACATCGGTAGCCCATTGTTGCCCAGCTATGCAACCCAAGAGGGGGGGTGAATTGGGTTTCTAAAAATTTTAAGCCCAATAGATTACTTATGAAGAACAAAACAAAGACTTTAATTCAATATTAATTACCTAAAGTAGGAATGCAAGAATATAATAAAGAAATAAAGTGAAGCGATAAAGCACACCACAAACACAAGGATTTATAGTGTTTCGGTGCTTACCTTGCACCTACATCCACTCCCCAAGATCCTACTTGAGAATTTCAATCCACTATCCTTTGTATTCAACCCGAATACAAAACGTCGGAAACTCCGACACTAGCTATCCCAAGCTAGATCACTTGTTTCTCGGGTACAAGTAAACCCAAAACACTCCGATTTCAGGTTCGGATCAACCTTTCCTTGTTTTGGAAATCCTCCAAAAACAAGAACAAAAACTCACAAAGAGTTAGAAAATTTTGAGCACAGATTAATACAATAACAGCTCCTTAAATGAGCGAATATAACAATAAAAGCTTTACTCAAATGAAGAACCCCTTTTTCGATTTTCTCAAAGTGGATGAACGCTTGAATGCTTGAGAAGAGGTTGATTGTTGATTGAAGATCTCTTGAAAGCTTTGAAACGATCTCTAGACAAGGTAGAAACAATAAGCTTGAAAGATTCTCTCCTTGAAAGATCTTGCTTTTCTCTTTCACAATCTCTCTGGTATATTGTGGATCCTCTCTCTTTTTCTTTTTGGATTTTTCGTTGATCTCAGGCTTTTTCTTGCAGATTTCGGATCCTCTCTTCTGTTCTTCTCGTTTTTGATTTCACGTTTGATCCGCTATTTAATCTGCAATTTCTTTCACCATTTTAAGCATTTTGTAGCATTAGAAGCAAGAGAAAATTTAGGTAGATAAAGAGCCGTTAGAGCAATTTTAGGAAGCATAAATGGCAATTAAAACGGGCAAAAAAATAAACGTTGCTGACATTTTCCGTCGCAGGGGTCGACTCATGAGTCGACTCATGCTTCAGGAGTCGACTCATGAGTCGACTTCTGTTGCACAGACCAGAAGGTCTGATTTCTGGATTTTTCGGCTCAAATCAGCAGAGGTCGACTCATGAGTCGACTCATGCCTTGTGGGTCGACTCATGAGTCGACTCACAGGTCGTGCCAAGTCAAAAATCCAGCGTGCCATGGGAATTTTTTGCGTGCCATTCAACTCATAGTGCCATGAGTTGACTCATGAGTCGACTCATGCACTTCAAACCTTCATAACTTCAAAAATATAAGTCCAAATACAATGAAATTTTCACCAATAGTTTACAAATCATTTGTTCTACCAAATGGTACTATCAAATCAGAATTTTAGTGAAATTATGATTTTGCCCTTGAAGAGCATAAGGATTTTTTCATTTTAAAATTATTTGTATCCCTTCAATCTGCTTTGTAATCATCAAAATCAATCTAGGAGCAACAATCTCCCCCTTTTTGATGATGACAAAATATTTGAACAAAAATATTTATGTTAATGCATTAATTTCAAAAGAATCCATTATAGGTGTATATGCTTGAAAAGAGTATGATTCTTTTGGCATGTAATATAAATGCAAAAATAGTTTGTCCATTTTCTTAAAGATTTGAAAAGGGTATTAGATCATTTTGAGTTTAAGATATATCAGAGCAAGAGAAGAGAAATAAATTTTGCAATGTATCAGAGCAAGAAAAATAATTTTTTACAATGTTATCAGAAAAGATTTTACAATGTATCAGAGCAAGAAAATTTTATAATATATCAGAGAAAATTTTACACTGTATTAGAGCAAATGTCAGAGAAAATTTCACACTGTATCAGAGCAAATGTCAGAGAAAATTTCACACTGTATCAGAGCAAATGTTATAATATATCAGAGAAACTTTCACACTGTATCAGATTAAATTTTATCATGTATCAGAGCAAGTTAAAAGAAATTGTAGGGTGTATCAGAGTAAAACAAATTTCTTAAGATGTATCAAGGTGAATAAAATTTCAAAAGATGTATCAGAGCAAGTTTGAATTTTGAAATATATCAGAGCATATAAAAAAAATACTTATTTGCATTGTACTTATAATTTTGCTTTTGATGGATGGCTTTTTGTTTAAGTTCTGTCTGATACCAAATTTCGATACCAAATTTCTCAAAGTTTTGTTTAATTTCTCCAATATTTGTTTCCCAATAATTTTTTTTTTAATCTTCCAATTTTTGTTTAATTTCTCAAGTTTGGTTTAATTTCTCAAGTTTGGTTTAATCTTCCAATTCTTGTTTTTGTTTAATTTCTCCCCCTTTTTCTCATAATTTAGGGTTTTGCTTTTTGTTTAATTTCAATTTTTTTTTTGTTTAATTTCTCCGCCTTTTTGACATCATCAAACATAGTTAACTCTTCCTTTTTTTTTTTTTTTTGAAATATTCTTTAATTTCTTCCCCTTTAGAGTTTTTCACAGATGTTTGCTCCCCCTTAATATAGCAATTATCAACAGCAAACAACAACAAGGAGAAGACAATATTTCAACAAGAAGAAAATATATAACCAAAATATGATCATTACAAAGAGGTAGAAATATAGGTAAAAGATGATTCCATTAATATCATAATTGTTTCAATACATAGTTCTTAAAAATAAAATTCAACCAGCTAATTGTCAATACATGGCCCCAAGGTATAGATCCTAGAACAAGACACTAACACCTAGGATCTAGTAAAGATCAAGATAAGTCAATGATCGGAGTCATCAGATATAGGGTGAGGAGATGATGGATCAGAAGTGCATCCTCTACCCCGTCTGCCTCTGGCACGAGCAGGAGAACGAGATGAACTGGGTGGCTGAGAACGCTGAGATGCTAGGACTGATACCATGAGTCTGATAGAATCAAGTACGTTCAGTGCTCTGGAAACAGATTGAAGTAGAGCAGTGAACTGGGTGGTAGCATGCTCACTCGATCCTCGGATCTCTTTCCTCAGTAATTCATATCCACCTTCTAGTGCTCCTCTGAGCCTGCCAGCCTCTGCAGTGAGGTCTGTGACCTCAATAGTAGACTCCTGTGGCTGGGGATGGGCCAATGCAAGGACTTGCCCCTGCAAGTCAAGAACTCTGCCAGTCAGTCTCCAGACTGTGTCCTCAAGCTGCTGTATCCTGATGGACTGATCTGAAATCATCTGAAATACAGTGGAGATATGGGGAGTAATGGTCTGATCAGAAGAGGTAGCTCCAAGTGCAAAACAAGTACTACTCCACTGGCTAGACAGCAAAGAAGCCACACGCTGAGATATATGCTCGATCTGATCGTCAGCCAGTCTGAACTCTGAATGAGGTGCTCTGCTCTCTGGCTGATACACTGGTGTGGGCATCCTAGTAAACTCAGAAGGGCCAGCCTCAGTATCAGGAATGAACTGGGTATCTGGTGAAGCTGCTCTGAAGTCATGTACAGGAGAAGATGGACCTTCTTCTTCTACTCTGCCTTCAGTTCTGTCTTCAGCTCTTTCCTCAACTCTCTCCTCAGCTCTTTCTTCAGAGCCCTTGATCCAACCACCAACAGTCTTTGTAATTTCCATTCGGTGCAGGCTGTGTTGGTTGAAAGTGTCCACATGTGAGAGCTTGGTAGGTGCCTCCCCCTCACAGCTAACTCCAAACCTCCTAAATACTCTAGTAAGGGCCATACCATAAGGCAAGTGTGCCTTGGATCTGTTCAAAGTTTCTCTCATGGCCTCTATCATAAGTGCAGGGAGGTTTAGGGGGGTCTGAGTGATGATATGAAACATGACACATACATCTCTGCCAGATAGTAGATCATGCCTACCACTCCTAGGAAAGAAGAGTTTTGTTACAATCTGATGCAGGACCCTCATCTCAATGGATAATAGCTTTGCTTCCAATTTGTTTAAACTTCCTGAAAAAGCTTCTCCTAAGATAATTCTGATCCCTTCTTCTTTAATTGGGAGTTCCATATATGAGTATCCTTCACTAGGCAACTGAAGTATTTCTCCCAATATCCTAGAATCCAAGCATATGTCAATCCCCTTTACAGTTGAAGTCACTGACCCACTTCCATAAAGTAGATTTTGGTAGAATTCTCTAACAAGGTCAACATAGGTGACTTCTTTAAGAGAGCAATAAAGTTCCCATCCTTGATTTTTGATCTTACTTGCAAAAGTAAAGCCTTCTTTCTCAAAGAACCAAAAATCTATGTTTTTCCCGGTTTCTACTTTTCTATCAGAAAGAGGATTCACTCTGGGGCTTATGGAGGATTGAGAGGGACCTTGAGCAGGTACTGAAACTGGATCGGGAACACTGGAAGACTGAGCATGCCTTTTCTTTCGGACAATTTTCTCAGGCTCACGGATTGATTTCCTTCTTTGGAGAAGTTTCATCTTTGGAGCCATATCCAATAAAGTAGCAGACAAGAAGACTTGAATTGAGTGGAGGAGAGATCACAAGAGAGTAAAGAGAAATTTTAGTGGAAAAAAGAAGTGGATTTTGGAAGTTTGGTGAAGTGCTAGGGCACGTTCCAACCGCGCCAAGCAATGCGAGAAAGCACAGAAAATCTCTTTTCCAAGGAGGCGATTTTTGGTGGAGAGTAGGAGGGAGAATTACCTCAAAATTGATCCTTGAATTTGGAGCAAGAAGAGTTGGAGAAGACGGCTTTTGGAAGAAGAACAATGGGAAGATGAGTCATCTCACAAACAGTAACCCTTATAAAAACAATGAACCGTTGAAAATTTGTGGGATTTACAAGTTTGCCATTGAGTCGACTCATGGGGGTCGACTCATGAAGTTCAAAAAATCAGGAAAAATATGAATAAATTCCAAAAAAATTTAAAATTTTGAGTGAAGAAATTTTGCTCAATGATAAGTTTTTAGAATGATAAATTTGAGCTTTTGGGACCAGGATAGATGTTGAAACTTGAGCTCTAATCAATTCTTTGGAAATTGAGAAATTTTAGGCAAATGATCTAGAATTCCTAGATTTCTCCTAATTTCACAGAATCTATCCTCACTAAGGGCCTTTGTAAAGATATCAGCTAATTGATTCTCAGTGCAAACATATTCAAGAATTATATTTTTGTTTTGAGCATGTTCTCTTATGAAATGATGTCTTATTTCAATATGTTTGGATCTTGAATGTTGAATTGGATTTTTAGATAGATTTATGGCACTTGTGTTGTCACATCTTATTGGTGTTTCATTAAGTTTGATTCCAAAGTCTTCGAGTTGTTGCTTAATCCATAAGATTTGAGCACAACAACTTCCGGCTGCAATGTATTCGGCCTCAGCCGTAGACAGTGCCACCGAATTTTGTTTCTTGCTAAACCATGAGATTAGGTTAACTCCAAGAATTTGGCAAGTTCCACTTGTGCTTTTTCTATCTAATTTACATCCAGTAAAATCGGCATCTGAATATCCTAATAAATTAATTTATGAGTCCTTAGAGTACCATAACCCTAGTGTTTGAGTACCATTTAAGTATCTAAGGATTCTTTTAACAGCATTCAAATGAGATTCTTTAGGATTAGTTTGATATCTAGCACATAAGCAAACACTAAACATGATATCAGGCCTACTTGCAGTTAAATACAATAATGAGCCAATTATACCTCTGTAGTATTTTAAGTCTACGCTTTTACCTTCATCATCCTTGTCAAGCTTACATGAGGGACTCATTGGTGTGCCAATTGGTTTGCAGTTCTCCATTCCAAATCTTTTGAGTAGTTCCTTGGTGTACTTGCTTTGGGTGATGGAGATTCCCTCTTTTGATTGTTTGATTTGGAGTCCGAGGAAGAAGGTGAGTTCTCCCATCATGCTCATCTCGAACTCTCCCTACATAAGCTTAGCAAAGTCTTGACAAAGGGATTCATTAGTAGACCCAAAAATTATGTCATCAACATAAATTTGTATAATTAGCATATCATTTTGGTTTCTTTTAATAAATAGGGTTGTATCTACATTGCCTCTTGAGAAATCATTATTTAGTAGAAATTTGCTTAGCCTTTCATACCATGCTCTAGGTGCTTGTTTTAGACCATATAAAGCTTTATTTAATCTAAAGACATGATTAGGAAAAGCATGATTTAAAAATCCAGGGGGTTGTTCTACATATACTTCTTCAGAGATATATCCATTTAAAAATGCACTTTTAACATCCATTTGAAATAACTTGAAATTCATAAAGCAAGCATATGCAAGTAGAAGTCTAATAGCTTCTAATCTAGCAACAGGTGCAAAGGTTTCATCAAAATCAATTCCTTCTTCTTGATTATATCCCTTAGCAACCAATCTTGCTTTATTTCTAATTACATTTCCATGCTCATCTAATTTGTTTCTAAAGACCCATTTTGTTCCAATTATTGAATAATCTTTATGTCTTGATACTAAGGTCCAAACATTATTTCTTTCAAATTGATTAAGTTCCTCTTGCATAGCATTAATCCAGTTATGATCATTTTCAGCCTCTTCAAAAGTTTTAGGTTCAAGTTGAGATACAAAAGCACAATGATTAAGTACATCTCTAAGTGAAGAACGTGTTTTTACCCCATGCATAGGATCACCGATAATTAACTCCTTAGGGTGGTTGTGAACATACCTCCATTCTTTGGGTAGGTCATTTGTACCTTGAGGTTGTTCTTGAATTTCTTCACCTCTTTCATTTTGTTCATCTTCTTGATCCTTGTCTTTTGGAGTTGCTGAGTCTTTCAGAGTGATCTCCTTCATACCTTCTATTAGTGGCTCTGCATCATCAACACCCTCATTCTTCCTTGAAGGAAGATCGTTAGATTCATCAAAAACAACATGTATGGACTCCTCAACTACTAAAGTTCTTTTGTTGAAAACTCTAAATGCTTTACTAGTGGAGGAGTAACCTAGAAAGATTACTTCATCTGATTTTGCATCAAATTTACCAAGTTTTTCTTTGCCATTATTTAATACAAAACATCGACAACCAAAAACATGAAAATATGCAATATTTGGTTTTCTTTCTTTCCAAAGTTCATAGGGGGTTTTCTTTAAAAATTGTCTAATTAAAGCATGATTTAAAATGTAACATGCTGTGTTAATAGCTTCTGCCCAAAAATATCTTGGAAGGTTGCTTTCACAAAGCATGGTACGGGCCATTTCTTCTAAGATTCTGTTTTTCCTTTCAACTACCCCATTCTGTTGGGGTGTCCTAGGAGCAGAGAAGTTATGGCCAATTCCATTTTCATCACAAAAATTTTCAAAGTCATGATTTTCAAATTCTGTTCCATGATCACTTCTAATATTTTGAATTGAAAACCCTTTTTCATTAGTGACTTTTCGATGAAATTTAGTGAAAATTTGAAAAGTTTCATTTTTGTGAGCTAAAAAGAAAACCCAAGTAAAACGAGAGTAATCATCTATTATTACAAACCCATATCGTTTTCCTCCTAGACTAGTGGTTCTAGTTGGTCCAAATAAATCCATATGTAAGAGCTCTAAAGGTCTAGAAGTTGAAACAGTGTTTTTGGATTTAAATGATACTCTAGTTTGTTTACCTAATTGGCATGCATCACAAATTCTATCCTTTTCAAAATTCAGTTTTGGCAAACCGAGAACTAAATCCTTTTTAATTAATTTTGAGAGAGAATGCATGCTAATGTGTGCAAGTCTACGATGCCACAGCCAACTAGTCTCATTTATTTTAGCATTTAAGGAAACTAGGCATTGCATGTCTAATTTTGTTAAATCATTCAAGTCTACCATATAAACATTCCCATGCCTATGTCCTATAAATTTAATGCCATCGTTAATAGGACTCGTCACAATGCAAACAGATGATTCAAAACTTACTTTATACCCTTTATCATAGAATTGACTAATGCTAAGTAAGTTATGCTTTAAACCTTTAACTAATAAAACATTCTCAATGTATTTGGAGGGAGTGATACCAATGTTACCTATCCCGATGATCTTTCCTTTGCCATTATCTCCAAAGGTGACCATCCCTCCATCCTTAGCATCAAGCGTGATGAATTGTGATTCATCACCAATCATGTGTCTCGAGCATCCGCTGTCAAGATACCATTTCCTGTTTTCTTCTTGGGATGCTAGACACACCTGCAAGCAAAGGTCACGTTTCTGTCTTAGGTACCCAAGCTTTCTTGGGTCCTTTCAGGTTAGTCAGAATGGTTCCTTTTGGAACCCATATTTTCTTTGTGTTTGCATATTTGTTAATAAGACATGTGTATGATTTATGTCCTATTCTTCCACATTTAAAATAAGTAATATTTGTAGACTTGTTACTTGAATAATTTACATAAATATCCTTCAAAAATTTTTGTTTCTTCAGGGGTTTATAACCAAGTCGAGCCTTATCATATATAGCTTTCTGATTTTCAAGGATCATATTTAGTTTGTTTGAACTTAAGGTGAACTTATCTACTATAGATTTCAGCTTGTTCATTTCATCCTTTAAGTTTTGATTTTCTTGAATCAAGGTGAATTTTTCAATTGAAAGATTTTCAGCTTGTTTCACTAAGGATTGATTTTTCAATTTCAGCTCTTTGTTTTTCTTCCCTAGTTTCTTTAATTCATCAATTGAATCATAGAATGCTTCATGCAATTCTTCAAAAGTAAATTCACTAGTGGATTCAGAAGTTACCTCATTTTCATGTGCCATCAGGCACAGGTTGGCTTGTTCTGTTGAGGTTTCCTCATCGGAGCTTGAGTCATCACTCGCACTCCAGGTCGCCATCATTGCCTTCTTTTTGAACTTCTTTGGACCTTTCTTCAATTGTGGACATTCGGATCTGAAATATCCTGACTTCTTGCACTCGTAGCATATAGGGGGTTGATCTTTCTCCTTTTCTTTGCTTTGATCCCCTTTTGTGAATTTCTTTCTCATCCCCTGTTTCCTTTTTCTTAGAAACTTCTTAAATTTTCGGGTGATGAGAGCCATCTCTTCATCCTGTTCTTCATCTTCAGATTCATCCATTTCATAATCAGGCGAAGTTGTGGATTTGAGGGCAATGGTTCTTTTCTTTTTGATTTCATCCTCTTGATGTTGCTTCATGCTAAGTTCATGAGTCATCAAGGATCCAAGAAGCTCTTCTAGAGGTAGAGTGTTCAAGTCCTTTGCTTCTTGGATGGCAGTCACCTTGGCTTCCCAAGTTCTTGGTAGTGACCTGAGAATCTTCCTTACAAGTTCACTGTTAGTGTAAGATTTGCCAAGACTCTTTAAACCATTGATTATATCAGTAAAATGAGTAAACATAGCAGTTATGGACTCATCATGCTCTATTTTGAACAATTCATATTTATGTACAAGCATGTTTATTTTAGACTCTTTTACTTGATTTGTTCCCTCATGGGTTATTTCTAACCTATTCCATATTTCTTTAGCAGATGCACAAGTAGAAATGCGATTAAATTTACTTGCATCTAGTGCACAATAAAGAACATTCATGGCTTTGGCATTTAATTGTGCCAATTTCTTGTCAACCTCATCCCATTCTTTCTCGGGTTTGGTTGATTCCTCACCATCTATAATCTTGGTGGGTGTGTGAGGACCATTCACTATGATACTCCACATATCATAGTCGAGTGCTTGTATGAAAATCTTCATCCGAGCTTTCCAATAGGTGTAATTAGACCCATTGAAAAGTGGAGGTCGGTTTGTTGATTGCCCCTCGGCTAGAGAAGTACCAACATGGGTTGCCATAGATCTTTGGCTCTTTGATTATTAGATCAAAGAAGGGCTAGAGCACCGGCTCTGATACCACTTGTTGCCCAGCTATGCAACCCAAGAGGGGGGGTGAATTGGGTTTCTAAAAATTTTAAGCCCAACAGATTACTTATGAAGAACAAAACAAAGACTTTAATTCAATATTAATTACCTAAAGTAGGAATGCAAGAATATAATAAAGAAATAAAGTGAAGCGATAAAGCACACCACAAACACAAGGATTTATAGTGATTCGGTGCTAACCTTGCACCTACATCCACTCCCCAAGATCCTTCTTGAGAATTTCAATCCACTATCCTTTGTATTCAACCCGAATACAAAACGTCGAAAACTCTGACACTAGCTATCCCAAGCTAGATCACTTGTTTCTCGGGTATAAGTAAACCCAAAATACTCCGATTTTAGGTTCGGATCAACCTTTCCTTGTTTTGGAAATCCTCCAAAAACAAGAACAAAAACTCACAAAGAGTTAGAAAATTTTGAGCACAGATTAATACAATAACAGCTCCTTAAATGAGCGAATATAACAATAAAAGCTTTACTCAAATGAAGAACCCCTTTTTCGGATTTTCTCAAAGTGCATGAATGCTTGAATGCTTGAGAAGAGGTTGATTGTTGATTGAAGATCTCTTGAAAGCTTTGAAACGATCTCTAGACCAAGGTAGAAACAATAAGCTTGAAAGATTCTCTCCTTGAAAGATCTTGCTTTTCTCTTTCACAATCTCTCTGGTATATTGTGGATCCTCTCTCTTTTTCTTTTTGGATTTTTCGTTGATCTCAGGCTTTTTCTTGCAGATTTTGGATCCTCTCTTCTGTTCTTCTCGTTTTTGATTTCACGTTTGATCCGCTATTTAATCTGCAATTTCTTTCACCATTTTAAGCATTTTGTAGCATTAGAAGCAAGAGAAAACAATTTAGGTAGATAAAGAGCCGTTAGAGCAATTTTAGGAAGCATAAATAGCAATTAAAACGGGCAAAAAAATAGCCGTTGCTGACATTTTCCGTCGCAGGGGTCGACTCATGAGTCGACTTCTGTTGCACAGACCAGAAGGTCTGATTTCTGGATTTTTCGGCTCAAATCAGCAGAGGTCGACTCATGAGTCGACTCATGCCTTGTGGATCGACTCATGAGTCGACTCACAGGTCGTGCCAAGTCAAAAATCCAGCGTGCCATGGGAATTTTTTGCATGCCATTCAGCTCATAGTGCCATGAGTTGACTCTGAGTCGACTCATGCACTTCAAACCTTCATAACTTCAAAAATATAAGTCCAAATACAATAAAATTTTCACCAATAGTTTACAAATCATTTATTCTACCAATGGTTCTATCAAATCAAGATTTTAGTGAAATTATGATTTTGCCCTTGAAGAGCATAAGGACTTTTTCATTTTAAAATTATTTGTATCCCTTCAATCTGCTTTGTAATCATCAAAATCAATCTAGGAGCAACATCCATCCTCAGGCCAACGACGAAGCCGAAGTGACCAACAGAACTCTGCTGCAAGGAATCAAGACAAGGCTCGAAAGAGCGAAAAAAACTTAGGCAGACGAACTTTATCATGTATTGTGGGCGTACCGAACTACCCAAAGATTGCCCACGGGGGAGACCCCCTTCGCTCTAGCCTTCAGAACTGAGGCTGTTATCCCAATTGAGCTCAAACTCCCATCAGCATGAGTCATGACATTCAATGAGCATCACAATTCGCAGGGTCTCAAAGCCAACCTCGACTTGTCAGAAGAAAAGTGGGAGGTAGCTCAAGTTCGGATGGCAGCCTACAGACAGAAAGTGCCCACTATTACAACTCCCAGGTCAAAAATAAAGTCTTTAGAGTAGGAGACCTAATGCTTCGACGAGCCACTGTCTCGCAACCTCAGGATCGAGGGAAGCTTGCCCCAAATTGAGAAGGCCCGTACGAAGTCAAGGAGGTAGTCTGGCCCAAAACTTACTACCTCAAGGAGCTCGGAGGAGCAGACCTCCCGCGATCATGGAGCTCGAAAAATTTACGAATGTATTACAGATAACTTTATTTTAAATAAAAGTTTTATATCCACATGTCTTCTCTCTTGGCACGAGCCTATATCGACAGGACAATCGAAACAAACCATGTCGGGGACAGAAGGAGAACCTCGTCCTAACATGAGCAAAGTCGAAGGCCCGGTTACCCTTAGACCGGATGGGGGGAGAGGCCCTACAACACCCATATGTGCCCCCACAGCCCTGTTAGGGATAGGAGGAGAACCTTGCCCTAACATGAGCAAAGTCGAAGGCCCGGTTGCCATTAGACCGGATGGGGGGAGAGGCCCTGCAATGCCCATATGTGCCCGCACAGTCCTGTTAGGGACAGGAGGAGAACCTCGCCCTAACTGAGCAAAATCGAAGGCCCGGTTGCCGTTAGACCGGATGGGGGGAGAGGCCCTACAATGCCCATATGTGCCCCCACAGCCCTGTTAGGGACAGGAGGAGAACCTCACCCTAACATGAGCAAAGCCGAAGGCCCAATTATCCTTAGATCGGATGGGGGGAGAGGCCCTGCAATGCCCATATGTGCCCCCACAGCCCTGTTAGGGACAGGAGGAGAACCTCGCCCTAACATGAGCAAAGTCGAAGGCCCGGTTACCTTTAGACCGGATGGGGGAGAGGCCCTGCAACGCCCGTATGTGCCCCCACAGCCATGTTAGGGACAGGAGGAGAACCTCACCCTAACATGAGCAAAGGCAAAGGCCCGGTTACCCTTAGACTGGATAGGGGGAGAGGTCCTGCAACGCCCATATGTGCCCCCGCAGCCCTGTTAGGAATAGGAGGAGAATCTCGTCCTAACCTGAGCTGAAACCGATTACATCAGAAATAGGGGAAGAACCCCATCCTGACACCAACTAAGGTCTGGTCATTCAAGATCAGAAAAGGAAAAGGGAATCTTCTCAGCGGTGCCTCCGTGCTCCTGCGACCCCACTAAGAGCAGAGGGAAAACCCTCACTCGAGAAAGGAAAAAAAAAAGAGGGGAATATAATAGTAACAATAGTGAATAAAAGAAGTTCGGCGGGCGACAATTTGATGCAAAGTGCGGACAAGGTAACAAAAATCTTCTTTTCATTCTCGATTAACAAGGTATACGTTACAAAGCTCTGAGGACCGAGGAAAGAAGAACATTACTACAAGACTTGAAAAGAATACATTAGAGACCGCTTCAAGCTTTCGACTTCTCCTTCCAGTTCCATCCTTCTCAACAGTATTTCTCAGTACATGTGATGAACCCATCGGCTCTCGCCCCCCGCCTCGTTCCGCTCCATTGCCGAAACCCTAACCCTAGGGGGAAAAGGGGGGGATAGAACTCAAGGGGCGGCGGCAGCGACGGCAGCGGCAACGACGACCTACATCAGGAAGAACCGGAAGTACCTTGGAGGCCGCGATAATGCCGGAGGCATGCACCACCACCGTGTGCTCCCCGACAACCACCATCTTAGGTACTTCGATGAGGTCAGCATGCGCTACTTTCACCGCCCTCGCAACAAGTTCTACTATTCCGTCGTCAGCGTCGACCGCCTCTGGTCCCTCGACCCCGACGACGTTAAGAAACCTGCCACAGCTTATAATGACAACTCTACCCCCTTGACCGATGTTGCCCCATTCAACTACTTCAAAATTCTCGGGCAGGATGCACTCACCGGCTAGTTTCGTTATTAAATCCCTGTTGTTGAAGAAATTCTCTCTCGAGTCCCCTTCGAAGCTGTGGGAGCCTTCAGTGGCAGTTCGGCAGCCGCTGAACTTGCAGGCAACTGTTTCCCCCCTCCTACTCCTCTCGATCCATAGCATCCTCTCGAGATTGACCTTCGGGGCAGAAGCCCCGATGGGAGAACTCCTCGAAAGGGCTCGGAGGACTGAAGGCTCGACGTCGTAAGGGATGTCGATGGTGAGGGCTGCCCAGGCAACTCCTACGTCCGTGCCTGCAGAAAAAAAAAAAGAAGAAGAGAAGGAAATCCTGAAAGATCATGAGAGATTGCGAATAAACCCTCAGAAGCTGAACAAACAAAGCAAAAAGAAGAAGGAACAACCATGATGGAAAGAGAGGTTTTGGGACCAACCCAGATTGGCCCGACGCAGGTAGGGAGCGATGGAGATGGCGAGGATTGGCGCGAAGAATGCTTAGGGTCGAAAAGGGCACCGATGGGTGGCTGAACTCTCAGGCAGAAGAAAGTCGTCGTTTGGACTCTCAGGCAAAATGAAGTCCCTGGAGGGAAGGAGGGGGGTTAAATAAGCGACGGGGCCTGGCACAGTCTTGGTGGTGGATATTCCTAGGCCAACCAACACCCGCCAAGTGTCCCACTCACCGTGGTGTAGGGCTGACTACTGGCGGGGCCATTATGGTGTGGCACTTGGGACTACGCTCCAGCGGGAATACCGAAAGGACTCTTTGGATTGCCCTAATTAGAAAAAGATTCTGGCATGCGCACACTAAATGTCAGGATTTCTGAGGCGGTCGTGCACAGAATTCTAGGGGACAACTTCGGCTGTAACAACTTCTCTATACTTCCTTCATTCGAAAGTCGAACTCGAAAGTAGGGGGATTGGTGTTGGGTATAAAATACCCCCCAGCCGAAGTTCGTGTCAGGAGTGACCCTCCCAGGATTCTACCGGCGTCCGACCTTTGACAACATCTTCCCGAACCTCTCCGACAGTCGAGCCTCCGCAACGTTCCCAAGTCCTGCCGACGGATAAACCCCCACCAGTGTCAACCGAATTCTCCATGACGGATGGACTCCATCCAAGTTTCTATAGTGGTCGACCACCTTCTAGACTTCGTCCGAGCTCCTACGGGAGCCGGACTTCTTCCCCGAACCCCGACTGCAGGTAGACTTCGTCTGAGCTCCTACGAGAGCTGGACTTCTTCCCCAAACCCCGACTGCAGGTAGACTTCGTTCAGCTCCTACGGGAGCTGGACTTCTTCTCCGAACCCCGACTACAGGTAGACTTTGTCCGAGCTCCTACGGGAGCCGGACTTCTTCCCCGAACCCCGACTGCAGGTAGACTTCGTTCGAGCTCCTACGGGAGCTGGACTTCTTTCCCGAACTCCGACTGCAGGTAGACTTCGTCCGAGCTCCTACGGGAGCCAAACTTTAGCCCCAAGCTCCTGTCGCAGGTGGCCTCATCCGAATTCTGGCAAGGGCCGGACTCCGGGCCCCCACCGCAAGCGGTCTACTTCAAACTTCTACCACAAGCGGTCTGCTCCGAGCTACCACTACAAGCGGTCTGCTCCGAATTTCTACTACGAGCAGTCCACATCGGATTTCTACTGTAATCCTCCACTTGAGCTTCTATTGTGAGTGAATTCCTTCGAAACTTCTATTGCAGGCAGGCTTCGACCGAGCTTCCTCGACAAATGATCCCCATCCGAACTTCTACGGAGATTGGACTCTGACCGAACTTCTGTAGTGGATAGGTTCCGGATGAACTCCTATGACACACGGACTCCAGTAGCCGGACCCCTCTAGCGGATGAACCTCTCCAGCGCCATCCGACATCCACTGTCGGTCGACATTCTGCCGAATTCTGCATGAAATCGAACTTCATCTACGAAAAGCCTCTGACCGAGCTCCTACAGCAAATGACCCTCTCCTGCAGTACTAGCGCCCAAGGCACCCAATGGTGGAGGGCTTGCCAGCAACATCGAGCTCCTCTCAGATGGAGAGCTACCTCTCTCTGTCGGACACCTCAATCGAGCTTCGATCGATAGGCTTGGACTCCCTAGTAGGCCACAGTAATGGCCACGAGTCTGCTCCACTTCCTGTGATGGATTCCACATGGCTCCACCACTCTCTGGCAAGTCACGACAACAGACACTACTCCACTCCCCGTGACAAGCTCCACGTGGCTCTAAACAGCCCCTGACACCACTACTCTCCGCAATAAATTCCTTATGGCCTCGAATGACCCACTACCAGGCGGTTACAAAAGTCGCTATCAGTCTGTTGCATCCTCCACCTATAAAAGGGGGACCCCGATACATTATTCTCTAAGCTCTAATCTGTATCTCAAAACTCTGCAAAAATTTTCGTTCGAGCACTCCATTCTTGTTGAGGTAGAGAACTGACTTGAGCATCAGAGGGTCTTGTCGGAGCACCCCCAACTCTGGTTTAGACTTCCTTTGCAGGTCCCGGTGGCGACCGCGACTCCCTCGACCCAACTTCTCTGACACCGACGGATTTTTGCACTAACAGTTATTGGTGATGGGTCGATCGATGAGTGGATAACTCTTGTCCAATGATTCTCTAATCATGGTGTACCCAAAACTTGGTCTCTAATTCATGAAGCTCACCGTGCCCGGAATATTGCTTCAATCTTTAGTTAAGTCAGACCCACCATTTGCATGAATTAGATTCCTAATTGGATCCCTCATCGTATCCGGAATATTGAGCACAACCCATCCTCTAATCCGTAGCATCCAATGCCTAATGGACATGGTTGCATCTTTCCGATGCAACTGAGCCACTGTAACCAGTTGAGAACAATCAACCCCGAGAAGGGCCCGTACATCCACAATGGTGGAAGACCTTAAACTTAATATTTTCTTAGAAAAATTTGATTTAGGTCTCATTAAACTTGACTTGACATAGTCATAACAATTATGACTAACCTAGTGGCATGGGTTAGCTCGAATTGTTAGTCACCTCAAATTAGAACTGGGTCGACATATATGGCCAGGTAAGTGAGACCGGTGGAAGGGATGTGCCATTAACTCGATAAGAACGCATTCGAGTCGAGTAGCTCCCAATTAAAAATTAGTCGATCGCATCTGCCCAACTTACCTTAGACACCAAATTGTCGAACCAGAACCAATTGGGTTAGTCTACAATCCAGGCTCAAATCACTAAGCCAAATTAGGTCTTAACTTGATCGAGTCACATCTAAATGTGATTCGACCTTGACCTAGACTTGATCCTATTAGGCTGGTCAATTATTAGCTTTCGTGATTCTACCTAACCAACTTTTGATTCGGTTTGATCAACCGCTAGACCTAATTGAGCTACCCAAGCCCAAACCCTATTTTATGAAAATAGTTTAGATATGAAATTCTCAATTTTAGACCTAATTTAATTTTATAAGCTTAATTTATTAATTAAGTCTTGGATTCATAAACAAAACATGTAAATAAATCCTAAGATTTCAGGATCTTGGGTTTTACAGAAAAATAAATTTTGATTTCTGATTAAGGATGAATGCGCAGCACCCCTACACGCCATAAGAACACCCCGTTGAATGAGAGGAGAGGGTCTTAAACCCTACTTTATTCTTATGATCGAATCGTCATGAGGAACATCTTAATCAGAAATATTAATTTAACTACAAAACTAGTTAGATCTAAGTTACATATCACATATATAATTTCAGATCTAACTTATACATGCTTTGCATATATCTCATGTATTAAAATCTGATCTAATTAGCATGCTTTCAGATCTGATACATCACATGTAACATCTAAAAAATAAGATTTAAATTAAACTATTCAATATAAAATCTATTCTAGACAGTTACTAGAACAATTCTACAACTAGTCTAGGCATACAGCAGATCAATCTTATGAATTAATTAAATTTTATTTTTTATTTTTGATCTAAATATAATATTTATAACATCAAAAAATTAGAGAATAAAATAGATCTAATTTATATTTTAATCACATTAAAACATAAAACTTCAAGACTATTCATAAACTATTCCTAGTCTAGTCATGCATCTCATACATGTTAGATCTACTTAGATTTAATTTTAAATTTTTTGATTTTAGATCCAATCATATCTGATGTGACATATAAAATTTATTAATATCAAATAAATAAAAATAAAAATTAGATCTAATTAGATCTGAAATAGAGCCATCAACCTGACTCTGATACCAGTTGAAGGGAAAAACCATCTTTTTCTTTGTAGGATCTTTCAGATATAATGAGATCTGGGATGAAATATTTTTTTAAAAAAATTATCCTATAATATTTTAGATCTAAGATCTATTAGATCTAATTCTTATTATCTAATATTTAATCTAAAATTAAATCTAAAATTTGAGGATTAGAGAAATACCTCTAGGGTAACTAGATTACCTTGTAGATGATCGCAGCAATGCCCGAGGTTCAAAAATAGCCATGCAGTCGTCTGACCTCTACCAGTATCCACTCAAGTAGGATCTGGATCATCCTCTCTTTATGAATTTTTTCTCTAAAAATTAGATCTGGATCTGATCTAGAAGATCTTCAAAAGATCTTCTGAAGCTAGAGTAGTAGCTTCTCGACAAATTCCTGCAGCCTTCTGATCAGGGAGCCACCATGCCTTGGACAAGCACCCAACAGTTTGAGTCGATCAAGGCATAGAGTCCTCATCTCATGGAACTCTATCCTTATCCACTTGGGGTGCATGCCATATCTGATTATGGTGCCCACTTTGAGGGTAAAATTAGTAGGTGGACACTCCACAAAAACTCTCCAATGATCTCTTGCCACGTGGCCTTCAGTCCAAGATCCATGGGTCAACGTTTGATCGATATCCTAAAACAGAAATGGCAGGTGACAGGAATTAGCATATGTTGTCTTAAATTCATCTCAAGAATTAAGATAAGATTTTTTTGAGCTAGACTGGCTCCAGTCAGACTGAAAAAAATCTTCTCAAGGTTCTCTGGATGAGTCAAATCACATTTGGCTCAGTCGAGATAGAAAAGATTACATGAGGAGAAAGTTAGGCTCAATCATGTGCTAGCATGATTTTTTTGAACTTAATTGGATCTAATCCAAATCAATCGAACTGGACTAGCTCAATTGATGACATCCAGACCCTAACTCATGTTTGTATAACCCAGTTAGGTTCATTTTCGTATGATAATGAGACATGTCGTGATCTCATTATCGACATCATCGAAACTCCTTTCGATGGACCAGAACTCTTCTGATTCAGACAATTTAGAATGATCGATCATCAATATCATTCTAATTGCTCTCAAAATCCATCAGTAACACTTAACAGTATATGGTGGCAACCCATCAAAAATGAAGATGGACCTCTCGGTGCAGCTACCTGTGTAATTGAGTTCCTCTATCATAAGTCCTGACTGAATTAGGGTTATGGTGAACTCGTCAAACCCAACATCAGTCATATGAATCAATCGATCAATCCGAGTCCAATGTGAAATCCCAATGGAAAACTCTTTTTCATTATTTCACTTTGCTATGGCCATGGGCTTAAAGACTCGATCTTTCGATCATCATAGGACTACTCCTCTCATCTACCGAGGTTGATAGATCCCATCTTGGTGCAATCTGGTTCCTACAATGAATATGTTACAGCCAACATACACCTCAGGATTCTAAATGACTAGGAGATCGAGTTATGATGTAGTCAAACTATAACACACTCAAGGTGAACTGTCGATGCACCTCAGGTCAAAGAACTAGACACACAGCTGCAGCATCGAGCTAGTCATCAATGAGAAGGTAGACTTCCTTATGACTGCTTGAGATGGTCACACTCAGTACTCTCATTCTCAAAGAATGCCTGTACTCTCATTTTGGTGTCTCCATACTGTAGACTAAAAACACATCTATCTTAAGGAAGCGATCGTACACCAACCTTCCGGATCGATCACCATCCTCATGATGATCCTATGGTCAGGAGCTGTTTATGAGTTAGTTATGTAAATTCATGCCTTAAATTTTCAACTCTTGAAAATATAAATTAATATTTCTACTAACTCAAAGGATATATCATAGACATAATGTACACAATGTGATAGTAGAATAACCCTTTTATTCATTTATAGTCAAAATTATAAATTTATCCTTACATTTGTATAGGAATGTGTCAGCCAATCTGGCATCTAGGGCACACATCTAACATTTGGCACCTCAAACCACCCATGTAATCTTTCTTTCTCTCTCATATTTTTATCACATAAAAATATGAAAATAAAGAGAAAAAAAAATATGAAATAAAACCAATAAGAGAAGACAATCTTCTCTCTTACCTTTTTTTTCTACAAGTCATCAACTTTTGATCTCTTGTTAGAGGACTCTCCATGGATTTTGGTGCCTCAAATCTCTCAGGTCTTCCTTGTTCTCCTTTGATAATTCTCTTAATTTTTCATAAATTTTTGACTCCTATCTCATGGCATATAGGGCCACCTCCTTTTTAATGGCAGACTAGGTCATAAGACCTAGTCTAACAAGGAGTCCTTGGGGCGTCCAACTCTTGGATGCCCCCTATCTCATTTATTTTATGGATAGCATGAAAATAACCACAAAAGGGGTAATAAAAGGGAGGATAAACATGGAGAAATTGGCACAAGAGAGGGAGGGAAGAGTCCTTGTGAAGAGGGACTCTTTCAAAAAGAGAAATAGGCTAAACCACTTTCCACAATGAACCAAATTAATTTTTATATTGAACCAAATTAAATTTGATTCAAATCTCTAAAATAAGTGGTATGAGATTACTTCCCTTAGATATAGAAATTATAAAAAAATTATCTGGAATTAATTAGTGGGCATGGGCTTTGATTTTCTTAGGTGGCGCAAGAGAAGATCGAATCCTAGTCTAACTAGGATTCTTATTTAAATTAGGTCAAATACTTTGAATCTAATTTAAATTAATTATAATATAATTAATGATGATCCTAGTCCAACTAAGAGTCTAATTAATTCAGAATAAATCATATTTAGTTTAAATCCTAACTTAATTAGAAATTAGGTGCATACAAGTCCTAGTCAAACAGGGACTTGTTCTCCCTTGCAACTGGCTTATCCAATAAATTAATTAGACTTAATCTAATTAAATCCAAATCAATTTTAATTGAATCATATTCAACTAGACTTAATCTCAGTCCAATTGCTCAATCAGATTGAGCCAATTAGCAATCCAATTGCTAATTATTGGTGCAGAATTTCACTGATGCCGGAGAAGCTGGAGTCGAAGGGATCACGGCCACCGCCGGTACCTACAAGGAAAGTCTAAACCGGAGTTGGAGGTGCTCCAGCAAGACCCTTCGATGCTCAAGTCAGTACTCTGCTTCAACAAAAATGGAGTACTCGAATGAGATTTTAGCAGAGTTTAGAGATAATGCTTAGAGCTTAGAGGAGAACATATCTGGGGGGTCTCTTTTATAAATGGAAGAGCGTAACTGATTGACAGCGACATTCGTTACTACCTAGTAGTGGGCCGTTCGGGGCCACGTGGAGTTTGTTACGAAGAGTAGTGGTGTCCGTTGTCATGACTTATCGAAGAGTGGTGGGGCCACGTAAGTTTATTACAGAGAGTGGAGTGGTGTCTGTTGTTGCGACTTATCGGGGAGTTTGGGCCAGACGCTGAAGCTCGATTGGGACATCTAGTGGAGTGGAATAGCTCTCTATCTCAGCAATCTAAGAGAAGCTCGAATGTTTCTGAGATTGCTGACGGGTTAACTGTTGTTGGATGCCTTAGGCATTGATACTGCAGACGAAAGTCATCTACTGTAGAAGCCCAGACGAAAACTTTCTATTGGAGAAATCTAACTGGAGTCTGATTGCTAGAGAAGTCCGTCTGAAATTTATCTGATGTAGAAGCTTGTCTGAAGACTGTCCGCTGGAGAGGTCTAGTTGCATGAGGAATCTGACAGAAGGTTGATCGATAGCAGAATTTAGAAGGCACTATAGAAGGTTGACCGATAGAAGAGTCTGAAAGGTGTTGTGGAAGTTCGTCCGCTAGAGGAGTCTAGAGGACACTATGGAAGGTCGATCGCTGGAGGGGTCTGGAGGGAATTTATCTATTGGAGGGGTCTGGTTGGCACTGTTGAAGTCTGGTTGGCACTGTTGAAGGTTGATGGCTGGAGAGATATGGAAGACACCGGAGACAGTCGGTCACTGTAAAAATCTGGCTGCTGGACCCGTCCGTTGTAGAAGTTCATCTGGAATCCATCCGCTGTAGAAGTTTGGATGGAGTCTGGCTCTTGCAGAAGTCCGAAAGGAGGCCGCTTACTATAGAAGCTCGGATGGAGACCGATTACCGTGGAAGCCTGGATGGAGACTGCTTATTGTAGAAGCTCGACTGAAGTCCACTTGCAATAGAAGTTCGAACGGAATTTGCTTACTGTAGAAGCTCGGATGAAATTCAGAAGGCGGTCGACCACTGTAGAAACTTGGATGGAGTCTGGTTATTGTAGAAGTCTTGCTACTGGAGAAGCTCGGACATTGATGAAGTCCGAAAGAAGCTTGGAGTAAAGTCGATCATGACATGAAGAAGTCTGGAAGGAGCTCATTATTGGAGAAGTTTGGAGGGTACGGTAGGAGTTCGGACGTTGGAGGAATCTGGAGGATACTGTAGAAGGTCGACTGCTAGAGGAGTCTGGATGGTACTGTGGAAGCTCGGACGGTCGGAGGAGTTCAGAAAGACGTCGCACAAGGTCGGAAGTTGGGAGAGTCCTGGGAGGGTTGGCCTCTTACGAACATCGACTGGGGTTATTTTATACCCAACACTAGTCCCCCTACTTTCAAGTTCGGGTTTCGAATGAAGGAAGTACAGAGAAATTTTCACAACCGAAGTTGCCCCCCTTGATTTCTGTACTTGATTGTTTCCAGATATTTTGGTGTTTGGTGTGCCGGTGCTAGAGTCTTTTCAAATCGAGACGATCCGAAAAGATTTTTTCGAAATTTCCACTGAAGCATCGTCGTAGGTACGGTGCAATAATGATTCTGTCAGTCGTCAGCCATCTGCCATGACGAGTGGGACATGCGATGATTGTAGGTCGGCCAAAGGAGATCTGCAATCATTATTGCATCGGATCCTGAGGTCTATTTAAACCTGTCCCCCTCCTTCAGGGGTTTTACCTTGCCTGAGATTTTTCTTCGGTCCTTTCTTTTTCCCCAAGAACTTCATCCTCCTCCGACATCCCTCTCGGTCTTAGGTGCCCTTCAGGTTGACCTCCATCGCCTTCGCTGCCCTCCTGCACCTCTCGAACCAGCCTAGGTTAGTTTCGGAACCCTTCTTTTTCTTGCTGTTCTTTCATTTTTTCTCCTCTGCATTCCGCCCGTTCAGTTTCTCCGCGAGTGCTTTGTTTCCTATTTTTTCTAATTTTTTCAGGATTTTCATTTGATTCAAAATATCCTCCAACACTTCCTCCTTTAGTAGTTCTAGAAGTTCGTTAGCTCCAGCCCCCCAAAATTTTAGTACTGTAGATGAACCCGTAATTAGGATCGAACCTCATCCGGTCTTTGAACCAGACACCATTCCCAGCTCTTTGACCTCGGACGAACTTTCGCTGATTAGGATTCAGTACGGGATTCCTTCGGAGTATGAGCTTGAGCTTCCCAGGCCAACTGATCGGGCTAGCGCCCCTCCCCCTGGCCGCTTTTGTTTATACTAGGAAGCCTTCCGCACTGGGCTTCGACTTCTATTCTCACCTTTTGTTGTTGCTCTTTTTCATTTTTTAAATATTTTTCTAGTTTCTGTAGCACCGAACTCCTTTAGATTTCTGATAGCATTTCTTTCCCTTTGTCATTTAGTTGAAGTCCGACCAACTCTTCCCTTGTTTAGAAACTTTTATACCTTTAAGCGTCACCCTTCGACAAAGGACTGGTGGTACTTCTCCCCCCAGTTCGGTAGAAAGAGGTTGCTGAAAGGTGCCCCCTCTTCTGTCCACAATTGGAAGGAGAGGTACTTCTTCGTCCGATGCTCGACCCTGATGCTGGGGTTGCCCCCCTGGGGCTCCTTGAGAGACTCCATCTGTCGGGCTTCTAGCATGGAAAAGGATGACCTTGAAGCCTCCAATAAACTTAAGACTTATCCAGCTCCTCTCCTCCCTGACCTTTTGAAGGAGCAACTTTTATTCAATGTCGGCCTGAGCCCTCTCAACCGTACCAGTATTTTTTTTTTCTCAAGTCATTCGCTACTTCCTCTTTCTCTTATTCTGTTTCTAAGCTGTGCCGATCTTTTTTCATTGCAGACATGGACGCAGACGCAGCTCAAATACTAGCCAAGGATCTCAAGACCCACAAGAGGAAAGGTGCCGCTACTTCTGGGTCGGCGAAGAAGGCGAGGGTAGAGGAGACAAGCTCGATCGTGCTTGCCCAAGCGGCCATTGTCGTTGATGCCCCCTCCGATGTCGATCTTGCAGTCCCCTGAGCTTCTTCAAGAAGCCCTCCGACTGAGGTTCCCACTCCAGAGTCTCATCCCGAGGAGGCATCGGGGGTCGAAAGGAAGAGAAAAAGAAGATGGTGGCCCACAAGATCAGCAGCAGCAGGGCTGCCATCGAAGGGTCCAACGGCTTCGAAGAAGATCCGGGGGAGAAGCCCTTCAACAATAGGGATTTAATAAAAAGGTTGGTCGATGGGTGCGTTTTGTCTGAGATCGTCCACAAGATCATTTATGCCGATCCTGAACAGTAGATTTGGGACTCTCTGGGGTCCTTTCTTGAGGTAGGTCAATTTACTTTTTTCTTCCTTTGGCTTCTTCACTTAGTTTATTCCTTAGCTTTCATATTGACTTCCTGGCCACTCTTGCAGATTGGACACCAGCTCATCGCCAACATCGAGGTGATGAAAAATACAAAGAAAGAAGCAATCCAGGCGTAGGAAGGTCATCAGGCTAAGGCTGCCCGTCTTAAGGAGAAGGTCGCCGAAGTCACGAATCTCCAAAAGGTGCTCCAAAAGGAGGAACAAACTTCGACGGATCTGAAGGCTGCTATGGAGGAGGTTGTAGGAACCAGATCTAGGGTTTCAAAGTTAGATCTTGAAACTTTTTCAAGATCATACAGCGGAAGACTAAAATAAATCAAAATTTATTTTTTAAAATCAAAAAATCTCTAGATCTAAGATCCTATTACATGATTATTACATGGCATTAAATCAGAAATTAAAATATATAAATATAGCATGAACTACATGTTGATCATATCAACATGTTTCTATACTACATCTAATGTATGTATTAAACAATAGATCAGATCTATTACCTTGCAAGTTAGATGTTCTAACCTTGCTGATCTGGGCTTGAGGATGATGTTGCAAGCCGCACACGCATCCGACCCCTAGGAGTCATCCACACGAGCCCACGAATCTCGATCAGAAGTCCTGCTTCAGGAAATCAGCACAGTATGCTAGTACTGCGCTGATCCTTCTTTGATGGTTGATCAGGTGCCTCCTTCTTCTTGATTTGGATTCTTCCAAAGATGAAAAGTAGAAGGAGGAGTTTCAAATCTGAGACGCTCTCAGGAAACTCAAGATGGAGGGAGGAAAGATATGAAAACAAAAACCCTAGAACAAGACCCTCTTCTTCTTCATGTTTTTCTCTCTAGACACCCAAACTTGCATCTTTTATATCTCCATGACCCAAAGGTATTTCTCTTTGATTTTTGGATGGAACAAAGGACTCTCAAATCTCTTACTTTTCCTAAAATTTCAAGAAGAAGCTCATCTTATATAGAGAGATATGATAGAGTACTTATCTAGGTCAAACACCTAGTCAAGGCTTATCCAAACATGGCAAGTTAAGGGACGCCCAACTCTTGAGCACCTCCTTCATATTTTCATGCATGGATCACCAAAAAAGGGTGCACAATATATACCCTAAAAGCCATAAAATTTTAAAAAAAAATTGGATAAATTCGGTGCAAAATTGAAAGAGTTTTGGATTTCTAAAACTCTATCTCATAGAATTCGAAATCCAAACTTATTCTTTTTAGATTTGATCCAAACCACCTTCCATGTAAGAAAGAAGAGAGGAGACCTTTTGTGAATGTGGGAGAGATCTGGGAGAGGGCTTTTGTCACACAAAATAAGTGAAGATTGGCGTTGAATAAGAGAGGGCGTGGGGAAGGCTTATGTGGCGCAAGGTGGAATCCTAGTCTTACTAGGATTCTGTCTTATGACTTGTTTTAATTTGATTTCCCAAACCAAATCAAATCAAAATTAGATCAACCTAATTAAAATAGATCTTAACCCAATTAAAAACCTAATTTAATCAGATTAAATTAGATTTAAATCTGATTTAATTTTCTAATCAAATTAGAAATTAGATTGACCCAAGTCCTAGTTGAACTAGGACTAGTTTTTCCTTGCACTTGGCTTATCCAATAAACCAATTGGACTTGATCCAATCAAGCCCAAACTAAATCTAATTAAATCAAATTTAATTAGACTTAATCTCAACCCATTGGCTTAATCAAATTAAGCCAATCAGCAATCGAATTGCTAATAGATCCTCCTGCAACACTTGCACTGGGTTAAATGTCAATCGTATTGATCATTTAACCCTAGAACGATTCTTAATCGTTGATCAACCATCTGATCGGATCATGAACTCTAATGTGTGTGACCTCATAGGTCCGAACCTAAGTCAGTAGTATAGGAACAAATTCTTATACCAATCGAAGTGACCATCTAGCAATGGTACCCGACGACCGGATAGGTCGAATGTGTAGAACAACATCCTTAGAACCCATGCGGATATAGTTTTCATATAATTCATCCCCTTGACCAAAATGATCAGAGGACACCCCAGAGTTTAACTGTAAACTCTGATCAGGTTGTCCATATTGTATTTCAAAATATCAAATCCATCTAATGGATTATCCTGGCCAAGGTTTTGCTAAATTGAAATACAGCGACTCATTCTTCTCCAACTCTTGGAGTGGTCAATCCCATCTCGATCACACTCTGACTTCGCAAGTACTTGACTGTGCCCAGAAGCCTTCCATCCCTGAATTAGAAATTCAGTTAGTCCAGTACCAAAGCACAGTGAGTTGCTTGCAAGTCACTGAGGCGATCTCAAGTCTAAGGGACACTTATACCTATATCCCATCAGAGATATTCTCGACAGCAGAATGCTCTGGAGTTGGTCACGTTCAATGACGATGTACCCTTACATCTCACCTGTATGCCATACCAGTGTCTCCACACTCTTTGGTTAAGAGGACAACCAACCCATATGGCCTACAGCAACCTATGCTCGATAGAAGCTGTCGTCCTTATTAACAGCCTATCATTTGGTCGTGAACAGTTTTAAGGACTAATCAATAAATCCTCTCTTTATCGAATCTAAATAGTCCTAAGGACTTCATCATAACAACGGAGTTCATTAGAAGATGCAAGCTTATGATGAAAATGCCAAATATATTTTATTTATTAACAAATCAATTACAATACTTGGTTGCTCAACCGTCAACAGCTTGACGATTGGCTTTTTGGGACACATTTCCCAATAACTCCCACTTGTCCTAAAGCCACTCGGCACAGTATCTAATACCTATCTTCGACTTATGATTGTCGAACTCCTTTATTGCCAGGGCTTTAGTGAAGGGGTCGACCAGGTTCTCCTTTCCGTCGATCTTCTGAAGGTCGATGTCACCTCGATCCACGATCTCTCGGACCAGATGGAAGCGGTGCAAGATGTGCTTCGTCCGCTGATGTGCTTTGGGTTCCTTCACCTGAGCTATGGCACTAGTGCTGTCGCAGTAGAGCAGGACTGGACCATCGAGGGAGGGTGCTACTCCGAGCTCAGTGATGGATTTTCTCAGCCACACAGCTTCATTCGCGGCATCTGATACTGCGATATACTCCACTTCACAAACAGAGTCTGCCACAGTATGCTGCTTGGAACTCTTCCAGCAGTTGGCTCCACCATTCAGAGTAAAGATATAACCCGACACACTCCTGCTGTCATCATGGTCAGATTGGAAGCTGGAGTCTGTGAACCCCACAAGTTTCAGATCTGACTCACCATAAACCAACCATTGGTCCTTAGTATTTCTCAAATACTTAAGGATGGCTTTAACCACTTTCCAGTGATTTTCTCCAGGATCAGATTGGTATCTACTCACTACTCTTAGTGAGTATGCCACATCTGGTCTTGTACATGTCATGGCGTACATGATAGATCCCACGGCTAAAGCATATGAGACTCTACTCATACGCTCTCTCTCTTCAGGAGTTGTCAGACAATCCTTCTTAGAGAGAGAAAGTCCATGGCCTATCGGTAGATAGCCCTTCTTGGAATTCTCCATGCTGAACCTCTTCAGCACAGTGTCTATGTACATGGACTGGGATAACCCAAGCATCCTTTTAGATCTATCCCTATAGATCTTCATCCCTAGGATGTAGGATGCTTCACCCAAGTCTTTCATGGAGAACTGTGATGACAACCAAACTTTTATTCCCTGTAGTGCGGGGATGTCATTCCCGATTAAGAGAATGTCATCCACGTACAAGATAAGAAATACCACAACTGGACCATTTGCCCATTTATAGATGCAGGGCTCTTCTCCATTCTTAATGAAGCCATACGTTTTGATCACCTTATCAAAATGCATGTTCCAACTCCGAGAAGCTTGCTTCAGTCCATAAATGGATCTCTGAAGCTTGCACACCTTGGACTCATCTGTGGATGTAAACCCTTCAGGTTGTATCATATACACCTCTTCAGTCAGCTCTCCATTCAGGAAAGCTATCTTTACATCCATCTGCCAGATCTCATAATCCAGATGGGCAGCTATTGCAAGCATTATCTGAATAGATTTGAGCATTGCCACAGGAAAAAATGTCTCGTCATAGTCAATACCATAACGTTGACGATACCCCTTGGCAACCAGACGGGCTTTATAGGTCTCCACCTTTCCGTCTGCGCCCCTCTTCCTTTTGAAGACCCATTTACACCCAATGGGTTTAACCCCTTCAGGTGGGTCAACCAATGTCCATACATCGTTGACCTTCATGGACTCCATTTCGGATTTCATGGCTTCAAGCCATTTCTCGGAATCAGGTCTCTGCATAGCATCCATATAGGTGATCGGATCCTCATTATTCTCATCAAGTTCGATGGGATCACCGTCCCAGACCAAGAAATCGTAGTATCGATTCCTTCACCAAGGAACTCCTTTTCTAAAAAGATTGCCTTAAGGCTGACGAACACCTTTTGTTCATCAGCATGGTAGAAAAAATATCCTTTTGTCTCTTTGGGGTACCCTATGACTGAGCATTTGTCAGATCTAGGTCCAAGTTTGTCTGTGACTAATCGTTTGACATAGGTCGGGCACCCCCAGACCCTAAGATGTGAAAGTGCTGGCTTACATCCCGTCCATATCTCATATGAAGTCTTAATTACAGACTTACTTGGAACCCTATTTAACAGATAACAGGCCGATTCGAGTGCATATCCCCAGAAGGATATTGGCAAGCTAGCAAAACCCATCATGGATCGGACCATGTCTAACAGAGTCCAATTTCTCCTTTCAAACACACCATTATGCTGTGGTGTTCCTAGAGAAGTCCATTGGAAGAGAATCCCATTCTCTCTTAGATATGTGAGAAACTCACTAGAAAGGTATTCTCCTCCTCGATCAGATCGAAGAATTTTAATACTCTTCCCAGTTTATTTTTCTACTTTACTTCGGAATCGTTTGAACATTTCAAATGAATCTGACTTATGTTTCATCAGATAGACATATCCATATCGGGATAGGTCATCCATGAAAGTTATGAAGTAGAAATATCCACCTCTAGCACTGGTGCTCATGGGCCCGCATACATCAATATGTACTAGGCCCAAGAGCTCAGTAGCTCTCTCACCTTTTCTAGTAAAAGGTGACTTGGTCATTTTACCAAGAAGACAGAACTCACAGGTTGGAAGTGATTCACAATCACTGACTTCGAAGATTTCCTCTTGAGTCAACCTGTTTATTCTGTTCTTGTTTATATGACCTAGCCTCTAATGCCATAAGTAGATATCTGACACACTATCTAATCTAGGATGCTTGCCAGTAGAATAGACTCTTATCAGGCTTGATCTTTTTGATCTGACTCTGCACTGATGTCCCAGCCTGAACTTGCACCTTCTTCACTTTCTTCTTCTTGTTCTTCTTCCTTTCTCAAAAGGTCAAGAACCAGAAGACGAAACTCCCACTAAGTTCACCGACTCCTTATGGAGTTGGTGATGTTTCTCAAAGTTCTGAAGTAACCCCAGTAATCCGTGGTAGTTTACTTCAGGCTTTGTCATTCTATAATGAGTGAGGAATGGGAGATAAGACTTGGGCAGCGAGTTTAGTATTGCATCTTTCCCAAGCTGCTCATGCAAGGGAAAGTCGAGCTTGCTTAATCGTTCCATCAACTCGATCATGTACAATACATGATCAGTGACAAAGGCACCATCCCACATTTTGACGTTGAAGATGGCACAACTAGTCTTGTGCCTCTCTACGTCATCGGGTGTGCCAAAGGTATACTCCAACACTTGAAGCATGTCCTTTGGCTGAGCCGTCTCGAATCTGCGATTGAACTCGTCGCTCATGATAGCTAGCATGATACAGCGCACCGTGATCCGGTCACTGAGCCACTTCTGGTAAGTGTCTCTGACTGTTCCACGTGCATTGACAGCTGGCTCCTCAGGTGCAGGATCCATTATCACATATAGGATCCGTTCATGCTCCAAGACTATCTTCAACTTTCGGTACCAGCTACCGAAGTTGGATCCCACCAACTTATCATTGTCCAACAATGATCGGAGCGATAGGGAAGTGGCCATATTTATACAAAGGAGAACCATAACCTAATTAGTAATTGATTCATTAAACTTAAAGATTTGGACTTTAATCAAAAGGTTTCTCCCACTATTTTATTCGAATTGGTAGCCTCTACCTCCAATTTAAAGAATTATCCTAATTTCTTAGCGGGTACTAGAATCCACTTGGACTGCACACAAGCCCAACTTTGGTTGGCCAACCCATGTACATCTAAGGTAGGTTCATAACCAATTGTTTCTCTAAATAATTTTTAGTAATTTTAATTTTGCCCCAGAAACCTAATCAGTAGGCTTTGGCCTCCACTGTAAGGATCCGTTAGGTCCAACCATTAACATGATCATACTTGGTGTATCTAACCAACGAATGATTAAGCCCAACTTTGGTTGGCTCACCTAACCACCATTAGAGAGATACTTCCAAGTCGTCATATGATGAGTGATAATTCCATTAGTCAACAAGCACCAGGCCTTTGGGTCTGCAATGATTATTGAGTTAATGGACTCATTATCAAACACCTTAATGGGAGGCTATGATTCATTATCTCCATAACTTTATCATTTTAAGGACCTAATAATTTTAGAGGATTTAAATAATTTAGAGGATGAGGTCAGATGAACCAGCTTATCATGATCCTCCCACTGGCTTCACCAAGTCAGCTTAAGGGAGACCAGGGCTGGTCTAGGAGCACCTAAATCAGTCACACTGATTTACCTAGCTGACATGGGTCAGCTCGAATAGTCAAGTGATCCGATCAAAACATAATTTCACCAAGAGGTCAGGTATGTTCGATCAGTGGGAGGGTCTGCCAAAGCTTGCCTTAGACACCATCAGAAATGGCCAGGTAAGCGGGCTCCCAATTAAAAACCACCGGTCTGGTTTACCTTAGACACCAACTGGTTTAATTAGTTTCGATTAGATCAACCTAACAGTTCATGCTAGACCGCTTAGCCAAGAATCAAGTCCATTTGGTTCTCGTTAAAGATATGGACTTGACCAACTACAACTATTGTAATTGATCTAGAGAATCCTTGACCTAATCTAAGACAACAATTGATTAGATTTAGTCAATTCTCTAATTAAGTCCATCTTCAATCTAACCATAGGTCTAACCCAATTAATGGACCTAATTCCCGCTAACCCATTAACCCAATGTGTTATGGTTTGTGTCTTAGGTTCTTCAATTCACAATCCTAGAATCTATTCAAACAACTTCTTAATTCTTAATTAAGTTTTGGGCTGAGGGTTGGGTTTGGCTTTTCAAAAAATAATTTTTATATTTATAAAATAATTTTACAATATGATTCTACCAACCATATTATATGTTTGATTCATAATCAAGATGCAAGTGAAATAAACATGAAACTACTTTAGATCTAATCTAAACAGGTTCATGTAATTGAAACAATTTCAACTTTAAACAATTTTTTTGCACAAAAATTATTAACAAAGAGATTTTATTTTAGATTTAAACATCTTTTAAATCTAATAAATCATAAATCTAATCTAGATCATATCTAACAAATTTATGATTAAAGCTAGATCTACACAAACTAGGACAACCTTTGCACTGTAAGGGGTAAACCTTACAGCAGGACAACCTTGCAGTTTGTGATTGATCTAAAATTTTAATTTGAGATTTAATAATCAGATTATAAATTAAATCTAATCTAAAAAATAATCTAAGCATGTATAAATAATCATGTAATAAAGAACCTAGGCTCTGATACCAATTGTAGGAACCAGATCTAGGGTTTCAGGGTTAGATCTTGAAATTTTTTCAAGATCATACAGCGGAAGACTAAAATAAATCAAAATTTATTTTCTAAAATCAAAAAATCCCTAGATCTAAGATCCTATTACATGATTATTACATGGCATTAAATCAAAAATTAAAATATATAAATATAGCATGAACTACATGTTGATCATATCAACATGTTTCTATACTACATCTAATGTATGTATTAAATAATAGATCAGATCTATTACCTTGCAAGTTAGACGTTCTAACCTTCTGATCTGGGCTTGAGGATGATGTTGCAAGCCGCACACATGTCCGGCCTTTAGGAGTCGTCCACACGAGCCCACGAATCTCGATCAGAAGTCCTGCTTAAGGAAATCATCACAGTATGCTAGTACTGCGCTGATCCTTCTTTGATGGTTGATCAGATGCCTCCTTCTTCTTGATTTGGACTCTTCCAAAGATGAAAAGTAGAAGGAAAAGTTTCAGATCTGAGACACTCTCAGGAAACTCAAGATGGAGGGAGGAAAGATATGAAAATAAAAACCCTAGAAGAAGACCCTCTTCTTCTTCACGTTTTTCTCTCTAGACACCCAAACTTGCATCTTTTATATCTCCATGACTCAAAGCTATTTCTCTTTGATTTTTGGATGGCACAAAGGTCTCTTAAATCTCTGACTTCTCCTAAAATTTTGTGAAGAAAAACATCTTATATAGAGAGATATGATAGAGTCCTTGTCTAGGTCAAACACCTAGTCAAGGCTTATCCAAACATGGCAAGTTAAGGGATGCCCAACTCTTGAGCACCTCCTTCATATTTTCATGCATGGATTACCAGAAAAGGGTGCACAATGTATACCCTAAAAGCCACAAAAATTCCAAAAAAAAATTTGGATAAATTTGGTGCAAAATTGAAAGAGTTTTGGATTTCTAAAACTCTATCTCATAGAATTCAAAATCCAAACTTATTCCTTTTAGATTTGATCCAAACCACCTTCCATGTAAGAAAGAAGAGAGGAGACCTTTTGTGAATGTGGGAAGATCTGGGAGAGGGCTTTTGTTGCACAAAATAAGTGGAGATTGGCGTTGAATAAGAGAGAGGGCATGGGGAAGGCTTATGTGGCGCAAGGTGGAATCCTAGTCTTACTAGGATTCTGTCTTATGACTTGTTTTAATTTGGTTTTCCAAATCAAATCAAATCAAAATTAGATCAACCTAATTAAAATAAGTCTTAACCCAATTAAGAACCTAATTTAATCAGATTAAATTAGATTTAAATCTGATTTAATTTTCTAATCAAATTAGAAATTAGATTGACCCAAGTCCTAGTTGAACTAGGACTAGTTTTTCCTTGCACTTGGCTTATCTAATAAACCAATTGGACTTGATCCAATCAAGCCCAAACCAAATCTAATTAAATTATATTTAATTAGACTTAATCTCAGCCCATTGGCTTAATCAAATTAAGCCAATCAGCAATCAAATTGCTAATAGATCCTCCTGCAACACTTGCACTGGGTTAAATGTCAATCGTATTGATCATTTAACCCTAGAACGATTCTTAATTGTTGATCAACCATCTGATCGGATCATGAACTCTAATGTGTGTGATCTCATAGGTCCGAACCTAAGCCGGTAGCATACGAATAAATTCCTATACCAATCGAAGTGACCATCTAGCAATGGTACCCGACGACCGGATAGGTCGAATGTGTAGAACAACATCCTTAGAACCCATGCGGATATAGTTTTCATATAATTCATCTCCTTGACCAAAATGATCATAGGACACCCCAAAGTTTAACTGTCAACTCTGATCAGGTTGTCCACATTGTATTTCAAAATATCAAATCCATCTAATGGATTACCCTGGCCAAGGTTTTGCTAAATTGAAATACAGCGACTCATTCTTCTCCAACTCTTGGAGTGGTCAATCCCATCTCGATCATACTCTGACTTCCCAAGTACTTGACTCTGCCCAGAAGCCTTCCATCCCTGAATTAGAAATTCAGTTAGTCCAGTACCAAAGCACAGTGAGTTGCTTGCAAGTCACTGAGGCAATCTCAAGTCTAAGGGACACTTATACCTATATCCCATCAGAGACATTCTCGACAGCAGAATGCTCTGGAGTTGGTCATGTTCAATGATGATGTACCCTTACATCTCACCTGTATGCCATATCAGTGTCTCTACACTCTTTGGTTAAGAGGACAACCAACCCATATGGCCTACAGTGACCTATGCTCGATAGAAGCTGTCGTCCTTATTAACAGCCTATCATTTGGTCGTGAACAGTTTTAAGGACTAATCGATAAATCCTCTCTTTATCGAATCTAAATAGTCCTAAGGACTTCATCATAACAACGGAGTTCATTAGAAGATGAAAGCTTATGATGAAAATGCCAAATATATTTTATTTATTAACAAATCAATTACAATACTTGGTTGCTCAACCGTCAACAGCTTGACGATTGGCATTTTGGGACACATTTTCCAATAGAGGAAAGAAGGAAGGCAAAGGCCGAGGTCTCCAAGCTGAAGGAGCAGATCCCGACTCTAGTCTCGGAGGTAAGGGCCCAAGCAGTGGAGGAGTTTAAGACCTCCTCTGAGATGAGAGATCTGAATATCAAGTTCGGCCAGGCTGCCTTTATCAAAGGCTTCAAGCTTTGCCAGGAGAAGGTGGTCGGGAAGTTTTCTGAAGTCAACCTCAGCTTCCTGGATAAAGCATCCAACGATGAAGCTGGACCTTCTGAAGCTGCTACCGGTCTCCCTCCAGTCAGGACCTCTTCAACTGCCGCATCTACCGTGATCGACCTTTCGGGGGCGTCGAGCTCCTCTACTTCTGCTCCAGAGGTTCGAGACCTCTAATTTTGCACTTTTCTTTTATTACAACTTTTTTTCTCTTTCTTTTGTACTTAAAAATTATTCAATCAATGAAATCAGATTCCTCTTTATAGGGAGCTCCTTTTTCTCCTTCTACTTCCTTTTTTCTCCTTTTTTTTTTCTTGCAATGATTTGTGTTGTGATGCTCTTATTTCCCGACAACAGTGCCCTGCCGAAGCTCTTCTCCTACCGCAGGGGATTTCTTTGAAGTCTATGATCTGGGATCTGAGAAGGAAAGTTCGTCACCTAACGAAGAAATCAAAAAAGATGGACGACGAACTTCACAGGCTGAGGAAGAGCCATTCGAAAGCCACCATGGAGGTTAGTTGCCTTCGAAGCCTCCACAAAAAGGACTTCATGGACTACATTCGAAAGAAGGCCAACTTCGAGAAGGAGCTTGAGGAACTCTAGAAATGCGCCAGCGATCGATCTTGGACTTAGGCCTCCAAGATCAGCTCCCTCGAGGTCGAGTTGGCGGCCGCACGGGAGAAGATCGATTAATTGGAAAGGAGCTCGTCCTGGCTTCCAACTCAGGCTGACTACAGCTGGGACTGGTCGAAGAAATTCTTCGACCTCCAGAAGCAGCTACAGGATGCTGAGATGAATTATAATACTTACCGAGTCAGCTGGTATGGGCAAATAGACAACTACAGAAGGAGGCTCAAGACGGCGACTGACGAGGTTGCTCGCCTTCAGAAGCAGTTGTCCGAAAGAGCCCAGACCATTTCGGTTCAAGGCTCCAACGAGCTCTGATCCTTGAGGGGGACCATGGAAGAACTGTTCGTAGCCCTTGGAAAGGAGAAGGCCGAACTGCAGTGGCTGAAAATTCAGCTGACCTATGAGCAGTAGGCGGTCAAGGATGCAGAAATGGAGTCCGAGATTCTGAGAAAGAGGCTTCAGGAATCAGAGGGCGAAAGCCGGTGGTTTCACCAAATGTACTGGGAGATGCTGTTAAGAAAGAAGGAACTGGAAGAAGAAGTTGAGAACTTAAAGCAATCCCTAATAATGGCTAGAACTGAGAGTTCGAAGTCAGAAGAAGCCGAGCTTCCTTAGAGCTTCTTTTATCTTTTGTTCCTGTATTCTTTTTTTTTCTTGTTATTTTTTTTTTGACCTTCAAAGGCTTTTGTAATGCTCTCCTTACTAATGAAATGAAAAGAAATTTTCTCATTACCTTGTCTATTCTTGCTCTGAGTTATCATTTATCGAGCTTCTTTTATCTTTTATCCTATTCGATGTCAACGTTGTTTGAAGGTTCCTGGTCATCGCTGCATTGTTCACCCTTTTTGTTCATGATCGAAGGTCTTTTCGAGGCCATTCGAATTTGATCCTTTCTTTCGATGTTGAGCTTGGGGCCTGAACTTCTTGTTACTTTGAGAAAGTCTATTTTCTCCTGCTAGTGTGGGTTTTCCCTTAGAGACTGAGAATTTTTGATAAGAGTTTTCTTCCTCGTTGAGACAAGGTCCCTTGTGTCTTAGATGTAGTTTGTTTTTTCCTTATCTCTGGCATAGTTCGTCGCTTTTCCTTTTTCTCTCCTTTTTTTTTTATGTTTTGGTGAGGGTTTTCTCTCTGCTCCTAACGGGGTTGTAGGGGTATAGAGGTGCCATTGAGGAGGCTTTTCCCCTCATCTGGTCTTAAACGACCAGGTCTTCATTTGTGTCAAGACGAGGTTCTCCTCCTATTCCCGACACAGTCAATTTCAGCTCATGTTAGGATGAAGTTTTTCTCTTATTCCTAACAGGACTGTGGGGGCACATAAGAGCTGTTGCGAGGGCCTCTCCCTCCATCCGATCTCTTAATAATCGGATCTTCGACTTTGCTCATGTTAGGATGAGGTTCTCCTCCTATTCCTAACATGGCTGTGGGGGCGCATAAGGACCGTTGCGAGGGCCTCTCCCCCCATCCGGTCTCTCAATAATTGGATCTTTGACTTTGCTCATGTTAGGACGAGGTTCTCCTCCTGTTCCTAACATGGCTGTGGGGGCGCATAAGAGCCGTTGCAAGCGCCTCTCCCCCATCCGGTCTCTTAATAACTGGGTCTTCAATTTTACTCATGTTAGGATGAGGTTCTCCTCCTATTCCTAACATGACTGTAGGGGTGCATAAGGGCCATTGCGAGGGCCTCTCCCCCCATCCGGTCTCTTAATAACTGGGTCTTTGACTTTGCTCATGTTAGGATGAGGTTCTCCTCCTGTTCCTAACATGGCTGTGGGGGCGCATAAGGGCCATTGTGAGGGCCTCTCTTCTCATCTGGTCTCTAAATAATCGAGCCTTCATTTGTGTCAGGATAAGATTCTCCTCTTGTTCCTGACATGCTTAGTCTCGATTGTCTGAAGAAGCTACTCCCTATCGTTATAAGCTCATACCAAAAGAAAAGATATGCGAATATGAACCTTTTATTTAAGGCAAAGTTATCGGTAATAAATTCATAATTTTTTTGAATTCTATGGTCGTGGAAGGTCCGCTCTTTTGAGCTCTTTTAGATAGTATGTTCCGGGCCGGACTACCTCCCTGACTTCATACGGGCCTTCCCAATTTGGGACAAGTTTTCTTTGGTTCTGAGGTTGTGAAACAGTGGCTCGTCAAAGTACTAAGTCTCTCGCTCTGAAGGTTTTGCTCTTGACCCGGGAGTTATAGTAGTGGGCTGCTTTTTGCTTGTAGACTACCATCCGAACTTGAGCTGTCTCCCACTTTTCTTCTAACAAGTCGAGGTTGGCCTTGAGATCCTGTGAGTTGCGCTGCTCGTCGAATATCATGACTCACACCGACGGAAGCTTGAGTTCAATCGGAATAATGGCTTCTGTTCTGAAGGCTAAGGCAAAGGGGGTCTCCCCCGTGGGCAGTCTTTGGGTAGTTCGGTTTGCCCATAACACATGATAAAGCTCATCTGCCCAAGTTTCCTTTGCTTTTTCAAGTCTCGCCTTGATTCCTTGCAACAGAGTCCTGTTAGTCACCTCGGCTTCGTCGTTTGCCTGCGGATGGGCTACTGACATGAAGTTATGGGAGATGTTTAAGTCCTCACAAAATTCAGCAAATCTTGCTCTAGCAAATTATCGCCCATTATCAGTAATGAGAGTTCTGGGTAAGCCGAACCTACAAACGATTGACTTCCAGACGAAGTCCTGCACTTTAGCTTTTGTAATTTTCGTCAAAGGTTCGACTTCAACCCACTTGGTGAAGTAGTCAATTGCCACCAGGAGAAACTTCTGCTGCCCGAATGCCATAAGAAAAGGTCCAAGGATATCCATCCCCCATTGTGCAAATGGCCATGGGGCACTCAAGGGTGTAAGTTCGGAGGCGGACTGTCTTTGGATATTCGCATATCTCTGACACCGATCACATTTTCTGACATATTCAATGGAGTCGTGGTACATTGTAGGCCAGTAGTAATCTTGTCGAAGTAATTTGTGGGATAAAGATCTGGCCCCCAGGTGACTTTCGTAGACTCCTTCATGTACCTCCCACAAGTCAAAGTCAGCTTCAGAAGGTCAGAGATATTTCAGGAGGAGCAAAGAGTACGACCTCTTGTACAGCTTGCCTTCATAAAGGATATATCGGGAGGCCTGATTTCTAAGCTTTCGAGCTTCTTTTGCATCATGAGGAAGAACCCCATCTTTGAGGTATGCAACCAGTGGGTCAATCCACTAGGTTCATGGCTGATCTCCATTACAAGCTACGGTTCTTCCATACTTGGATATTTCAGAACTTCAAAGAAGACTTCCTTAGGTAGTTCAGTCGGAGTCAATGTAGCCAACTTGGAGAGAAGATCGGCCCTGGTATTTTTTGCTTTTGAAATTTGCTTGATGTCAAAGCTGCCAAAGGCAAGGATGATCTTTTTTACCTTTTCGAGATACTTGGCCATACTGTCCTCCTGAGCTTCATAGTTTCTGCTGACTTGTCCCACCATCAATTGGGAGTCACTGTAGACTTGGAGTCGATCTACTTCTAATTCTTTGGTGATTTTCAGTCCTGCAATCAGAGCTTCATATTCTGCTCTATTATTTATCGCAGGAAATTTGAAGCACAGTGCATACTCCACGATAATTCCTTCCAGATTGATCAAGATCAGGCCCGCGCCCGCGCCTGACATGTTGGAGGAACCGTCCATATAGAGGGGCCCAAAAACCATCAAGGAGATCTGTTCTTTCCTCAGGGGAGTTCGGCTAGAGCCCTGGGTTGTCAGCTTCACCTCGTTCAAGTTTGGCTTCTTTCGGGATAGTGCATTCCACTATGAAGTCTACTAATATCTGAGCTTTTATCGTCGACCGAGGTCGATAGTTGATGTCGAATTTCGTGAACTCGACTGCCCATTTCGCTATCCTTTTGGAAGCATCCGCTCGATGCAGAACTACCTTAATCGGCTGGTCGGTGAGTAGTGTTTGTTAGATGTGTGCCCTAGATGTCGGTTCAACTGACACATTCCTGTACAGATCTAAGGGCAAATTTATAATTTTGACTATAAATGAATTAAAGAGTTATTCTTCTATTGTATTGTGTACATTGTGTCTGTGATACATCCTTTGAGTTAGTGGGAATGTAAATTCATATTTTCAAGAGTTAAAAATTTAAGGCATGAATTTACATAACTAACTCATAAACAGCTCCGGACCATAGGATCAATACGAGGATGGTGATCGATCCGAAAGGTTGGTGTACGATCGCTTCCTTAGGATAGATGCATCTTGAGTCTATGGTGTGGAGACACCGGAGCGAGAGTACAGGTATTTGTTGAGAATGAGAGTACTGAGCGTGACCATATCAAGCAGTCATAAAGAAGTCTATCTTCTCATCGATGACTAGCTCGATGCTACAGTTGTGTGTCTAGTTTTTTGACCTGAGGGGCATCGACAGTTCACCTTAAGTGTGTTATAGTTTGACTACACCATAACTCGATCACCTAGCCATTTGGAACCCTAGGTGTATGTTGGCTGTAGCATATTCATTGTAGGAACTAGGTCACACCAAGATGGGATCTATCAACCTCGGTAGATGAGAGAAGTAGTCCTATGATAATTGAAAGATCAAGTCCTTAAGCCCATGGCCATGGTAGAGTGAAATAATGAAAAGAGTTTTTCATTAAGGTTTCACATCGGACTCGGATCGATCGATTAACTCATATGACTGATGTTGGGTTTGACGAGTTCACCTTAACCCTAATTCAGTCGGGACTCATGATAGAGGAACTCAATCACACAGGTAACTGCATCGAGAGGTTCATTTTCAGTTCTAATGGGTTGTCACTATATACTGCTAGGTATCACTGGTAGATTTTGGAAGCAATTAGAATGATATTGATGATCGATCATTCTAATTGTCTGAATCAGAAGAGTTCTGGTCCATCGAAAGGAGTTTCGATGATGTCAATGATGAGATCATGACATGTCTCATTACCATATGGAATTGAACCTAACTGAGTCACATAAATAAGGGTTAGGGTCTGGATGTCATCAATTGGGCTAACCCAATTGATTTGGATTAGATCCAATTAGGTTCAAGGAAATCGTGCTAGCACACGATTGAGCCTAACTTTCTCCTTGTATAATTTTTTCTGTCTCTACTGAGCCAAATATGATTTGACTCATCCAGAGAATCTTAGGAAGGTTTCTCTCAGTCTAAATAAAACTTGTCCAGCTCAAAAAAGGCTTGTCTTAATTCATGAGATGAATTTAAGACAACACCTGCTAATTCCTAGCACCTACCAATTTCATTTTAGGACATCTGTCAAAAATTGACATATGGGTCTTAAACTGAAGAGGGCTCATTGGAGAATTTTTGTAGAGTGTCCACATGCCAAAACCCAATTAAATTGTATGCCATAATCAGATTATGGCATGAGCCCAATTGGATTAAAGTGGGCACCCCAAATGGATAAGAACCAAAGAGTCCTGATAAACATGGACTCTTTGGCGCCACCTTGATTGAGCTTATCCAATGTTGGTGCCAACCTAGGAGAGAAGGTGGGGTTCTTATCTGATGTGATCAGATGATATCACTCCATCAATCAAAATTTTTCCAGAATTTATTAGAATTTTTTGATTGGTTGAATGATGTGGCACTACGCAGCATATAGGGTCTATATAAACCCTGCTATGCCTAGGGTTTCGTGGAAGAAATAGTTTTATGCACAAAACCCAATAGCTACCATCCCCTCCCCTCTTCTCTATATCCTCCCTACTCTCCTTCCTCCCCTCTTCACGTCTAAAGAGTTGGACGTCCATCTGGCAAACATCCAAGGCGTGGTGACGCCTGGAACAGAAGGCTGCAGGACATCTTCGACAGGCTACTGCTCCAACTTCAGAAGGAGTTCTGAGGTACATTCAAATCAGATAAAGATCTGATTTTTAGAGCATAGATTTATGAAGAGAAGATGTTCTAGATCCTATCTGAGTAGATACTGGTAGAGGCTAGGCATTTGCGTGGCTACATCAGAACCTCGGGCTATGCAGAGATCATCTACAGGGTAATCAGATTACACTTGAGGTACTTCTTCTTTCATCATAGATTTAGATTTAATTTTAGATTTTAAATATTAGATAATAAAATTAAATCTAGAGAATTAGATCTAAAATATATAGGATAATTTTTTTAAAAATTATTCCACCTCAGATTTGATGAAATCTGGAAGATCCTACGAGGAAAAGCGGTTTCCTCCCTTCAAGTGGTATCAGAGCCAGGTTGTTGGCTCTATTTCAGATCTAATTTAGAATTAATTTTAATTTTTATTTATTTGATATTAAAAATTTCAGATGTTACATCAGATGTGATAAAATTTGAAATTAAAATATTTAAAATTAAATCTAAGAAGATCTAACATGCATGAGATGCATGACTAGACTAGGATTAGTTGAATCCATGAATAGTTTTAAGTTTTATATTTTAATGAGATTAAAATATGAATTAAATATAATTTATTTTCTATTTTTTTGATATTATAATTATTATAATTAGATCAAAAAATAGAAAATAAAATTTTAATTATTTCATAAAATTGATCTATTGCATGCCTAGACTAGTTGTAGAATTATTCTAGTAACTTGTCTAGAATAGTTTTTATTTTGAATAGTTCAATTTAAATTTTATTTTTTAGATATTACATGTGATGTATTAGATATGAAAGTATGTTAATTAGATTGATTTTTGATACATGAGATGTATGCAAAGCATGTATTAGTTAGATCTTAAATTGTATATGTGATATATTAATTTAGATCTAACTAGTTTTGTAGTTAAATTTATATTTCTGATTAAGTGTTCCTCATGGCCGTTCGGTCATAAGAACAAAGTAGAATTTTAAGACCCTCTCTTTTCATTCAATGGGGTGTTCATATGACGTGTAGGGGTGCCACGCATTCATCCTTAATCAAAAATCAAAACTTACTTTTCTGCAAAACCCTAGATCCTGAAACCCTAGGATTTATTTTATATGCTTTATTTATGAACCCAAACTTAATTAATGAATTAAGCTTATGAAATTAAGTTAGGTCTAAAATTAAGAATTTCAGATCTAAAATATTTTCATAAAATTGGGTTCAGACTTGGGTAGCTCAATTAGGTCTAGCGGTTGATCAAACTGAATCAAGAGTTGCTTAGGTGGGATCATGAAAGCTAATAACTGACCAACCTAATAGGATTAAGTCTGGGTCAAGGTCGAATCACATTTAGATGTGACTCGATCAAGTTAAGACCTAATTTGGCTCAGTGGTTAGAGCCTGGATTTTAGGCTAACCCAATTAGTTCTGGTTCGACAATTTGGTGTCTAAGGTAAGTTGGGCAGATGCGACTGACTGATTTTTAATTGAGAGCTACTCGACTCGAATGCATTCTTGTCGAGTTAATGGCATATCCCTCCCATCGGTCTCACTTACCTGGCCATATGTGTCGACTCAGTTCTGATTTGAGGTGGATAACAATTCGAGCTAGCCTATGCCACTAGGTTAGTCATAATTGTTATGACTATGTCAAGTCAAGCTTAATGAGACCTAAATAAATCTTCCTAAGAAAATATTAAGTCTAGGTCTTCCACCATTGTGGATGTGCGGGCTCTTCCTGGGGTTGATTGTTCTCGGCTGGTTACAGTGGCTCAATTGCACCGGGAAGATGCAACCATGTCCATTAGGCATTGGATGCTATGGATTAGAGGATGGGTTGGGCTCAATATTTCGGATACGGTGAGGGACCCAATCAGGAATCTAGTTCGTACAAATGGTGGGTTTGACTTAACTAAGGATTGGAGCAATATCCCAGACACGGTGAGCTTCATGAATTAGAGACCAAGTTTTGAGTGCACCATGATTAGAGAATCATTGGATAAGAGTTGTCCACTCATCGGTTGACCCATCATCAATAACTGTTAGGTGAGGTGGTGAGCCAGTCGGTGAGACTGCACCACCCACTAAAAATCACTGATCACAGAGATTTTCACATCTCTACCAAGGGAGTGTAGGGATCTGAGAAAATAGTGAGAGCCTAATTTGTTTAAAAATAAAAATCCTAAACAAATTGGTTGAGTCTGATTACAAAATCTAACTAGAAACTTTTGACTCTCTACAGGAAACATGTCTGCCTCAAACCCTCTGACCAAAATTCTAGACACCCAAAGACTGATTGGATCCAATTTCAAGGACTGGTTAAGAAACTACAGAATTATTCTGGGTTCTGAAAAATTGACTCATGTCTTGGACCAGGACCCACCTGCCATGCCAGCACGTCCGACTGCTGAACAGAGAGTATCTCTGGAAAAGTGGATGGATGATGATAACAAAGCAAGGTACTACACATTGGGTGCAATGTCTGATGACTTGCAGTACCAACATGAGAATATTTTGACTACCCACCAAATGTTGGCTCACCTACAAGAGTTGTTTGGTGAACAGAGTCGTGCGGCCAAGTATCAAGTCTGTCAAAAATTTTTTAAGGCCAAGATGCGTGATGGATAGTCAGTCCAAGATCATTGTTTGACAATGATCAAGGATCTTGAGGAGCTTGAGAAGCTCGATATTATCTTAGATAAGGATTTTTAGATTGATGTGATCCTTCAGTCCTTGTCTGATGCATATGGTCAGTTCATCATGAACTTCCATATGCATAAGATGCAGTGTACCTTGGCCGAGTTAATGAACATGCTGGTTACGGCTGAGCTTTCTATGAAGGGTTCAAAAGGCTTAGTTCTTATTGTAGAGCGAACTTCTTCCAAAAGAAAGTCTTTTGGAAAGAAAAAGAGGTCTGCAAAGAAGCAGAAGGTGGATGGTAAGAAGAAGAAGACAGAACCGAAAAAGAAGGCTGCTGATAAGGAAAAATATTTCCAGTGCCAATCAGACGGCCATTGGATGCGGAACTGTCCTCAGTACCTGGCCACCCTAAAGAACAAGAAGGATGGTCCTTCTGGAGGTATGCTCATTTTAGAGTCTAATCTTACAGTTTCTTCTGCATCCAGTTGGATGTTTGACTCTGGTTCTAGTGCTCATTTGTGCACTTCTATGTAGGGTCTTGAGGAGAGCAGGAGGCTGAGGGATGGAAAGATGATCCTACGCATCGGGAATGGAGCAAGAGTTGTTGCTGTAGCCGTGAAAACCTACCCTCTGCGATTACCATTAGGATTAGATTTAGTTTTAAGAGATTGTTATTATGTGCCTGCAACAAGCAGGAATTTGATTTCTATTTCATGTTTAGCACAAGAAGGCTATGTGATTAGCTTTTATAAGGACCATTGTAATATTTTTTATGAAAATAATAAAGTTGCAGATGGTTTTCTTATTAACGGTCTCTATCAGCTACATATTGATGTATCTGTATTTAATATTAAGCAAAATATGAATGCCATCGGAATTAAAAAACCTAGAGATAGTCTAAATGATAAGTATCTGTGGCACCTAAGGCTAGGTCATATAGCGAAAAACAGGATTAACAAATTGGAGAAATCTGGGCTATTGAGTCCGTTGACTTTTGAGTCATATCCAGTTTGTGAATCATGCCTTCAAGGTAAAATGACCAAGCTTCTTTTTGTGGGACATGGGGAAAGGGCCACAGACCTACTTGCCCTAGTACATATGGATGTGTGTGGCCCATTTGATGTGCCGGTTAGAGGCAACTACATCTACTTCATTACCTTTACCGATGATATGTCTAGGTACGAGTATGTATTTTTGATGAAACACAAGTCTGAAGCTTTTGAAAGGTTCAAAGAATTCAGACATAAGGTAGAAAAATAAACAAGAAAGCCCATTGAGGTTCTTCGATCAGATTGAGGAGGTGAATACCTTAGTCGGGAGTTTCTAGACTATGTTAAGGACAATGGCATAATCTCTCAATGGACTCTACCTGGAACATCTCAACTCAACGGGGTTTCAAAATAGAGAAATCAGATCCTATTAGATATAGTCCATTCCACGATGAGCTTCACAGACCTCCCTGAGTTTCTTTGAGGATATTGTCTCATGATAGCAATTTATGTATTGAATAGGATTTCTTCTAAAATCATTCCTACCATACCGTATGAGATATGGCATGGTAAGAAGCCAAGTCTGAATCATCTCAGAATTTAGGATTGTCCGCTCATGTCAAGAGACAGCAGACGGACAAGTTAGAGTTCAGGTCTTTTAGAGCTCGATTCATAGGATATCCTAAAGAGTCATTAGAAAATTATTTCTATATTCTGGAAGACCACAATGTGATTATGAGTCGAAATACTATTTTTCTTGAAAAACAGTTTATTCAAGATGGTAGCATCGGAAGAATAGTTAAGCTCAAGGAGAATGTCTCCCAAGAGCAACGAGCTCAAGAACCTGAGGAACCTAATCAATCAGAACCAGTCCCAACACAACCTCTTCCACCTCATAGAACGACTAGGGTTTTCCATCCTCCTGAAAAGTACTTAGGTACCATAAAAGAAGAAGTAGAGGAAATGTTCCTCACGGAAAATGGGGCTCATGGTGATGACCCCAAGACCTATGATGAGGCGATATTAGATATCAACTCTGAGAAATAGTTAGAGGCAATGAGATCAGAAATTGATTCGATGCACTCGAACCAAGTCTGGACCTTGGTAGATCCACCTGAAGGTATTGTACCTATTGAGTGTAAATGGATCTTCAAGAGAAAGATAGGTGCAAATGGGAATGTGGAGATATTCAAGGCTAGGCTCGTAGCGAAAGATTATAATCAGCGCAAAGGCATTGACTATCAGGATACCTTTTCACCCGTTTCCATGTTAAAATCCATCAGCACATTGCTTGCTGTTGCAGCCTATTTTGATTATGAAATATGGCAGATGGACATGAAAACGGCGTTCTTAAATGGACATCTTGAGGAAGATATCTATATGGAACAACCACTTGGTTTCACATCCAGTGATGGTGATCACAAGATCTGCAAGCTGCAAAGGTCCATTTATGGACTTAAGCAAGCATCTCAGAGTTGGAATACTCGTTTCAGTGATGTCATCAAAATGTTTGGTTTCATCAAGAACGAGGAGAAACCATGTGTATTTAAAAAGGTCAGTGGGAGCGCAGTTGTCTTCCTCGTATTGTACGTAGATGACATCCTCCTAATTGGGAATGACATTCCCATATTGACCTCAATCAAAGTATGGTTGTCTAAGGAGTTCTCTATGAAAGATCTAGGAGAGGCATCCTTTATACTGGGTATTAAGGTCTATAGAGATAGACCAAATAGGATGCTCGGACTTTCATAGAAGATGTACATAAAGGAGGTGCTAAAAAGGTTTAGCATGAAAACCCCAAAAGAGGTTTATTACCTTTTAGACATGGCATTCATCTCTCCAAGAAGATGTGCCCTAGCACACCTGAGGAGATTGAACGCATGAGCAAGATCCCTTATGCTTCGACAATAGGGAGCCTCATGTATGTCATGCTATGTACACGACCTGATATAACCCATGCTGTGAGTGTCACAAGTAGATATCAATCAAATTCAGGCGAAGAGCACTGGACTTCTGTGAAATATATCCTTAAGTACTTGAGAAAGACTAAGGATATGTTTCTAGTCTTTGGGAATGGAGAACTCCAGATTCAGGGATATACAGACTCAGACTTTATGTCTGATATAGATGATCGAAAGTCGACATTTGGGAGTCTGTTCATTTGCAATGGTGGTGCAGTTAGCTGGAAGAGTTCCAAGCAGACGGTGATTGCTGATTCCACCATGGAGGCAGAGTATATTGCTGCATCGGAAGCTGCAAAGGAGGCATTCTAGTACAAGAAGTTTGCCGCAGAGCTTAGAGTGATGTCATCGGATGCCATACCTCTTTACTGTGATAATAATGGTGCCATAGTCCTAGCTAAGGAGCCAAGATCTCACCAAAAGTCCAAGCACATCGAGCGGCGATTCCATCTGATCCGTGATTACCTCGAAAAAGGTTATGTCGAGGTTAAGAGAGTCGACTCCACAGACAATGCGGTAGACCCACTGACTAAGCCATTAGGCCAGCAAAAGATCGAAGCCCACCTTGAGAAGATGGGACTTAGATATGTAGCCAATTGGCATTAGGTCAAGTGGGAGTTTGTTAAATGTGTGCCCTAGATGCCAGATCGGCCGATACATTCCTATACAGATCTAAGGGCAAATTTATAATTTTGACTATAAATGAATAAAAAAGTTATTCTTCTATCACATTGTGTACATTGTGTCTGTGATACATCCTTTGAGTTAGTGGGAATGTAAATTCATATTTTTAAGAATTGAAAATTTAAGGCATGAATTTACATAACTAACTCATAAACAGCTCCTGACTATAGGATCATCACGAGGATGGTGATCGATCCGAAAGGTTGGTGTATGATTGCTTCCTTAGGATAGATATATCTTGAGTCTACGGTGTGGAGACACCAGAGCGAGAGTACAGGTATTCGTTGAGAATGAGAGTACTGAGCATGACCATATCAAGCAGTCGTAAAGAAGTCTACCTTCTCATCGATGACTAGCTCGATGCTGCAGTTGTGTGTCTAGTTCTTTGATCTGAGGTGCATCGACAATTCACCTTGAGTGTGTTATAGTTTGACTACACCATAACTCGATCTCCTAGCCATTCAGAACTCTGAGGTGTATGTTGACTGTACCATATTCATTGTAGGAACTAGGTCACACCAAGATGGGATCTATCAACCTCGGTAGATGAGAGTAGTCCTATGATAATTAAAAGATCAAATCCTTAAGCCCATGGCTGTGGTAGAGTTAAATAATAAAAAAAAAATTTTATTAAGGTTTCACATCGGACTCGGATCGAACGATTAACTCATATGACTGATTTGGATTTGACGAGTTCACCTTAACCCTAATTCAGTCGGCACTCATGATAGAGGAACTCAATCACACAGGTAACTGCACTGAGAGGTTCGTCTTCAATTCTGATGGGTTGCCACCATATACTGCTAGGTGTCACTGATAGATTTTGAGAGCTATTAGAATGATATTGATGATCGATCATTCTAATTGTCTGAATCAGAAGAGTTCTGATCCATGGAAAGGAGTTTCGATGATGTCGATGATGAGATCATGACATATCTCATTACCATACAAAATTGAACCTAACTAGGTCACACAAATAAGGATTAGGATCTGGATGTCATCAATTGGGCTAACCCAATTGATTTGGATTAGATCCATTTAGGTTCAAGAAAATCATGCTAGCACACGATTGAGCCTAACTTTCTCCTCGTGTAATTTTTTCTGTCTCTACTGAGCCAAATGTGATTTGACTCATCCAGAGAACCTTAGAAAGATTTCTCTCAGTCTAAATGAAGCTTGTCCAGCTCAGAAAAAGCTTGTCTTAATTCATGAGATCAATGTAAGATAACACCTGCTAATTCCTAGCACCTGCCAATTTCATTTTAGGATATCTGTCAAAAGTTGACATATGGATCTTAAACTAAAGAGGGATCATTGGAAGATTTTTGTGGAGTGTCCACATGCTAAAACCCAATTGAATTGGGTGCCATAATCAGATTATGGCATGAGCCCAATTGGATTAAAGTGGGCACCCCAAATGGATAAGAACCAAAGAGTCTTGATAAACATGGACTCTTTGGCGCCACCTTGATTTAGCTTATCCAATGTTGGCACCAACTTAGGAGAGAGGGTGGAGTTCTTATCTGATGTGATCAGATGACATCATTCCATCAATCAAAATTTTTTCAAAATTTATTAGAATTTTTTGATAGATTGAATGATGTGGCACTGCGCAGCATATAGGGCTTATATAAACCCTGCTGCAATTAGGGTTTCATGGAAGAAATAGTTTTATACACAAAACCCAATAGCTGCCACCCCCTCCCCTCTTCTACATATCCTCCCTGCTCTCCTTCCTCCCCTCTTCATGTCCAAAGAGTTGGACGTCCATCTGGCAAAGATCCAAGGCGTGGTGATGTCTGGAACAGAAGGCTGCAGGACATCTTCGACAGGCTGCTGCTCCAACTTCGGAAGGAGTTCTGAAGTACTTTCAAATCAGATAAAGATCTGATTTTTGGAGTGTAGATTTGCAAGGAGAAGACATTCTATATTCTTCCTGAGTGGATATTGGTAGTGGCCAGGCACTTGCGCGGCTACATCAGAACCTCGGGCTGTGCAGAGATCATCTACAGGGTAATCAGATTACCCTTGAGGTACTTCTTCTTTTATCATAGTTTTAGATTTAATTTTAGATTTTAAATATTAGATAATAAAATTAGATCTAGATAATTAAATCTAAAATATATAGGATAATTTTTTTTTAAATTATTTCACTTCAGATTTGATGAAATCTGGAAGATCCTACGAGGAAAAGCGGTTTCCTCCTTTCAGTGTTATGGTGTGCCCTTGAAAGTAAGGTCAGAGCCTTCGGATTGCAATCAACAAGGCGTAAGTTAGTTTCTCTAACTTAGTGTATCTGATTTTGACATCTCTCAATACTCGACTTATGTAGTAGATCGGCCGTGGTCACGATGATAGAGGCAAAATTTGTTAGGGTTGCGCTTCCCGAGATATGTGCGCATCCTTTCCGACCTTGGTAGCTGCTCCCTGATCTCCATCAGCACTTGAGTTTTTGGAGCATTGAGAGGAGAGTAGCTGTGAAATCTTCCTGGGGGAGAGCTCCACCGAACTCTGCAGTCTAGGCTTCTCTGCCTACGAGCTTGGGGGGGAGTTCGGACACACTTGTGTCTGGAGAGAGTTCGAGAACGTGGTCGAGCTTCACTCGGCCCTTTTTCAGCTGTGGGCTTGCTAGAGTCACCCGTCTGTCGCTCCTTTGCGGCCTCCTCATCCTTCAGTTTGAAGGCTTCCTCTGCTCGGGCATATCCTTCGGTCCGAGCCAGCAAATCAGTGAAGTTCTTGGGATACTTCTTTTTCAGGGAAAATAGAAGGTCATTCTTTTAAAGACCACTCTTCAGGATGGCCATTGTAACTGATTGGTCCAAGTTTCAGACCTCCAATGCGGCGGCGTTAAAATGGTTGACATAAGTTTGGATGGATTCTCCCACTTTTTTCTTGATGTTGATGAGGGACTCCGAACCTCTCCAGAGACATCGGCTGTTGACGAAATGAGCCACAAACTGGTGGCTCATTTGATCAAAGAAAAAGATAGTACCCGACTTCAATGTTGAGTACCAATTTCTTGTTGCTCCCTTCAAGGTAGATGGGAAAGCTCGGCACAGGATGGCATCTGGTGCACCATGGAGCAGCATCATTGTCAAGAAGGCCTCCAGGTGGTCAACCGGATTCGAGGTCCCGTCATAGCTCTCAAATTGAGGGAGCTTGAAGTTCGATGGGATCGATTCCTGCATAATCTTTTGAGAAAAAGGAGGGTCAGTACAGATATCCTCACCATAAGTAGGGGGAGCATGGCGGAGCTCTTTGATCCGTCGGTTTATCTTTTGAAACCTTTAATCCAGGAGATCCTCTTGATCATGAATCTCAAGGATCTTCTGGCAAAATGGAGGTAGGGACCCTCCGAGGTGGAATCATGATCAAACAGAGGGCTCTCCGCCCTCTGCTTCCCTTTTCTGGGGGATACAGGGCGATTGGCCCAAGTGGGCCACCCGATCGTCGGATTTTGAAACTCCGACGATGCTCTTTCCAACCGCACAGATGTTTGTGGCTGCTACTACTACTGCTGCATGGCCTGCACCACTTCGATGAGGTCCCTGACCTATTGAACCAGTAGGTCAAACTGCTCCATGCCGACTGTCGTTGCCGGAGGAGGAGGAGCCTGAAAAAAATTGGAGATGAGGCCGGAGCTGGCGGATCTTACTGAGATCTAGCCATGGAGGCCGTAGATCGCCTGGTGGATGCCTTTTGGGGAGGCATCAGGTTGGGATCTGGCCAAAGAAGAAGAAGAAGATGATCAGAGACAGTCCCGTTGAGTACTCCTTTAAGAACAAGGGTCCTGCGAAGACACAGCACCCTCCTTCTAGCATCAATTCTATTGGTGCAGAATTTCGCCGATGTCGGAGAAGCTGGAGTCGAGGGGATCATGGTCGCCGTCGGGACCTGCAAGGAAAGTCTAAACCGAAGTTGGGGGTGCTCCGATAAGATCCTCCAACACTCAAGTCAGTACTCTGCTTCAATAGAAATGGAGTACTCGAATGGGATTTTAACAGAGTTTAGAGATAATGCTTAGAGCTTAGAGGAGAACGTATCTGGGGGGGCTCTTTTATAGATGGGAGAGCATAACTGATTGACAGCGACGTCCGTAACTACCTGGTAGTGGGCCGTTCGGGGCCACGTGGAGTTTGTTACGGAGAGTAGTGGTGTCCGTTGTCGTGACTTGCTAGAGAGTGGTGGGGCCACGTGGAGTTTGTTACAGAGAGTGGAGTGGTGTCCGTTGTCATGACTTGCCAGAGAGTTCGGGCCGGACGGCTGAAGCTCGGTTGGGACGTCTGGTGGAGCAGAATAGCTCTCTATCTCAGCAATCTAAGAGAAGCTTGGATGTTTTCGAGGTTGCTGACGGGTTAACTATTGTTGGGTGCCTTAGGCATTGATGCTGCAGATGAAAGTCATCTGCTGTAGAAGCCCAGACGGAAATATTCTGTTGGAGAAATCCGACTGGAGTCCGATTGCTAGAGAAGTCTGTCTGGAATTTGTCTGTCAGACAAGCTTCTACATCAGACAAATTCCAGACGGACTTCTCTAGCGATCGGACTCTAGCCGGATTTCTCCAACATAAAGTTTTCGTCTGAGCTTCTACAGCAGATGACTTCCGTCTGCAGTATCAATGCCTAAGGCACCTAACGACAGTTAACCCATCAGCAACCTTGAAAATATCTGAGCTTCTCTTAGATTGCTGAGACAGAGAGCTATTCTGCTCCACCAGACGTCCCAACCGAGCTTCAGCCATCCGACCCAAACTCTCCAACAAGTCACGACAACGAACACCACTCCACTCTCTGTAACAAACTCCATGTGGCCCCACCACTCTCCGACAAGTCGCGACAACGGACACCACTACCTCCATAACAAACTTCACGTGGTCCCGAACAGCCCACTACTAGGCAGTTATGGATGTCACTGTCAATCGGTTATGCTCTCCCATCTATAAAAGAGACCCCCCAGATTTGTTCTCCTCTAAGCTCTAAGCATTATCTCTAAACTCTGCTAAAATCCCATTCGAGTACTCCATTTCTGTTGAAGCAGAGTACTGACTTGAGCATCCGAGAGTCTTACCGGAGCACCCCCAACTCTGATTTAGACTTCCCTTGCAGGTCCCGATGGTGGCTGTGATCCCCTCAACTCTAGCTTCTCCGGTATTGATGGAATTTTGCACCAACACTCATGTAAGTCATCTCTATTGTGTCTCAAAATTTTTACAAATCTCATGACTTCTCACGAGGATTACCCAGGCCTAGGTTTTGCTAAATTGAAACACAGTGAGATATTCTTTTTTTGAAGTTAATCAGGAGTGATCAATCCCATCTTGACTCACACACCGACTTCACAAGTACTTGACTGTATGCAGAAATTTTTCGAACCTGTATTAAAAATACAGGCAGTCTGGCACCAAAGCACAGTGAGTTGCTTGCAAGTCACCGTGATGATCTCAAATCGGAGGGACACTTACATCCATTGGTCTTAGTTAACTATTATTGACAGTAGAGTGTTACATTGGTCACGTTCAATACAGATGTACTCCTACATCTCACCTAGATGCCATACCAGTGTCTCTACACCACTTGGTTACGAGGACAACCAACGCATATGGCATATAACGACCTACACTTGATAAGTTATTGTCTTTGTTAATAACTTATCATTTGGTCGTGAACAATTTAAGAACCATTCGATAAATCTTCCTTTATCGATTGATTGTGGTTCTGAAGACTTTATCATAATTTATGAGTTCATTTAAAGAAGATAGAACTTTTATGATGAACCTGCCAAATAACTATTATTATTAGATAATTTATATATTAATTTCAGTTATCTACCACTTAGATGATAGACTTTAGGACACATTTTCTAACAACTCCCACTTGTACTAAAGCCAATCAGAATGATATCAAATATCCTGTCTTCCACTTGAGTTCGTAGAGCTTCCTAGTTTCGAGGCCTCAGCAAATGGGTCGGTCAAGTTTTTCCTTTTCATCGATCTTCCAAAGATCGATGTCACCCTGATCTAAAATCAAAAGTGATAGTAATACAGAGTATGCTGGTCCTTCGATTCTTTAGCCAGATTTATGGCTCCAGTGCTACGATAGGACTGGACCATCGATGGAGGATGCCACTCCAAACCTATTAATGAAGCTTAGCAATTACACAGCTTACATGGCAGCATCATATGCTACGATGTACTCTACATCACTAACTGAGTAGACTAAAGTATCCTGCTTGGAACCTTTCCAGCAGATTGCTTCTACAATTAGGGTATAATCTGATACTTTCTTGTTGTCATCTTGATCTGACTAAAATCGAAACATCCATATGTTTAAAGTCAGTATTTTCATATTTGAGTCACTAGATCTTAATATTTTCTAAATACTTAAAGATTGTCTATACAATGTTCCAATGGTTCTTACTTAGATAAGACTGGTATCTACTCACTACCATTAGTGAGCATACCATATCTGGTCTTGAACATGGAGTAATTAGATGACACCCAAACTTTTATTCTTTACAATGCTGGAATGCCATTCCCAATTAAGAGAATTTCATCCACAGACAAACAAGGAATAACACTACAGAATATTTTACCCATTTATAAATGCAGAGTACCTCTTTGTTCATAACAAAGACATATGTTCAAAACGTATGTTCTAACTCTGGGATAATAGCGAAATGAGCTTTATAGGTCTCTACCTTCCTGTCTGTGCTACTCTGATCCTTTTAAAAAATTCATTCACACCCAATGGATTTTATTCCTTCAGGTAAATCATCTAGTATCCATACACTATTGATTTCCATGGACTTCAATTTGGATTTAATGGCTCCAAGCCACTTCTCAGATTTAGACCACTGCATTGCATTTACTTTAATGGGCTCCGAGTTTGATCTAATCAAATCCGGTTATGTCAATTCACTAGATTATGTCGGTTCATTTTCTATCAGTCAAACTTTCAAGTTCAACTTGATAGGCATCAGTTCCTTCTCTAAGGAACTCCTTTCCAAAAGGAATACCCTACTACTGATGAGCATCTTATGTTCTTCAGCATGATAGAATTAGTAACCCTTAAACACCTATTAAATCATGAACCAAGTTTATCTGTATGAAAACCTTTGACATAGGCTAATCAACTTCAAACACAAAGGTGAGAGAGTCTAGGTCTATGCCCGATCCATATCTCATATGGAATCTGCACAACAGACTTACTCAGTATATTTTCAGAGTAAAATAAGTAATCACACAAGAGTATAATCCTGAAATAGACAGATTAGTGAACCCTATCGTGGATTGAATCATGTCTAACAAAGTTCAACTTTTTCTTTTAGATACACTGTGTTCTGAAAAAGAATCCACTAAGAGAGAATCCAATTCTCTCTTAGATATGTCATCCTTTTCATCGTTTGAATCATTTGAACATTTCAAATGATTTGGCCGGACGCACCCATGCCCAAATAGGTCGTCTATAATGAAATATTAATATCTTCTTCTGGCACTTAAGTTCACAGGTCTACATACATCACTATGTATGAGACTTAAAACTTTATCAGCTCCTTCACCTTTTCCATTAAAAGGTGACTTTGTCATCTTTCCAAGAAGATAAGACTCACAGGCTATCAATGATTCACAATCATTGATGTCGAGATTTTTCTCTCAAGCTAACCCGTTTATCCTGTTCTTGTCAAGATGACTAAGCCTATAATGCCAAAGATAGACATTCATGACATTATCTAACTTGGGTGTGTACATTACACTTAACAGGCTGTGTAAATGTCATTTCCTTATTGTCCATGTATTATTGTAACATTATTTATAATAATATCATAATAATCTTTCTTTATGAATGATGATCATCTTTAGCCAAAAGGCCAACAAAGATTATAAACAATGGATAATAGTAATAATTACTTTAAATGATAATATTTGAAAATAAGCTCTATAATTCCTAAAGTTAGAATTGGAATAAGACTTTCCTCCCTAACATTCAAGAATTTCTCACCATTTTTAAATATTTCACTTACTTGTAGTCCTAGCAATAAATTGCATAAAAATATGGGTATCTAATACCTAGGTAGTGGAATTACATAGAGAAACTTTAAGGTGTTATCATATAACATCTTGATGAGCAACCCTTGCTTCTTTCTCTTGTTCAGCCTATTATGGTCAAGGGAAGCAAGACAATTCTTCTTCCTATGACCCTGCGCTTGTGCCTGATTTGGATCAATTTTGGACTAATTATTTTGACTGGACTAAGAAGCTCCAATACAAACCCATTCGTACTGCTGAATCAAATTCAACATTCGATACTAATTAACGAAGTTGGATCCCATAAGTCATCACTGTCTAACAACGATTGGAGCAATTAAGGTTTAGCCTTATTTTGAGAAAAGAGAACAATGACCTAATGTATATGAATTATTTTAAGCCTAGAGACTTGGACTTTAATCTCAAGATTCTCGCACTATTTTAATCAAATTGGTAGCCTCTACCTCCAATTCAAAAAATTACCTTAATTTTCTAGTAGGTACTAGAATCCACATAGACTACACACAAGCTCAACTTTGGTTGGCCAACCCATGTGCACTACAGGTAGGTTCATTAACCAATTATTTCTCCAAACAACTTCTAGTAATTTAATTTTGCCCCAGAAACCTAATCAGTAGGCTTTGACCTCCACTGTAAGGATCCGATTAGGTCCAACCATTAACATGACCATACTTGGTGCATCTAACCAACAAATGATTAAGCTCAACATTGGTTGGCTAACCTAACCATCATTAGAGAGACACATCCAAGTCATCATATGATGAGTGATAATTTCATTAGTCAACAAGCACCAGGCCTTTGGGTCTGTAATGATTATTGAGTTAATGGACTCATTATCAAATACCTTAATGGAAGGCTATGACTCAATTATCTCCATAACTTTATCATTTTAAGGATCTAATTATTTTAGAAGATTTAAAATTATTAATGATTTAAGGATAGAAAAGATATGGACCAATTCGCTCCCACTAACTTCATCAAGTCAAGTCCTCCCACTGACTTCTCAAGTCATTAACAAGGACTAGGATCAAATTTGGTCCATGGGCACCTAGATCAGTCTCACTGAATGAAATCAGACTCTCTGATTTTCTATGTGACATGGGTTAGCACGAATCAATGAGCAACCTAATCAAAACCTGATTTACCACATTGGCTAGGTAAGTATGATCGATGGGAGGGTCTGCCAATGCTTGCTTTAGACACCATAAGAAATGGCCAGATAAGCATGCTCCCAATTAAAAACCATCGATCAAGTTTACCTTAGACACCAACTAGTTTATCAGTTTTGATTTGGTCTACCTAAAGACTCAGGCTCAGCCGCTGAGCCACAATCAATGTTCATTTGTTAGATATATGGACTTTGATCAACTACAACTATTGAAGTGATCTATAGAAATGACCTAATTCTAATTAACTTTTAATTAGGTTTGATCAATTTCTTAACTTAGTTCATATTTAATCTAACCCTAGGTCTAACCCAGTTAATGATCTGATCAAAGCTAACCCATTACCCTTTAACCCATGTTTTATGAAATTATCTTAGGATCTTTAAATCACAAACCTAGATCCTAAACAATTACTTAATTCTTTTAATTAAGTTCATGGCTGAGGGTTGGGGTTCGGTATTTTGAAAAAAAATTTCAATTTTTGAAATGTTTAATACAATCTAGTGTTGTTTCACTAAATAGGTCGACTCATTTTAAAAATAGGTTGGCTTATTTCACTAACAAATACTAACAATTAAAATCAGTCAAAAATATAATTCAGCCAACTTTTCAGTCGAGCTGGTATGCTGGTCGAGCTAGCTTGCTGGTTGAGCCGGCCCGATCAGCAAATAGAACCTTTGTAAGATCCCATTCTAGGCTGATGATTTTAATCTATGTACATTACATAAAAATTTATGAAATAAAATAGACTTAATTTAAAACATTCATGATAAGATTTATTTAAACTCTTTTAAATTTTCTAGATCACAACATACCAGGACAACCTTTGCACTATAAGGGGTAAACCTTATAGCAGGATAACCTACAGTCCGTGCGATTATTATTTTAGTTTTTAGATTTATTTTAATATAATTATAAACATATTATAAAAGAACTGGATGCTCTGATACCACTGTTAGAAAAGGTGCAGGGTTTCATGCACTAATTCAAAACTTTTTTGAAATATAACGCAGTGGAACATGTAAATTAAATAATTTAATCTAGAAATACATCTAATCAAATTACTAAACCCTACAATTAGGATCTATAACATGTCATATTATATTTATAAATTAAAAAAATAAAAGATTTGATATTGATCAAATTAATATCCTAGATCTGAAACAGTTTCGATCTAAAACCTAGATCATATCTAGATAAAAGAAGAGATCGGATCTCTTACCTTCATGTGGGTCGAGAACTCTACGATTGATTTTCTTTGTTATCTTTGGAGCCGCACACGCATCCAATCTCTACAGGTGATCCACATGAGACTGCAACAAAATCGAAGGTTCATCGAACGAAGTTCCGCTCGAAGTGCTAGCTTCTTGCAGATCCCTCTGGATGGTTAATCTAAAAAATATTCTTCAGATCTCTTGGACATTCCAAGAGATGAAGAATATGAGGAGAAATAAGGAGAAGTCAAATCTTTTGACCTTTCTAAAATCAAAATTAATATTTAATAGAAAAGGGTCCTAAGAAAAGATAGATCTTCTCCTTCAGTATATCAACAATTGATATCCTGAAAACATCTCTATGCTAGGACTTGAGAAGACCTTCTTCTCTTGATATTTTTTTAGTTTCTAAATCTTATGATATCTAATTTTTCTCATAAAAAAAATTTATGATTTATAAAGAAGAAGGATTCTGAAAGAAATCTTAAGTAAAGACCTTCTTTTCTTCTTCTTCTTCCATCAGAACATGATCATATCATGTACAAAATAAGATCATCATGCTCCAACTCTTTGGAGCATGAATTCACCATGACATCCCTCTTTCTATTTTAGATTTTTTATCATATAAAAAAATATAAAACAAGGAGATATTAATATGAAAGGAAAAACAATAAGAGAAGATAATTTTCTCTTTTACCTTTCTCTTTACAAGACATCAACCTTTGATCTCTTGATTGAAGAATTTTCTCCAAGGATTTTGGCACCTCAAACCACCCATGTAATTCTTCTTTCTCTCTCATATTTTTGTCACACAAAAATACAAAAATAAAGAGAGAAAAAAATATGAAAGAAAATCAATAAGAGAAGACAATCTTCTCTCTTACCTTTCTTCTCTACAAGACATCAACTTTTGATCTCATGTTAGAGGACTCTCCTCTATGGATTTTGGTGTCTCAAACCTCCCAGGTCTTTTGCATTCTCCTTTGGTAATTCTCTCAATTTTCCATAAATTTTTGACTCCTATCTCATGGAATATGGGGCTGGATCCTTTTTTATGGCAGACTAGGTCATAAGACCTAGTCTAACAAGGAGTCCTTGGGGCATCCAACCCTTGGATTCCCCCTATCTCATTTATTTCATGGATAGCATAAAAATAACCACAAAAGGGGCAACAAAAGGGAGGATAAATATGGGGGAAGTTGGTGCAAGAGAGGGAGGGAAGAGTCCTTGTGAAGAGGGACTCTTTCAAAAAGAGAAATAGGCTAAACCACTTTCCACAATGAATCAAATTAATTTTTATATTAAATCAGATCAAATCTGATTCAAATATTTAGAATAAGTGGTGTGAGATTACTTCTCTTAAATATAGAAATCATAGAAAAATTATCTAGAAATAATTAGTGGGCGTGGGCTTTGATTTTCTTAGGTGGTGCAAGAGAAGATGGAATCCTAGTCTAACTAGGATTCTTATTTAGATTAGGTCAAATACTTTGAACCCAATTTAAATTAATTATAATCTAATTAATGATGATCCTAGTCTAACTAAAAATCTAATTAAATCAGATTAAATTATATTTAATTTAAATCCTAACTTAATTAGGAATTAGGAGCATACAAGTCCTAGTCAAACAGGGACTTGTTCTCCCTTGCAACTGGCTTATTCAATAAATTAATTAGACTTAATCTAATTAAATTTAAACTAATTCTAATTGAATCATATTCAATTAGACTTGATCTCAGTCTAATTGCTCAATCAGATTGAGCCAATTAGCAATCCAATTGCTAATGATCCTCCTGCAACACTTGCATTAGGTCAAACATCAATCACATTGATTGTTTAACCTTAGAATGATTCTCAATCATCGATTAACCATCTGATTAGGTTACAACCTATTGCCCAGCTATGCAACCCAAGAGGGGGGGGTGAATTGGGTTTTTAAAAATTTTAATCTTAACTAATTACTTATGAAAAGTATTTGTTAAAAGCTTGATGAATGAGAACAAAGACTTTAAATCAAGTTTAATTACCTAAAGCAAGAATGTAAGGATATAATAGAGAAACAATAAAGCACACCACAAACACAAGGATTTATAGTGGTTCGGTGCCAACCTTGCACCTACATCCACTCCCCAAGCTCCTACTTGGGAATTTCAATCCACTATACTTGTATTCAACCTGAATACAAAACGTCGGAAACTCCGACACTAGCTATCCCAAGCTAGTCCACTTATTTTCCGGGTACAAGCTAACCCAAAACATTCCGATTTCAGGTTCGGATCAACCTTCTCTTGTTTTGGAAACCCTCCAAAAATAAGATTAATTACTCACAAAGAGTAAGACAGTTTAGAGTACAAATAAGTACAAGAATAGCTCCTTAAATGAGCAAATATAACAATAAAAACACTTTACTCAAATGAAGAATCCCCTTTTTGGATTTCCTCAAGGTGGATGAACGCTTGAGAAGAAGATGAACTTGATTGAAGACTTCTTGAAGGCTTTGAAAGAGCTCTTGATCAAGTTTGAAAAATAGGCTTGAAAAATCCTCTCTTTGAATGCTCTTGAATTTCTCTTTCACAATCTCTCGTGTATATTGTGGATCTCTTGTCTCTCTCGTGTGGATTGTGGATCCCCTCTCTTTTTCTTTTGTGTATTTCGTTGATCTCCTCTTGTATATTTTGGATCTTTTTTCTTCTCTTGTATTTTCACCTTTTGAAACCTTTTATAGCATTAAGAAACAAGAGAAAACATATTAGGCAGAAAAAGAGCCGTTAGAGCATTTTTAGGAAGCATAAAAGGCAATTAAAATGGGCAAAAAACTAGCCGTTGTGGATGATTTCCGTCGCAGGGGTCGACTCATGAGTCGACTCATGCTTCAGGGGTCGACTCATGAGTCGACCTCTGTTGCAAAGACCAGAGATTTGGTTTCTGGATTTTTTTGGCTCAAATCAGCAGGGGTCGACTCATGAGTCGACTCATGCCTTGTGGGTCGACTCATGAGTCGACTCACAGGTCGTGCCAAGCCAAAAATTCAGCGTGCCATGGGAAATTTTTGCATGCCAATCAGCTCATTGTGCCATGAGTTGACTCATGAGTCGACTCATGTACTTCAAACCTTCATAACATCAAAAATATAAGTCCAAATACAATGAAATTTTCACCAATAGATTACAAATCATTTGTTCTACCAAATGATACTATCAAATCAAGATTTTAATAAAATTATGATTTTACCCTTGAAGAGCATAAAGATTTTTCAATTTAAAATATTTGTATCCCTTCAATCTGCTTTGTAATCATCAAAATCAATTTAGGAGCAACAATCTCCCCCTTTTTGATGATGACAAAACACTTGAACAAAAGCATTTATGTGAATGCATTAATTTCAAAAGAATGCACTATAGGTGTATATGCTTGAAAAGAGTAAGATTCTTTTGGCATGTGATATAAATGGTCATATACAAAAATAGTTTGTCCATTTTCTTAAAGATTTGATGATAGTATTAGATCATTTTGAGTTTAAGATGTATCAGAGCAAGAGAAAAATAAATTTTGCAATGTATCAGAGCAAGAAAAATAATTTTTACAATGTTATCAGAAAAGACTTTACAATGTATCAGAGAAAATTTCACAATGTATCAGAGCAAATTTTATAATGTATCAGAGCAAATTTTATAATGTATCAGAGCAAGTTAAAAAAAATTTTAGGATGTATCAGAGTAAGTTAAATTTCTTAAGATGTATCAAGGTAAATAAAATTTCAAAAGATGTATCAGAGCAAGTTTGAATTTTGAAGTATATCAGAGCATATTTAAATTTTTTTTTAAAGCAAATCAGAGCATATGTAAAGAAGTAATTTAAAAGTTACTTATTTGCATTGTACTTAGCATTGTATTTTTGATATTGTTCTTTAAATTTTCAATTCATTCATTAATTTCTCATAATTTATAGTTTTGATTTTGATGAGTTGCTTTTTCTTAATTGCTCATAATTTATGGTTTTGTTTTTGTTGGATTGTTTTTTTTTTTTTTTTGTTTAATTTCTCAAATTTTTGTTTAATTTCTCCAATTTTTGTTTAATTTCTCCCTCTTTTTGACATCATCAAACATGGTTAACTTTTCCTTTTTCTGAAACATTCTTTAATTTCTCCCCCTTTAGGGTTTATTACAAATGTTTGCTCCCCCTTAAAACAGCAATTATTAACAGCAAACAACAACAAAGAGAAGACAATATTTCAACAAGGAGAATATATATATATAACCAAAATATGATCGTCATCATTACAAAAGGTAGAAGATGATACTATAAAACAATAATTGTTTCAATACATAGTTCATAATATAAAAATTTACCAGCTAATTGTCAATACATGGCCCCTAGATACAGATCCTAGAACAAGACACTAACTCCTAGGACCTAGTAAGTCATGGATCAGTGTCATCAGATATGGTATGAGAAGCTGATGGATCTCTATCAGAAGTACGTCCTCTACCCCATCTGCCTCTGGCACGAGCAAGAGAGTGAGAAGAACTGGGTGGCTGAGAACGCTGAGAGGCTAAGGACTGAACAGAAAGGGTGAGTCTGATGGAATCAAGTACGTTCAATGCTCTGGAAACAGACTGTAGTAGAGCAGTGAACTGAGTGGTAGCATGCTCACTCGATCCTCGGATCTCTCTCCTCAGTAACTCATATCCACCCTCTAGTGCTCCTCTGAGCCTGCCAGCCTCTGCAGTGAGGTCAGTGACCTCAATAGTTGACTCCTATGGCTTAGGATGGGCCAAAGCAAGGACTTGCCCCTGCAAGTCAAGAACTCTGCCAGTCAATCTCCAGACAGTGTCTTCAAGTTGCTGAATCCGGATGGATTGATCTGATATCATCTGAATCACAGTGGATATGTGGGGAGTCATGGTCTGATCAGAAGAAGTAGTACTTGGTGCAAAAGTAGTACTGCTCCACTGACTAGACAGCAAAGAAGCCACACGCTGTGATATCTGCTCGATCTGATCATCAGCCAGTCTGAACTCTGATGGAGGTGCTCTGGTCTCTGGCTGATACACTGGTGTGGGCATCCTAGTAAACTCTGAAGGGCCAGCCTCTGTATCAGGAATGAACTGGATATTTGGTGATGCTGCCCTGAAGTCATGTACAGGAGATGATGGACCTTCTTCTTCAGCTCTGTCTTCAGTTTTGTCTTCAGCTCTATCTTCAGCTCTTTCCTCAGATCCCTTGATCCAACCACCATCAGTCTTTGTAAATCCATTCGGTGCAGGCTGTGTTGGTTGAAAGTGTCCACATGAGATAGCTTGGTAGGTGCCTCCCCCTCACAGCTAACTCCAAACCTCCTAAATACTCTAGTAAGGGCCATACCATAAGGCAAGTGTGCCTTAGATCTGTTCAAAGTTTCTCTCATGGCCTCTATCATAAGTGCAGGGAGGTTCAGGGGGGTCTGAGTGATGACATGAAACATGATACAAACATCTCTGCTGGAAAGTAAGTCATGCCTACCACTCCTAGGAAAGAAGAGCTTCGTTACCATCTGATGCAGGATCCTCATCTCAATGGACAAAATCTTTGCTTCCAATTTATTTAAACTTCCTGAATAAGTTTCTCCTAGTATAATTCTGATCCCCTCTTCTTTTACTGGGAGTTTCATATAAGAGTAACCCTCACTAGGCAACTGAAGTATCTCTCCCAATATACTAGAATCCAAGCAAATATCAATACCCTTGACTGTTGAAGTCACTGACCCATTTCCATAATGTAGATTCTGGTAGAATTCTCTAACTAGGTCAACATAGGTGACTTCCTTAAGGGAGCAGTAGAGTTTCCATCCTTGGTTTTTAATCTTAGTTGCAAAAGTAAAGCCCTCTTTTTCAAAGAACCGAAAATCTATATTCTTTCCGTTTTCGACTTTTCTATCAGAAAGAGAATTCTTACTGGGGCTTAGGAAGGATTGAGGGAGACCTTGATCAGATACTGAAGCTGGAGTAGGAGCAGTTGAAGACTGACCAGCTTGCCTTTTCTTTCGGACAATTTCTTCAGGCTTACGGATTGACTTTCTTCTTTGGGGAAGCTTCATCTTTGGAGCCATATTCACTTCAAAAGCAGGGCAAGGAGACTTGGAGGAACAAGTGAAAGAGTGGAGGAGGGATCACAAGAGAGTAAAGAAGGATTTTGGTCGAGAAAAGAGGTGGATTTGGGAAGAACGGTGGGGTGTTAGGGCACGCTCCAACCGTGCCAAACAATGGGAGAAAGCACAAAAATCCCTTTCCAAGGTGGCGATTTTTGATGGAGAGGAGGAGGGAGTAGTGCCTTGAACTAGTTCCTTGGATTTGGAGCAAAAGGAATTGGAGAGGATGGCTTTTGGAGGGAAGAAGATGACCGGATGGGTCGGCTCACGAACAGCAACCCATATAAAAACAATGAGCCCATTGGAAGTTGGTGGGATTTACAAGTTTGCCATTGAGTCGACTCATGGGGGTCGACTCATGAAGTTCAGAAAATCAGAAAAAATGTGAATAAATTCCAAAAAAATTTGAAATTTTGGGAGAAGGAGTTTTGCTCAAGGATAAGTTTTTAGAATAATAAACTTAAGCTTTTAAGATCAGGATAGATATTGGAAATTGAGCTCTAAGAATATTTGATATCAATTCTTGGAAATTGAGAAAAGTTTAGGCATATGGATCTAGAATTCCTAGATTTCTCCTAATTTCACAGAATCTATCCCACTAAGGGCCTTTGTAAAGATATCAGCTAATTGATTTTCAGTGCAAACATATTCAAGAATTATATTTTTGTTTTGAACATGTTCTCTTATAAAATGATGTCTTATTTCAATATGTTTGGATCTTGAGTGTTGAATTGGATTTTTAGATAGATTTATGGCACTTGTGTTATCACATCTTATTGGTGTTTCATTAAGTTTGATTCTAAAGTCTTCGAGTTGTTGCTTAATCCATAAGATTTGAGCACAACAACTTCCGGCTGCAATGTATTCGGCCTCAGCCGTAGACAGTGCCACTGAATTTTGTTTCTTGCTAAACCATGAGATTAGGTTAACTCCAAGAAATTGGCAAGTTCCACTTGTGCTTTTTCTATCTAATTTACATCCAGCAAAATCAGCATCTGAATATCCTAATAAATTAATTTGTGAGTCCTTAGAGTACCATAACCCTAGAGTTTGAGTACCATTTAAGTATCTAAGGATTCTTTTAACAGCATTCAAATGAGATTCTTTAGGATTAGATTGATATCTAGCACATAAACAAACACTAAACATGATATCAGGCCTACTTGCAGTTAAATATAATAATGAGCCAATCATACCTCTATAGTATTTTAAGTCTACGCTTTTACCTTCATCATCCTTGTCAAGCTTACATGAGGGACTCATTGGTGTGCCAATTGGTTTGCAGTTCTCCATTCCAAATCTTTTGAGTAGTTCCTTGGTGTACTTGCTTTGGGTGATGGAGATTCCCTCTTTTGATTGTTTGATTTGGAGTCCGAGGAAGAAGGTGAGTTCTCCCATCATGCTCATCTCGAACTCCCCCTGCATAAGCTTAGCAAAGTCTTGACAAAGGGATTCATTAGTAGACCCAAAAATTATGTCATCAACATAAATTTGTATAATTAGCATATCATTTTGATTTCTTTTAATAAAGAGGGTTGTATCTACATTACCTCTTGAAAAACCATTATTTAGTAGAAATTTGCTTAGCCTATCATACCATGCTCTAGGTGCTTGTTTTAATCCATATAAAGCTTTATTTAATCTAAAGACATGATTAGGAAAAGCATGATTTTTAAATCCAGGGGGTTGTTCTACATATACTTCTTCAGCGATATATCCATTTAAAAATGTACTTTTAACATCCATTTGAAATAACTTGAATTTCATAAAGCAAGCATATGCAAGTAGAAGTCTAATAGCTTCTAATCTAGCAACAGGTGCAAAGGTTTCATCAAAATCAATTCCTTCTTCTTGATTATATCCCTTAGCAACCAGTCTTGCTTTATTTCTAATTACATTTTCATGCTCATCTAATTTGTTTCTAAAGACCCATTTTGTGCCAATTATTGAATAATTTTTAGGTCTTGATACTAAGGTCCAAACATTATTTCTTTCAAATTGATTAAGTTCCTCTTGCATTGCATTAATCCAATTATGATCATTTTCAGCTTCTTCAAAAGTTTTAGGTTCAAGATGAGATACAAAAGCACAATGATTAACTACATCTCTAAGTGAAGAACGGGTTTTTACCCCATGCATAGGATCACCAATAATTAACTCCTTAGGGTGGTTGTGAACATACCTCCATTCCTTGGGTAGGTCATTTGTACCTTGAGGTTGTTCTTGAATTTCTTCACCTCTCTCATCTTGTTTGTCTTCTTGATCCTTGTCTTCTGGAATTGCTGAATCTTTCAGAGTGATTTCCTTCATACCTTCTATTAGTGGATCTGCATCATCAACACCCTCATTCTTCCTTGAAGGAAGATCGTTAGATTCATCAAAAACAACATGTACGGACTCCTCAACTACTAAAGTTCTTTTGATGAAAACTCTAAATGTTTTACTAGTGGAGGAGTAACCTAGAAAGATTGCTTCATCTGATTTTGCATCAAATTTACCAAGTTTTTCTTTGCTATTATTTAATACAAAACATCGGCAACCAAAAATATGAAAATATGCAATATTTGATTTTCTTCCTTTCCAAAGTTCATAGGGGGTTTTCTTTAAAAATTGTCTAATCAAGGCACGATTTAAAATGTAACATGCTGTGTTAATTGCTTCTGCCCAAAAATATCTTGGAAGGTTGCTTTCACAAAGCATGGTATGGGCCATTTCTTCTAGGGTTCTATTTTTCCTTTCAACTACCCCATTCTGTTGGGGTGTCCTAGGAGCAGAGAAGTTATGGCCAATTCCATTTTCATCACAAAAATTTTCAAAATCTTAATTTTCAAATTCAGTTCATGATCACTTCTAATATTTTGAATTGAAAATTCTTTTTCATTAGTGACTTTTCGGTGAAATTTAGTGAAAATATGAAAAGTTTCATTTTTGTGTGCCAAAAAGAAAACCCAAGTAAAACGAGAGTAATCATCTATAATTACAAAGCCATATTATTTTTCTCCTAGACTAGTGGTTCTAGTTGGTCCAAATAAGTCCATATGTAAGAGCTCTAAAGGTCTAGAAGTTGAAACAGTATTTTTGGATTTAAATGAAACTCTAGTTTGTTTACCTAATTGGCATGCATTACAAATTCTATCCTTTTCAAAATTCAATTTTGGCAAACCAAGAACTAATTCCTTTTTAATTAATTTTGAAAGAGAATGCATGCTAATATGTGCAAGTCTACGATGCCACAGCCAACTAGTCTCATTAATTTTAGCATTCAAGGATACTAGGCATTGCATGTCTAATTTGGCTAAGTCATTAAATCTACCATATAAACATTGCCATGCCTATGTCCTATAAATTTAATGCCATCATTAATAGGACTAGTCACAATGCAAACAGATGATTCAAAAACTACTTTATACCCTTTATCACAGAATTGACTAATGCTAAGTAAGTTATGCTTTAAACCTTTAACTAATAAAACATTCTCAATGTATTTGGAGGGAGTGATACCAATGTTACCTATCCCGATGATCTTTCCTTTGCCATTATCTCCAAAGGTGACCATCCCTCCATCCTTAGCATCAAGCGTGATGAATCGTGATTCATCACCAGTTATGTGTCTCGAGCATCCACTGTCAAGATACCATTTCCTGTTTCTTCTTGGGATGCTAGACACTCCTGCAAGCAAAGGTCAAGTCTTAGGTACCCAAGCTTTCTTGGGTCCTTTTAGGTTAGTCAAAATGGTTCCTTTTGGAACCCATATTTTCTTTATAGTTGTGTTTGCAAATTTGTTAATAAGGCATGTGTATGATTTATGTCCTATTCTACCATATTTGAAACAAGTAATATTTGTAGACTTGTTACTTGAATAATTTACATAAATATTCTTCAGAAATTTTTGTTTCTTCAAGGGGTTATAGCCAAGTCCAGCCTTATCATATACAGCTTTTTGATTATCAAGAATCATATTTAGTTTGTTTGAACTTAAGGTGAACTTATCTACTATAGGTTTCAGCTTGTTAATTTCATTCTTCAAGCTTTGATTTTCTTGAATCAAGGTGGATTTTTCAATTGAAAGGTTTTCAGCTTGTTTCACTAAGGACTGATTTTCCAATTTCAATTCTTTGTTTTTCTTCCCTAGTTTCTTTAATTCATCAATTAAATCATAGAATGCTTCATGCAATTCTTCAAAAGTAAATTCACTAGTGGATTCAGAAGTTACCTCATTTCGTGTGCCATAAGGCACAGGTTGGCTTGTTCTGTTGAGGTTTCCTCATCGGAGCTTGAGTCATCACTCGCACTCCAAGTTGCCATCATTGCTTTCTTTTTGAACTTTTTGGGACCTTTCTTCAGTTGTGGACATTCGGATCTGAAATGTCCCGGCTTCTTGCACTCGTAGCATATAAGGGGTTGATCTTTCTCTTTCTCTTTGCTTTGTTCCCCTTTTGTGAATGACTTCTTTCTCATCCCCTGTTTCCTTTTTCTTAGGAACTTCTTGAATCTCCGGGTGATGAGTGCCATCTCTTCATCCTGTTCTTCATCTTCAGAGTCATCCGTTTCATCATCAGGTGACGCTGTGGATTTGAGGGCAATGGTTCTTTTCTTTTTGACTTCATCCTCTTGATGTTGCTTCATGCTAAGTTCATGAGTCATCAAGGATCCAAGAAGCTCTTCTAGAGGTAGAGTGTTCAAGTCCTTGGCTTCTTGGATGGCAGTCACCTTGGCTTCCCAAGTTCTTGGCAATGACCTGAGAATCTTCCTTACTAGCTCACTGTTAGTATAAGATTTGCCAAGACTCTTCAAACCATTAATTATATCAGTAAAATGAGTAAACATAGCAGTTATGGACTCATCAAGCTCTATTTTAAACAATTCATATTTATGTACAAGCATGTTTATTTTAGACTCCTTTACTTGACTTGTTCCCTCATGGGTTACTTCTAACCTATCCCATATTTCTTTAGCAGATGCACAAGTAGAAATGCGATTAAATTCATTTGCATCTAGTGCACAATAAAGAACATTCATAGCTTTAGCATTTAATTGTGCCAATTTCTTATCAACCTCATCCCATTCTTTCTCGGGTTTGGTTGACTCCTCACCATCTGTAATCTTGGTGGGTGTGTGAGGACCGTTCGCTATGATACTCCACATATCATAGTCGAGTGCTTGTATGAATATCTTCATCCGAGCTTTCCAATAGGTGTAATTAGACCCATTGAAAAGTGAAGGTCGGTTTGTAGATTGCCCCTCGGCTAGAAAAGTACTGACATGGGTTGCCATAGGTCTTTGGCTCTTTGATTGTTAGATCAAAGAAGGGCTAGAGCACCGGGCTCTGATACCACTTGTTGCCCAGCTATGCAACCCAAGAGGGGGGGGTGAATTGGGTTTTTAAAAATTTTAATCTTAACTAATTACTTATGAAAAGTATTTGTTAAAAGCTTGATGAATGAGAACAAAGACTTTAAATCAAGTTTAATTATCTAAAGCAAGAATGTAAGGATATAATAGAGAAACAATAAAGCACACCACAAACACAAGGATTTATAGTGGTTCGGTGCCAACCTTGCACCTACATCCACTCCCCAAGCTCCTACTTGGGAATTTCAATCCACTATACTTGTATTCAACCTGAATACAAAACGTCGGAAACTCCGACACTAGCTATCCCAAGCTAGTCCACATGTTTCCCGGGTACAAGCTAACCCAAAAACTCCGATTTCAGGTTCGGATCAACCTTCCCTTGTTTTGGAAACCCTCCAAAAACAAGATTAATTACTCACAAAGAGTAAGACAGTTTAGAGCACAAATAAGTACAAGAATAGCTCCTTAAATGAGCAAATATAACAATAAAAATACTTTACTCAAATGAAGAATCTCCTTTTTGGATTTCCTCAAGGTGGATGAACGCTTGAGAAGAAGATGAACTTGATTGAAGACTTCTTGAAGGCTTTGAAAGAGCTCTTGATCAAGTTTGAAAAATAGGCTTGAAAAATCCTCTCTTTGAATGCTCTTGAATTTCTCTTTCACAATCTCTCTGTATATTGTGGATCTCTTGTCTCTCTCGTGTGGATTGTGGATCCCCTCTCTTTTTCTTTTGTGTATTTCGTTGATCTCCTCTTGTATATTTTGGATCTTTTTCTTCTCTTGTATTTTCACCTTTTGAAACCTTT